>NW_027103852.1:2056871-2085104 GCF_902728285.1 Clytia hemisphaerica | reverse complement strand
ATGTTTGTCACGGCTGGTATCTACAAAAACAAGTGTCCCCTTCAAATGCCCTTTCCATCAATCGTTGACCTTTACAAAAAGATAAGGCACGTGCTAACGTTTTGTGAAACAACTGACGACTCTATCCGTTACTCTCCTCCAGATATCAGAACCGGAAGGAAGTGCTTGGCAGAAGAATAGACGGATCTCATCATTTCTGACCTAAAGCACAAGGATATTGTTGGTTCGGTGCAAAGGACTCGGAAATGCAACCTTCAAACCTTTCTCATGCATGAGCCGGAAGGAAAGAAGGAAGGAGATTGCCGGAATCGCAAAGAAGGATGAAAAAAGAAAGAGCCAGCTAGTTTAGTGCTCGCAGCACGGTCAATCCATGGCCTGGGAAGATCAAGTAGTCAAGAGGGAGATCAAGTGGAGTCACTTATGGAAATGGCCAGCAAGCCGATACCAGTTCTTGATCAAGTCTACCTTTGATATGATGCCATCCCCAACGAATCTCTTCAAATGGAATTTCTACATCAGACAAGTGTGGAGAGAAAGGATCATTGTTTCACATCCTTTCAAATTGTCCACTTTGTTTAGCAAATCGATACACTTTGCGTCACAACCAGGTTCTGAAAGTCATTGCTGATGTTGTTAGAGTGAAGATTAGGGAGATAAACGATTGCAAGAAACCAAAGAAAAATATAATAAAAGTCTTTGTTTGAATATTTAACGACCAATCCAATGACAAAAATTCTTGTAAAATGTTCAACTTGACCCTAGTAAAGGAAACTCATTCAAAGCCTCCCGAGAAAAGACGATCAACGATCCTGATTGCGATGGGTTATGGACAATGGTGGCTGATCTTGCGGGCGAAGAGTACAATCTCCCAGTCGAGACTACGAAAAGACCCGATCTTGTGATGTATTGTACAGATTCGAAAGTGTTGGAAGGATACGAAAAGAGGATCGTTACGATCAATTGGTGAACGATTGCAAGGACCAAGGTCGGACAATCACTTGTCTACCCTTTGAAGTTGGAGTCAGAGGTTTTGTTGGTATCACAACAATTTGCCTACTAAAGCTTCTTGGTTTTAATCGTACTGAAGGGAAGAAAATGGTCGAGCAGATCGAGGAAACTGTTGAGAATGCGCATCGGTTCATTTGGACCAAGAGGGACGTTGCAAATTGAAGGAGTCAGTCACCACGTTGGTAGGATACCTCATGGGAGATACCCCCGCCTCCATAGTCTGTCGCGTCTAGGGGGCGAAACAGAAGACGCTGTGGAGGTTACCACATGATGAATCCAATGACACCAGCGTGGTATCTTGGAGACTGGTTCTTCAGCTCACAAAACCGGTGAGTTTTTTGTTTCTTAAGGGCTCTGGACATTCAAAATCAAAACAAAAATTCGATTTGAAATGGTCTGCCTGATAGAAATAGCAATGCAGAACAAAGACACCATGTTATTTGGCTGCTTTTATAGAAGCCCAGCCAAAACCGAATCAAACGACTACGATGAAAATAATAAGAACATGAACAAGCTCATAAAAGATCTCTGCTTAAACCCAAAATACCCTCACCTGTGTCTTGTTGGAGACTTTAACTACGGAAAGATCGATTGGAAACATTGGTCTTTCCCATGCGATGCTCTAAGAGACTCTTTCTTATACCAACATGTCCTCGAACCAACACGCCGACGTGGAACCGATAGGCCATCGACACTCGTTCTCATCCTTACAGGGGAAGAAAATCAAGTCTCTGAGATAAAATATCTTGCCCCACTCCATCTCAGTGATCATAGTGTCCTCTTTTTTATATTATATGGATACTTCACTCTCAAGGATGAACTAAATAGATATCAATATAACAAAGCTAATTACCAACTAATGCGAACCCATCTGAGCCAAATAAACTGGTCCATCAACTTCACCCAGCAGTCAGTAGAATTAAATGTAAATGAGAGCTGGGATCTGTTCCTAAAGCAAATGATCGTGCTCCGAAACCTTTATGTGCCAACTTCCAACAATAACAACAAAGACTTGTCAAATAAGATCAAAAAGGCAAATGCTCATTAAATCCAAATACTTGTTACCTAATTAATGAGAAACGAAAAGCACATAGAAAATGGATCAACTCTCTACATGATGAAGACACTGAAAGATATAGAAGAGAGTATGTAATAAGCCGTAATATCGCTAAAAGAGCCCTGACTCGATCCAAAAGAGAATTCGAGAAAAAGATCAGCGAACAGTCCAAAACGAACCCAAAAAGATTCTGGAAATACATACGTAGTAACCTTAAGGCGAGATCTGGAATCCACCCTCTGCTTGAGAATCCAAATGACGTAAAGCTGACATCCTCCTGAGCCAATTCTGCAGTTTTGTTACACGTGAGTCACTCGAGGAGCTCCCAGAATAGCGACCTTTAAGCATTTAGAACGGCGACTAGGAAGAGTACGGCAAGATTGAACAAAAAGAAAGTCCTTTGGGATTGATATCTGGATTGCAGCTTGATTCTTTTCTTTTCATTATCAATTTTCTCATGATAATAGTTAATTTTAATAGGTAATTAATGGACGTTTTCAAATCTCGAGACAACTTGAAAGTTCTGTTTTGACGTCGTCTTCAGGATGAAGACGGTAAAGAAAGAGTACAATAGTTTTAAATTATATGAATCCCTCGACAGTCATATCGTTATTTTTTACAAAAACTTTCCTGGATTTCAAATTTGTCCATGCGATATTAAATCTAGATAAAATCGGATAATATTTGCCATTTGATTTTAAGATTTACTTCGCGTCCTCATTCAAGTCGCCGTCCTAGATTGCTTAAGGTCGCTAATTTGATTCTAGGACGGATAAAGAGGTTGAGATCAACATACTCACTGAAACTATAAGTAAAGAACTGAAAAAGTTAAATCCGAATAAATCCCTTGGCCCAGATAAGCTTCACCCAAGGATGCTCAAGGAGCTTGCAGAATATATCGCAGAACCGATTTTCCTGATAATGACAAAATCTTTCAACAAAAGTTGTCTTGCAAACGTATCACATGTCTATAAAAAAGGAAACAAAAACATAGCAAAAAATTATCGTCCAATTAGCTTAACATCTATAGTTTGCCGAATAATAGAAAATATTCTCGAAACCCATATTATGACATATCTTGATCAAGAGAAGTTACTACCTAAAGTCTGTCCAGATATAATTGGCAGTGGAAACAAGAATGTCTGTAACTTTTGATAGTCAAATATAATTATGAAAATTTTTTTTGCTTGTTCTAGAGAATCAAAAGCGCTATATTTGAATGTATTTTTGGTTGAAAAATTCGCGATTTTTAGCGGTTTAATTTGCGATTGTAAAAATTGAGCTTTTTTTCTACTTATGCTATAATGTTCATTTTTACACCAGTGGTAGTTCAACCTTAGGTTAAGAAGTTTGTTAAATTTCAAGGCAAACAAAAGAGTCCTTCGGAAGATATGGGACCCGAAACACCCCTTGGTAGCACTTTTCTGTGAAATATCAAATCTCCAACTTATTACTAAAAACGGGGGTTATGTTATCTTTTTTGAACAGTGCAATTAAAAGTTGGAAAATGTTAAGTGTGTGTGCATTGGTATTATTGGTATCATTGATTATTTCGAAACGAAGTGAAATCATATGCAATATAATTGTTTTTATTGAAAGGATAAGCATGAACTTATATTGCCTTTGTTATTTTTAAGTCATTAAAGAACTTTGCTAATTCCCAAAACACTAAATACAGTTTGGCTATGAGGTCATTAAAGAGATTGTAAAATGTGTTATGATCGAAAAACTGTTTCATCAATCATACCACTACCCCCGTTTTTAGTAATAAGTTGGAGATTTGATATTTCACAGAAAAGTGCTACCAAGGGGTATTTCGGGTCCCATATCTTCCGAAGGACTCTTTTGTTTGCCTTGAAATTTAACAAACTTCTTAACCTAAGGTTGAACTACCACTGGTGTAAAAATGAACGTTATAGCATAAGTAGAAAAAAAGCTCAATTTTTACAATCGCAAATTAAACCGCTAAAAATCGCGAATTTTTCAAACAAAAATACATTTAAATATAGCGCTTTTGATTCTCTAAAACAAGCAAAAAAAAATTTCATAATTATATTTGACTATCAAAAGTTACAGGCATTCTTGTTTCCACTGCCAATTATATCTGGACAGACTTTAGCAAACAACATGGGTTCATCAACCGCCGGTCAACTGTAACACAATTATTAAACTACTTACTAGATGCTTGCACCGAAGATATTGGAAACGGTAAAGCCGTAGACGCAATATAATTTGACTTTGCAAAAGCATTCGACTCACTTCCTCATCAACGGCTCTTAATCAAACTAGAAGCTTATGGGATAAAAAACAAGTTGCTTGAATGGATCAAAGACTTCCTGAAGGGTCGATCCCAGATTGTCAAAGTAAACGGAGTTTAATCGGTGCAAAAAGCAGTGCTCAGTGGAGTACCTCAAGGTAGTGTCCTAGGGCCTACCCTTTTCGTTCTCTATATCAACGATCTACCAGATTCCGTTAAGTCAAAACTATTCCTTTTTGCTGACGACACCAAACTGGTCAATAAAGTGGAATCAGTTGAGGATGCGCTAGTAATACAAAACGATATCAACCAACTACAAAAGTGGTCCGAAACATGGCTATCAACTTTTCATCCTAAACAAATGTCATGTGCTAACCCTAGGAAAGCCAAATATTATCAAACATGTACATGAATACAAACTAGGGGATAAAATCCTTGAACATGTATCATTCGAAAAAGATCTTGGTGTTATCATCGATAAGAATCTCTCCTTCGACTAACACATATCAAATCAGGTGAAAAAAGCTAATTCAAGGCTGGTCTCATCAGACGGACCTTCACGTACCTCACTCCTGAATTGTTTCGAAAACTGTACGTAACATTTGTCAGACCACACTTGAATACGCCCAGGTTATCTGGTCACCAAAACTGAAAAAACACGCGAGATTGATCAAAGATGTTCAGTGACGCTCATCTAAAACAGTTGAAACATGTGGACAGCTAAGCTATGAAAATTGAATACAAAGAATCGGAATAACTAGTCTAAAATACAGATGCAAGGTAAGTGACATGGTTGAGATCTTTAAATATCTAAACTACTATGTCAAATCTTGCGTCCCTAAGAAATGCAACGAGCGAGGGAGACCTATGAGAACGCACGACTCTGAATTAGTAGTAATCTTTGGGAACCATGGTGTTTGCGGTCCGCAGAGTAACTCCCTATACTATCAGGACATTAAGCAGTGGAATAGTTCGCCTTCAAAAGTAGTCATCTCATCCTCAGTTGAAGAATTTAAAGAGACCCTTAGTGTGGCCTGGAAAGCTAAAAAGTTTGAATATGATTGAACGTGTCACTATTGTTGCATACCTGGCTATATTAATATGATTGAAAGTGTCACTATTGTTGCATACCTGCAGTGGCGGCCTGGCAAGGGGTGCAGGGTGTGTAGTGCACCACCCAGAAAGACCTGAGAGGGGCGCCAAAAGAGCTTCTCATGGGGGCGCAAAAATTTTGTTGATGTTAAATTGGGTGATTTGGCGCCCTTAGGCACGTTTCTAGCGCCTTCTATAAGTGCAATGTTAATTTTTTTTGCCTGCGGCGCTTCGTTTTTCTACGCGCTTGCATCCTTTCTCTCGAATATTTTCAAAGCTTACATTTGAATCGCGAAAAGTCAAAGCCAGAGAAGTGTTGTACCAACTACCAGGGGTTAAAAAGGATGTTCACCCCCAAAATGAGATTGCCAAAACCATCGAAACTTGTTGATGCTCGCTGTGGTCTTATGTTGACTAACTTTCTCCTTTTTAGAAGATCTTTTAAGCTGTTTGACCTTTCATACACCAACATTTTTTGCCTGCGGCGCCAGAATTACAAAGAACCCTTATTCCTGCCAACTTTCGAGTCTTTGGGGACTCTTTCAGCCATTGATTCTGCGAAAAAGTTTAAAGATTATCAGGTAATTTTCTGATAAAGTTTTAGAAAACAAAAAAATAGACCAAATTGACTTACTAGGTATAAAATTTCCATTTCAAGTATCAACAGATCATGTTTTTATTTGAGAAGCTTTATTTTTGGTGCTAAATCGGTATAAATTGGGGCATTTTTAGGCATTTTAAAAGTTGAAAATTGAAAATATTTCCTTGTTCAGAAAACTATTATCTTTAGAATTATAACAAGGAAATAGATATCAAGTTATCATTACACCACCTTCGTATAAATAAAAGTTCTTAACTCAAAGATTCCGGGCGTTACTTTCAACCAGTCACTACAGTTTAATATTTTCACTTAATGACGGAGGGCGCAAATAAGGACAAAAATACCAGGGGCGCCAATTTCATAGTTTGCACCACCAAGAAAATTAAGCCAGGCCGCTACATACCTGTCTATATTATAACAATGTAATAATTAACCCAAAATGTATGAGCGATTCATAGAGGCCCATGTTTCCGCACGGTGGCCTGCGAATTTGTAAAACTTTATTATTATTTAGAGTAAATATACGTGTCATGCGGAGAGTTTTACTCTATTCATCAGTTTCCATAACTCGAACAAGTTCGTTTACGAGTGTTCATGATCCTTTCAATCGATTTTGAATTTGGCAAAGTTCGATAAACGAGAATTACTGCGAGTGAAGTGTAGATTCATTGCATAATATTAACCGGGTAGTTAGGAAAACCTGAAATAATCTGACGTTATTTCCTCATCGAGCAATGCCACCTTCCTGCTCAGGAATATATTTCCCGTGATGGTGCAGACTGATCATTTCCACATGGTAGCGAAGCGAAAGAACCAGACCAATATCGAATGGACTCCCAATGGACTCAACTGCTTCTGAAATTTTCTTCGAACTATAGAAAGATTTGAATTATAAAGCGTATTTTATACTAATTTCTAGCTGAGGGACCAATATTTTAGTTCGAATTATAGAAAGATTATTTATTATTTTCTTATATTAAAAAATGCTATCGTATCTCGCTTGAATTTATTTTAAGCGCTTTTCTTATAAAAAGTAATGAATAAATGATGGTTAATAATGCAAGAAAATTGAGCCCTTTAACATAGCATTTCAATCAACTTTCAATCAATAAAACCAACCTTCGCGTGTTTGATTATAAAGAGAGAAAATCTTACACGTTTTTTATAAGAACATCCAAATTCTTATTTGGGATGTCTTGGGATGTTCTTAACTTTTTGGGTTTCAAGCCGAAAAATGTTCTCAAAATGTTCTTATTTTCACCATTTTGTGATTTAAGAAAACGGGTGTTTTTGAGTCAACAGCCTTAAAATGTTCTTAACTTGTTCTAAACATTTTAGCCCTCGAAATATGTTCTTATATAGTTTGTTTTCACAAAAGAAAAACACTTATTAGATTTCTCATTTGTTTGTGATATTATGAAGGGGAATATTCATGTTAGGTTGAATGGCGAAACGATTTAGTGGCAAGCTTTGTAAGCGAGTAGAGTTTATTAAAAGTTGAAAACTTTGGAAGAGATATTTTTTCTATGATGAACGTACAAATAAATTGTTATACTGTAAAAAATGTTTGGGCCTTTCTCTCAGATGTTTCACTCTGAGACTGTGAAATCAAAGATTTTTAAACCTGACTTTAAAAAGACGAATTTCCTATAAGTAGGATCATAAAATGTGACCTTTCACTGCCTCTCAGTGGTTTGTGTGGTACAGGGGGGGGAGTTCGATTTTTGTTTTGGTGGTGATCTGTTTATAGGGCAAACATTGGGGTGTTATGCATTTTTTGATATATTTACTTGGTTCTGAAATGTCCGTGATATGTATGAATCAACAAAAACCACAAAATAGTTCTGTGGTTTTCAGCCTTTGCATAGACTGTCTATTAAAGGGAATCTCAATTTGTTTTGTACTCCTTGTCTCCCGAATAGACAGGGGGGGGGGCTCCGAATAACCAGGGGGTAGGAAAATTTTCTAAATTCTAATAAGCCGGGATGGAATAAGAGGGGGGTAATTTGAAGAGAATTGTTTTAAACTGATATCGATTTCAACAACAAAAAACTTTATGAACACGTAAAATAAGAACCAATAAGCTTGGTACTCACTTGTTGAAAAAGTGGCGTTTAACACTAAACGCCGGCTTATAACTTTATGCGCGCGCGTCTAAAACCATAAGATCTCTAGTGAGTACACTCGATAAACGCCTGCGTTTAATGTTAAACGCCGGTGTTTATCGAACCTAGAAAAAAAATATTCAAACGCGCATATCAAAAAATTTTGATATGTGCGTTTAAAGTTCAAAGACACCGCCAATGTAAACAAGATTTGGTTTTTACTTTCGATTTCGTTTCACTTTTTCCCTTTTTCTCTATCTCTCTTTGCTAAAAAGCTCCCAGTGAGTACACAGATGATCTGAAAAGTTAAACGCGTGCGTCTAGTGTTAAACGCCACTTTTTTTAATACATGATGAGTACCAAGCTATACTGACAAAAAGGAAAATTTTTAACAAGTTTAAGATCTATCTGATCTATCTACACTGTAATAAAATATTGAATTATTCGAATTTAATTAGTTGGCAGGGCCGGCGAAATGGGGAGGGCCGGGGGGCCATGGCCCCCCACTTTTTTGCTAAGAAAAAAAAAATTAACCAACCATGGTGGCGCCTCCTTAGACACTTACTATTTGGCCCCTCCACTTTCAAAATTGATTCGCCGGCCCTGGTTGGGGGGTCTTAATAAGAGCGAGGGATGGCCTTTTTTCTCTTAAGGATTATAGCAGGGGGACGTCTTATCGGGAGACAAGAGTATGCCATGTTTATTTGCTGCGTTCGGTAGTAAGTAAGAGACCATTGTGGCCAGCTTTAGAATACTTTGCTTGTAAATCCATATTTGAGCTAGTATAATCTTGTATATCTGATTATGGACATTGTACTATAAAACGTATTTCATTTGGCCGTGTCGCTCATACGGGTGGGGTGAAACTTCAAGTAACAAAAGTAAAATTTTACTTACTACTACTTCTACATTTACCTTTTTAAACATCTAGCACTGAAGATGGTTTTACCGAAAAGCTTTTGCTGAAATTAAAAATAATGGTTTTTCTTATTTACTTTTTGGAATGGCTGATTTAAACCTAAAAGTAAAAGTATTTTGACAAAATATATATTTTGATTTTCTTCATATATAATTTAGAACATAGATGTGTTGTAGCAAACAATGAAGAACTTGGAGTATTTGTTTTTCTTGGTCGCCATTTTGTTGATGGTCACCAAAGGTAAAAACTATTTCTTCATTAGACTACAATCAACGACGGAATATATTGATAATTTAGGGTATTTTAACGTTTTTCAGAAGTTAAAGCTTGGGCGAGAATTGTAATCACACACAATTGTAAGCACTACCACTCTGTTTCATCGGAAATTTTGATTCTAAGCTATATTCTCAGCTTTATTGGAACATTTTTGAGCTTTTTTTTAGCTTTTTCCTGAAATAGAAAGGCACTTTAGTCTTTAGTCTCACAATGTTAAAACTCAGAGTTAAAATTTTTTTCAGCCTTACTCACGCACCTTTAAAACTTTTGGGGATATTATGGCACCGATTGTAGCTGTAAGACCACCATAAAGGTTAATCATCATATTATGAAGCAAATGAATGAGTCTTCGAAACCTTCATCACTCTTGAAAACAAGTCAGGTGGACCTTCTTTTTCAGCGAAAAAAAACTGACCAAAAATGTGAATTTGAAAATGTGAAATTTCATCCCATATGGGAAAAGCTCGAGAGTTTCATGTCCACTTTAAATGATTCTATTTTTTTCATTTTTCAATCAGAAACTCAGAGATAGATTCAAACTTTTTTGAACCGTTTAAAGATCCGCCATCATCTACAGGAGATTACAGGAGAATTGTCCATTGCATTCCATTGGAATGTTCTTAATCGCCATTTCAAGCTCCACCAGGGCATCAACCACGAATTTTGGGTCAACTTCACTTATGTTCACATTTTGAAATTTTACTACTGTATTGATTTTCAAAAGTTTTAAAAGTGACCTTGGATATTTTATTTCGAATTTCCCTGAAAACCAGAAAACATTACTTCTAGAACTTAACTGATAATAAATTTTCTAGTACAAAGGTTTTAATTTGAGAGGGGTTTAAAAACTTCCAGGCTATATTCTGAGCCTTATTGGATCCTGAATTCCTGAGTTTCTAGCATTAAAACTCAAATTTAAAACACTCTACTCTTCCAACCTAAGTTAGAGAACTTACAATTTTTAGTGGTTGTAAAACTTGGTGGAGAATTTCCCTTTTGTCTCAAATATCACGAAAAGAACGGAAGATTATACTGCTAATTTGTCCGGCTGGAAAATTTAGCAAAAATTTCGTCCCCACTGGGAAACCCTACAATTTCAGTCCCACTGAGAAATTGACTTTGATTTCAAAATTCAGTTGATCTCCAAATTCATTGTTTAGAAATTGGACTCCAAAACCATCCCACTGGAATTTTTTGGACCTACGTACCCCGGTGGGGTGAAGGTCCTATAAATTCACCTCTGTCCGTTCGTCCGTCCGTCTGTCCGTTCGTTACCAGCTTTTCTCGAGATTGAATCATAGGAATCATTTGATTTTTGGTACAAAGGTGCAAAACAGTGGTGGCCAAAATGTGACGGAGCCCGATTTTCGAAAAAAAAATTTTTGGGCAAATTTTGGCCAAAACAAGGCTAAAAAACGGGTTTTTTGAACTTTGAGAAAAATTGGATCATTAAATTTATTTGATTTTTTGCATGAAAGTAGGGTACCATCATAGAGGTAAAAGATGACTCAAGCAGATTTTTGCAAAAAAATTTATTTGGCTTAAAAAACGCATGTTTATCTATAAGAATCACTATTAATAAGCATACATCAATGTTCTTAGTCAAATTACTCAATTTTTTTATGAGATAGATGTTTTTTTTTGCTCACGAGGGCTTACTTTGAAGCATATGTGTGTTTAGACATGAAATTTTGGTTGCTTGGCGTGTTTTTATAGAAAAACTGGCCAAATTCGATATTTTTTTATAAGCACATTATCAATTACTTAGGTATTAGCTTTTCTCGAGATTGGCTCTTTCATTCTTTATGATTTTTTGCACAAAGATGCATAACTATGAACCCTCGAATGTGACTGAGCCCGATTTTCGAAAAAAAATGTTTTTGGGCAAATTTGGGCCAAAAAACGGCTAAAAAAAGGGTTTTTTGGACTTTGTGAAATATTGGATCGTTGTTTTTTTTCTGATTTTTTGCATGAAAGTAGGTAAAAGATGGGTCAAGCAGATTTTTGTAAAAAAACTTTTCAGCTCAAAAAACGCATCTTTATCTTATCTATAAGAATCACTATTAATAAGCATACATCAATGTTCTTAGCCAAATTACTCAATTTTTTGATGAGATAGATGTCTTTTTATGCTCACGAAGTCTTGAATATGAAAGAATATTTCAAGAGCATGAAATTTTGGTTTCTAAACCTTTTTTTATAAGAAACAAACGACTAATTTTAATAAATCGTCACTATTTTTGTTCTGAATGATTGTTTAACGTTCATGCTCACGTAGATAACAATTATATATGTGTTAAATGCATAACCAGGTAGGTCCATAAAAGTATCACTTGTTAACCTTGGAACAATAGAATTTCATTCGAAATTTTGATCCCCGCTGTAGGAAAAAGTTTCACCGGGGCTGTGAGACAGGGGTGTGACGAAAAGATGACTCATTTTCTTTTGTTGCAGTAACTCGTGGGGCGATCACTAGTGTTGGTAGAGAGGAGACCATCGACATTGGACAGAACGCAACATTCACTTGTAACACGGATGATGGCAAACCAGTCTCTTGGAGACAATACCTCATGAACATAACTGTCGACATGCCAACGTTTGTGGTAGAGTCGAACACTTTAACGATTATTGGCAAAAATATTGGCGTGCTAGGCAATTATACTTGCTTCACTGATGATGATGTAAGGAAATTCGCACTTTTTGTCAACTGTAAGTGGAACCTACTGAATATTCTAATCTTTTTCATCGAAATACCTAGCAAAGCTCATAATCTTAGAGTCATGGCTTTTTGGACAAAAAAACAACTAACCGTGTGCTATTTTTGGGGCTATTTTGTTGAAGGGATTTCGGTCAAATTTAGTTTTCATTCGATTACTCTACTAGAAACTTGATCCTTTCCCAAAAAGGGGATTTGGAAATATCGTTTAAATTTTTTTTCAAACAGGGGTCCTAATTTCCGGGGGAAAGAAAATTGTGCACCAGAATACCTCGGTAGAAAAATCTGTCAGTAAAAAGTGACGAAGAAATCGCTTTATGACGAATTTTTTTAATCGATGATTATTTTTAATCGACGATTAATTTATGGTTACTTTGAATTTTTTTTTCGTTTTAAAAATGGAATATCTTAGTGGTAAATTTTGAGTTTATGGGATTCTCACGACAAACGATTGCCACAAAAACTAAATAAAATGAAAAGTTACTCAACCCATTGGTCTTTTTTAGCCTCAATGTCGACGTTACTCTGTTAGAATGTTTATTGGCAAGTGAAGAAATTTTTTACCGACGAATTTTTCACCGATGAATTTTCTAAGGTCCCCAAAAGATCAGGCTGTTTACAGCAAAATGTAGGAATTTCCTTTAGAAGTGGGAAAAGATACAGGGATTGTCAAAAAACAGAAAATCGAAAAATGTGACTATAAGAGAGTAAAGATTTTAAAAACCAAGATTAATTTTACTGTATATTTTCCCGGCTTTTTTGTACAGTCAAGAACACACTGAATATCGTCCGAAATCATACCATTATGATTGGACAAACTACACAAGAAATACAAATAAACCTTTCCTCGTACCCCGAAATCACAAACGTCTTTTGGACAAACGGTCGAAACACGTATCACGTCTCTACTGATCGGTACACGCTCAAAAACACAACAATCAACATGGGAGGCTTCTCTTACTATCAGACCTACAGATTGAACATCCAGAAAGTAGATGAAAGTGATATCGGTGATTTTTTACTGAACTACACATTCCAAGGAAAGGATTTTCAAGACCTTGCTGCACGGTTCATCAAAGGTAAAGAATTTACAATTTGAATAATAGACCCATTGACCAAATGATATAGTAGATCCTCTACTCTACACAATAGACAGCTAAAGGATTTTAGGCCTTACTCTTGGTCTATAGGCACTGCTATTAATTCGTGATATGCACCACTGCAATGTCTTCTGACATTACGTCACGGAACCAATAGCTCATTGGGTGGAAGTGACGTAAAATCAGTCAATACGTCACTTTCAACCAATCAGCTATTGGGTGGAACGGAAGACATTGCAATGGTGCATATCTTGAATAGGTTTGCTTATTAAAGGTTTAAACATAATAGACAACTTTCACAAAAGATGTTTACCAGGCAGTTTCTAAACATCGACCAGAAATGGGGACCACGACCAGCGACCACGACCGACGACCAGATAAATTTGGGTTATCGAGTTTGACTGCTCTCTCCACCGTAGAGAACTGCTTATCAAGTCCTCAAACTACTAAAAAGTGACATTTTGAGTAACCAGTCATTTTCTTGACAAAGTGACACTATTTGACTAAAATATTGACAGGATATGATAACTGTAAACTTTATTACCATGAATATTTTAATCATGCTGAATGAGATGCCTTTAGTATGTATAGATAGGACTATTTAGTAGGAAAAAATCGGGAAGGCCAGTTTTAGAGATATGAATCTAATCAATTATTCTATTTATGTTAACAAAATGACTAATTTCGACAGAAATAACAATCTGATGATTAAAAACAAAGCTTCTCGAACCAAGTTCAAAATATTTTGTGCTGCTAATTACTTTTATGACACCCTAATCAAGCTCTAAGAGCGTCGATATAGTCGTTTTACGCATTGGGCACGTGGCTCTAAATAGATGAGACAGAGATGAGCTTTCTCTTCAACACAATATTTTCAAATAACAAAGGAGAGACACTCTACGTTGAAGAAAGGAAAAAAAACTCGATAATCCAAATTTATCTGGTCGCCGGTCGTGGTCACCGGTCGTGGTCGCCATTTCTGGACGATGTTTAGAAACTCCCTGTTTACCAATAAAAATTTCAAATAAAAGAATGTCTAAAACACAGCTGATTGGCTTAGGTTTCAAAACTTTATTGTTTTATTAAAACCTCAATGCGCGTGTAATGTATTCTGAAAAGTGCAATATTCAAAACAAGAGCCTTCCAGGCTATATTCTGGGCCTTATTGTATCACTTTTCGATCCTGAATTCCTGAGTTTCTAGCATTAAAACCCTACCCTGTGCATATCCAGATAAGTATGAGTTTTACGCTCGAAACGATGGAAGATATGACGTAGCCTATAGATCTAATTAGTCGTAACTCTAAAAGGTCGGCGACATCTTTAGTGGACCAAATATATCTCTCCTTTTAACGGGCAAACATGTACTGGTATCGCAAGACCATAACGTCATTTTAGCAGTAACTTTGGCTTGATTTTATTCACCAAGAGTAGTTTGTTTTCTTTAAAATAGTTTTTTCTTGTCCTTTCAAGGTCATTTCTTTAGACCTAAATTTTATGTTTGTGACACCTTAGTACGGCTTAACTTTCTAAATTTGATCATCAATTCAAAACCCTCAAAAAGGCGGGCACCTCTAATTAGCGGATTTATAATCCGTTTCCCCGACGGTGGCCACTAATTAGTGGTGTCCGATGCATCACACGGTTGAAATCAATCACCAATACACAGGTTGCAAAATTATATCAGTGCAGTCAAAACATGTGATTACTCGAAAAAGTTCACGTTTACAACTTACAGCTGAAAACTATTAGTGTCAATAAATTCGAACCAATCAGAAGTAAATGTCATTTGTGACAAGCCCATAAAAATTTCGAGTAAAAGCGTAATTTGTCTTCAGACTTTCATTTTGCAACCTGTGTATTGAAATTCTTTCGACGAATTTTTTCAACAAACGTTGGATTCAAGGAATGAAGCCCCCTATAACGAATCACCACATGAACAGTTCTGGGGAATGAATAGAAAAATAAATTTCAACCTTTTATGGTATTTTGATCGGCAGACCGAACCTGTGAAACAATATGTCACAAAGAATTAAAACAATCAGGCTAAGAAAAATGACTCACGCAAGGTCTTTGTGTTTGTTTCCTCCTAGATTTGATCAATCGGTACTAAATTTATTAAAGTTTTTTTTTAAATAAGAGTGATATCGTTTGCTTTCATCAATTTTAATTTAATTTTTTTTTCAAATTGGATTGACACGGATGTGGAGCAAGATTGGTTAGAAAGAGGAAAAGAAGAACATTTTTTTGCTTATATCAGTATAATATAACAATAGGCAGACACTGTCCTGATACAAAATATGTGTCTGATGTGAAACAGGAACACTAATGCAAAAATAAAACCTTTAAGATCTAGCCAGTCCAGGAAATATGCAGTTTTGGAAAACACTAAAACATATTTTTCGCTAATACAGGAGGATGTTATGAACCACTGACCAAATGTCGCGCGGAAGACAAATGCATCAGCCAAGAAAAAATTTGTGACAATAAACAAGATTGTAGTGATTTTTCAGATGAAGACAACTGCAGTGAGTACTAAGTAGCCTAATCTATCAACAGATCTTCCATTCTGCGTTCGCCATGCTCTGCTCTGAAGGTTGTTCAGCCAAAACATTCAATAGCAGATACATCTAACCTCTATTCCGCGTTGCTTTAAAACGAAAGAAAAAGTATATGGTCCTTTAACTAATCTCCGCCCTCAAAAGCTCATTTAATATTCATTACAAAATTGGATGAAAAAGATACAAGCGGCGGATGCACTAACCTTGGCAAATTCTCTTACGGAGCCATGGTCCTCATAGTAAATACGTGCCAGCACGGAGTATTCAAATCTGCTCGGAGATTACAACTAACCTGACTTTTTTTTGGGGGGGAGGAGTGGGTTGTTTACTTGAATCGTTCATTGGAAAATGTTTACAGTACAATTACTCAAATTTTGTTTAATTTAATGCACCGAAGCTAAGTTTTATATATCTGCTTATTCTACAGGACAAGCTCTTCCTTTATTGCCATACAACGTGTCGTCTATTGCTAAAACGTATTCATAATATGCACCATTGCAATGTCTTCTGACATTAAATCACGGACCCAATAGCTGATTGATTGTAAGTGTCGTCAAATCATTGAATACGTCACTTGCAACCAATCAGCTGTTGGGTCCGTGGAAGACATTGCAATGGTGCATATCATGAATTGACGTGTATCTATTTATCTTGCAACGTCCTCCTTAGTAAGTACATTCCGATTTATACTTTTGATTCCAGATATACCAAGCATAGTAATCGATCAAGTGCTTAACAAAGGATTCACTGAATTTACGGTGACTTATCGTTTCTCGGATCAGTCGAGCAATCAGAAGAACTTCACGATAAAATACAATGTAACCACAAGTGATAAAGAAGAGTTGATTGTCTCTGACACTGTGAGTCATAAAATTTATGTTTTATTGAAATCTCTTTTACCACCAAAACACTTGGTATATACATGGATATGTAATAGCGAAGCTGGATGAAGGACGAGAATTCCTTAGCGGATTGCTTCTGTGTCTATTCTATTGTAAACTGTTTATAACAAAATTCCATCTCTGTACCCTTGAGTGTTTTGTTTTTATAAGAAAAATGAAGCAGACAAAGTATTCATGCAGTACGCCTGCACATTTTTTGCTATGATGGTCCCGCTTTTCATCAAAATAATATTTGCAGAAGATACTATACTAGATACTCGCTATCTGAAAATATCAGTTAGAAAGTGAGGTACCCCGTGGTTTAGCGCGGTATTTCAAATGAAAAAGTGCTATTTGTAATCTAACAGAAGAAGTTTCTTATAACTTTACTAATGAAAACAATGTTTTTCATTTTTTGAATTGTCATTAAGCAATGTTTTACAGACCCTCTTGATAACTAAAAGTTTTTAATCGTGAAGGATAAATGCAGCAGCAGAATCATTGGCTAAAGAGGAAATCCAAATTTCATATCAAATTTCAATGTCAGGTTACAGAGAGGAGAGACCTGGAGGAGTGCCCGCCTTAGACCGCTCGGGGCCTATTCAGGGTAATTCGGGGTAATTCGGTCTTCGGTCTTGTCTCCAGAGGACCTAAGTATGGACCCCGCGTCAGGCCGAATGGTCATGCTTTTTAGCGTTCGTGTGGAAAACATCCAAATATGATTGGACAGATTGTCTTATTAATGGTTTCCACATCCAAAGACTGACTACAATGAGGCAACAAAAGCAGTTAATAAATTTGCGGGCTTTCGAGGGTACAAACTACCGGCATATCGGCCGAACATTTCTCTAACATTCGTCAAAAATGTTCCCGATAAATACCGGAACATCGGAAATTCGGTCCTTCAATACCGGAATACAAGTCATTAGGAGTGTGGTCAATTAGGTAGATAAAAAGATTCGACTTTTTATGCTCAGTAATCTATGAAATTTTACAATGGGCCGACCTGTTCGACTGTCTACGATGAACTAAACTGAACGACATGCTAAAGGAAAAAGGTAGTCTCAATCTGGGATTTCTGGTAACTTTTGAAGATGCCTTCGGTCGTGGCATTTCAGTTTTGATCTCAAATTTTTAAAATCCAATGTCACCCCTTAACCTACAAAAATCAACCACAACAGATCGTACAAAAGTTGCGGAACGTCCGAAATTTTCATTCATAGACGAGGACTCCACAAAACTCTTGGCTTTCTTATTTTTTTCAACAGACACATCATTATCAAGTTCTGAATTACCCAAGTAACTTGGTCATCAAGGGAGTTCGAAATTCCACAACCTACAACATTTCAATGCGAGTTGAAACTGTCAGTGGTAAAGAGGGAGCAACCACAACTACATCATTCCAAGTACCAGTTCCAGGTCAGTCAATAGAGCTTTTTCATAAATTACGTCACGAACATCACTTGCCTCGTATTCAAACAATTACCATGGTGTGCCTTGAGACATGCAAATAATTTCAAAACGAGGTAAGTGATGTTCGTGACGTAATTTATGAAAAGGTATATTAACCTCGCTTAGTATATTTGTCAACATTTTTATTCGAGGTTTACGCACTTCTGGATACAAATCAGTTTACGCACTTCTGGATACAAATCAACGACACTGCGGGCCTTGTTTTCAAATGAAATAATTACTTCAAACGACATTTATACATGCATTATGTTTTCCCAAAAGACCGTTTTCAATTTTGATACAAAATTTCAAACATTAATATGTCTGACGACGTTGAAGTATCGTAGCAACAAGTCTTTGAGAACGAGGTTTGCAATCAATTATTTTATGCATATCCAGAAGAATGTATAGGTGAGGTCTGATCGATTCAAAATAGGCGACTTTGTGCGTCGTATATCGATCGTTCAGAGTTTAGAAGGTCTTCAATCTGCTGGACCGTTAGTACCGGCCCCTGAACCATACTTTATAGAAATATTACCCTTTGAAACTTGTAACCTTCATATCACTGGTTCGAGAAGGACTTGAATTCTGTTAAAAAATAGGGCTTTTCCCAAAAAACCGTGTACTGAGGAGGTCCATTTCCGTTCCGAGGCGTTAAGGTTCGATATGGTATCCGCGGTATGGAAGTCCATAGGAATATACGAAAATCTGTCAAAATGAATTTGAATTCCGTGGGGTTAAACTTTTTAAATCATTCAAACATTCCAAATTCCAGATAGTTTTGAACCTAAAATTGCCAGGAATTACAAGGGGTTACAGTATTTTTAGTCTTAAAGGGTTGTATTTTTGTGGAAAAGTCGTCTTGATATGAAAAATAGATAGCTACAAGTAACACTTCGTTTGAAAAGTTTTGACCGGATTGATGTAAGCTTTCTAAAATTTCGTAAAAATTTGAATAAGATTAAAACCTCTAATAAAGGTCCAAATGTACGATGAATTGTTAAAATTGGTCGAAATATACCTATTACAAACTCTTTAAAAACTCGTTGGATAGCTCATTCTTTCTCACTTTTCCATATCATAGGTTGACACCAACGCGGGGAGAATTAAAAAAAAATAGTATATATTGTGAGAGTGATGTTGTGAATGTCATAATAGATCTGATAAACTAAACCTTTGAGCAAAATTTTTCTTCAGGCAAAATAGATCAAAACAGTTATTTTCGTACCCACAGATCGAATATTTTGAAGGCATTCTTCAAACAAAACTCGGCGAAAACACAAAGTTTTTATGTATTATAGTAGTAGGAACCGTACCAAATACTGAGTCGATTCGTATACAACACATCCTTCTTTCGAAGTTAATAAACTAATTCGCCATAATTCTTCACCGAAATATCGGAAGTTCTAATTGGAAGTGATGTTGACTTACGCTGAAGATCTCTCATTCAAAATCTACCATTTTATGGACAAATGTAGTACACCCAAATGCTCTAATTTGAAGATTGCTAGAAACTTCGCAGTGCCCCGGTTGTCCCTGATCAAACGCCACAAAACACCATTTCCGCCTTTCCTTTTCATACCCCATGAAAACTTACATAAATATGTAACACATCCAAAACGTTTTGTAGCATTTTATTTTATTAAATGAATGCAAACATATAAATAGTTTGACGCTGACGATTTCTTGTCTCTACAGTACTGTACAAAACTTCTATCTTCTCTCACAGAAAAACCGGTGATACCAGAAGCCTCCTGGATCAACCACAGAAATTACAGCACTATTAGAATCAGACTGAACGAGTTTTCTCCTTCCTGGCTTTCTTATATCGTCACTTATTCGTTGTTCAGTAATGGAACTCAGGTCAGTATCTTCATTTCTCCATATCAATACCGCTTAATTATTTAGGAGTAATCATGCTTGTAATTATGCATTTAGTTAATTGCGTATTGAGGTTATAAAGATAGTCGGATCATTCTAATGTATGCAAATTAGCACAGCGTGCGTTTTTTTTCTCATAGATTGGAAATAGCGTGGTATCATTTCTACCAAACGGTAAACCAACAGATTACATTTCTCTTGGTGCAGGAACACTAAAGAATGGAACCACTTACCAAATCATTATCAATGCAAGGACTGATGCAGGACTTGCCGAGCCGAAAATTATCAACTATACCATACCCAGGATGGGTGAGTTTTTGTTTTTTGTTCATCATCTGAAGTCTCAGGTAGCTTATGGACCAAAACTTAGTCGGCCTTAATTTTAGTCGATCCTAATTTTAGTCACCTCGTCAAAATTTAGTCACTAAGGGCCGACTAATAATTAAGTTTTGACCAATTCTAAATTTTTAGTCGCTCCAAATTTTAGTTGGCCTAAATTTTTAGTCGGCCCTAATTTTAGACACCAAGCCAAAATTTAGTCACTTAGGGCCGACTAAGTTTTGGCCGATAAGGTAACTAAACTATTTGGATGTGTAAAGAAATATACCGTAAACCGAAGTTTCCCAGTAGGTTTTGTTTTGATAACAATGAAAGTCTCTTATTAGAAACACTAACCTGAAAACAGGGATTTGGCAGTAGCGTGGTGGAACCCAGCTGGCACACAACGTTGTTTCAACGTTCATCTAACGTTATATGGATGTTGTGAAAGTTATATAAACGTTGAAACAACGTTGTATGCCAGCTGGGAAGCGGCTGGTCAGCGACAGATTTCTTTTTTTTTTTGGGGGGGGGGGGCAAAGATGCAAAGAGGCGCCTCTGATCACTAATTTCGGCGCTCCTCTGCTTTATCTTACCTTAGAATTAGCAGCTTCAAGCCAACAAAAAGAAAAAATACACAAATGTTTTCGTGCTCGCATCGCTTGCGTCAATTTTACAAATATGTTTTACTTTTCAGGAGGGGGCGCCAAAATGCCAATCTTCGAAAATTGTCTCTCCAGTTTGGATAAATTTTGCTAAAACGTTGGCAAAAAAGTTAACAAATTATATGCGCCATAAGAGGAATTTCTTAATCTTGATTCGCATTTCTGCCAATCAGTAATTTCTGTTCTTATTGTATATAGCACCACCCGGCCCAGTGCTGAACTTGAAAGTGGGCAAAGTAACACCAACAAAAGATTACGTTTGGCTTCAACTGTGGTTTGATCGGCCAACTGATGATGGTCAAGATGGCGCACCAAGTTTGTCTGGGAAACTGAAATATTGTGAAGTCCTTTCCAATGACAACTTGTTGAACTGCAAAGAGGAGACTTTTTTTATCGCCGACGACGGCAAGAAAGCTGTTTCGCCACTTAAAGAGAAGACTAAATATTATTTCGAGATTACTTTGAAGAACAAATTGGATCAATATGGAGCAACTGTAGGAGAATATTACACAACACCTTCGTACAGTAAGTTTAAGGAAGTTGAATTCGCACAACAAAAAATATAGATTATCACTACCATTTTTTTGCATTCCTTGTCTGAAACATTTTCTTTTAAGCATCTTTATGCTTCTTTATGCCTCTGCGGTGGGATGATATTTTATTTTTAGCACGTGGGCTTGTTCAAATAAGTGCGACGTTTTTATCTACTTCAATGCCATGGTATCTTGTGATTTCAAAAGAATGCTCCTGCGCACCTGTCTGGTTTGGTTTGATTTGTATGCCAGAAAACTGCCACTAGCGGGACACAGAATTTTTCTTACCATGCCAGACTACCTAGCATCTCACCAAAAACTGGGATTTTTCATCCTTTTTTTTAGTACGTACAGAAAAAGCCGTCATGTCTAGTACAGGCTAGTGTCAGACCTATACATGGCATGATTCTTCAAAAAGCAATAATTCCGCCCCCCCTTCTGTATCATTTAATTTGCAAAATATTTTTTTTGTTTCAGCGTCAACATCATCAGGTGGTTTGAGTGGAGGAGCGATCGCTGGTATTGTGTGTGGCTGTTTAGGCGTGTTGCTCGTTGCTATTGGTGCTTGCTGGAAAAAGAACCAATCTTCGAACGATCCTGGGTCGGTCAGTTACTCGAAGTCGTAAAGAAATCTGAACAAGCTTTGTATTAATGGATGCATCGCATGTACGAATTTCATGGAAAGTGAATCGCGTTCAAGAGGAAGAGCTAAAGCAAAACACTTCATAGCACTAAAAAGTAACACAGTTATTCTTAAACAATACTTTAAGGGAAGAGATTTTGGTGGATGACTGATGATGTCAAATTAAATTCCCTCGGAAAAATCTTTTTCGGTTATCCCTGGTCATCCGCCAAATTAAATTCTCGCCAAAATTTCTTCCTTTAAGGTAGTCAATACAATAGGCTTAAAGATTTCTACCAGGACAAAGTTTATCCCAACCCCCTGTTGTTTGATATTAAGTCATCCTATTCATATCCATATCATGAGTCATAAGCATATGTCAACCTTCACGTCGTAGGGGAATGGGCTCCAGTTTACCAGGTAAAATAAAGTTTTTTCAAGCAATTCAATGCAACGAATTTACGTTATTCGACACTGGAAACTCCAAACCATTTCATTTAAATCATTTGTTATCTATATTATAATACGTTTATTTTCGCTAGCGATTTTTAAGCATCTGGCAATTCTTTTTCGCGCCTTTTCTATATTGATCTTTCAATTGGTTAATTTTTAAGCTTAAAATGAAAGCTCTGAAAATATGATTTCCCTTTCTCTTTTTAATCTTCTTTTTCGAACATTTTTAAGAGCGTTTTTAAACTGAACATCATTATCTGTTTCCATTTCATTTTGAAATATCTAATTTTCTAAATCTTTCAAAGTCTTCCTCGAATGTCTACGCCCGATGGCTATTTTTCAATATTTTTGTTAATCATATCCAAGGAAAGTTCATACCTGATGAAGATCTGGCGAAGTTCTGCAAGAGAACGAAATATCGTGAAAGACTGAGTTGATTTTACTTTTCTGTTTTTTATTTTTCAAGGAAATTTCATTATATTTAAACAATTTGGTAGAAGAAAAACTAGGTATATTTTGTATATTTTGTTAGAGTTTTAGGAAGAAAGTTGTAATTTTGATCAATTTATGTTGATTTTTCGGTAAGGGAGTGGTCAGAAAGTATCTACGGGGGTGGAGAATTCTAGGGGTCAAAAACTTTTCCCACCCTTAAATTTTCATGTCTTTAGGGGGGGGGGGGGGTTCAATTTTTTTCATTAATATAGATTTCAAATGTACCTTGGCTAGCTTTGACCTTTTTTAATCCTTTAAGCTGTTTGACTTTTCTTGGACCAAAATTTTCGTCTGCAGCGCAATAATTACAAGGAAAACTTTCAGTGACATGAAATTTCATGCTTTCTGCACCTTTTGTGGGTATTCTCGCTAATTACGTCCATCAGGTAAAATAAAGAATCTTTCTCTTCGAGTTTTATTTTAAAATTGACCAAAAGGCCCCCTAAGCTTGAAACAAATCATAAGTGGCTGAAATTTGGCACAGTGATTTCTTATTGTCTATAGAACATAGAACATTAGGCCTACTCGCCCTTCATCTCCCAGTACTTTTACGGTGTGACGGGATTGCCCCTATTTTAGCACGGTATTATTCCGGGATTTGACGAAAAAAGAGATGGTGAAACGGTATCTTAAAATCAGACGGTGACGGTATTTAGCCTTATTTTTTATCAGTATTCCGGTATCTTAGCCTATACAAACCGGTGTGACGGTGTTATTATTTTTTACAATTTTTGGGATTTCTGGATTCAATAAAATTTTGGACGGGAAAACGGTATTTCAAACTCCCCCTTCACTCTCCCATTCAATTCAAAACATTTCTGGTGCTGTATATATAGAACTGTTTTGTTTATGTTTCGTGAATTCTTCTGAACTGAAGTTCTCCTTTTATTCTTTCACTTGAACTCTTTTTGACTTCCTTTCTTTTCAATTCAAGGCAAATAGGCAAGAAATCACAACAATGATGGCTTATACTCTTTACTTAATTTGAAACGGACGTACAATCAAAATCGAGCACCTGTATATTACACCTGCATTCCAGGGCAAAGGATACGGATCACAAATGCATAAGTGCGTTTATGGAATTTAAGGGAAGGGTGTACTTGGGGTCATTGGAATGTCTTGGTTTAGAATAAGAAACGCTATTGAATTCCATAAACACCTTGGAGTTGAGAAGGAGTACTCAGAAGAGTCGGACACCTCATGAGACATTTTGAATTTCAAGTACTTTTGTTTTAGAGTTAATGTTTGCCTTTTGGGAATTAAATTGGCTAAAATGTATAATTTCATAGCAATGAAATCTGTTTGAAAACTAGGACAGCAATAGATTTATGCATCTCGAGAAGAGTGTATTTCTTACACAGGAAAAAAATTTCCATTTCCAAGGTTGGAAAATAGATAAAATCTAATGGAAAATCTAACCTGGAAACTTGGGACACTCTCCAAAGATGGAAATTTTGAATTTTCAAAAATCCAGGTTGAAAAAAGCCAAAACCCTAAAATTGATGACAGAGATGTGGAAAAAGGGATCTTAAACAAGGTTTTTGTTTTTGTGAACAGTCACTCGCTAGCCTAGGCTCGATGGCTCCCGGTCAATCTCTCGTTTGTTCGCACAGATCAACTCTTATATCACTCACACAGCTCAGCAGGGTACCATTTGAAACTAAGACACAAGTACCCTATGTGCTTCACTGTGCGAACTCACTGCGATTGACCGAGGCCGCTCCGAAGGGATGCCTTACCTGACGGAAACTTACAGCTTGACTGCTCACATTATAGCCTAATATCTAGGTTAGCTATACATCAAAACTGTTCTGCGCGAAAAATCGCTTGTTGTTTTCTCAAAGGACATGGGCAGAAAATGGTACAAAAATATAATTTCCACATGGGTTTTTAACGTTTTCCAAACTGTTTGGGAGAAACACAAATTTCCAACCCCAAAAGTCTAGTTTTGCAAGGGGGAGTCTCAATTTGAAAAAAATGTAATATCCACATGGATTTTTAACGTTTTCCAAACTGTTTTGGAGAAACACAAATTTCCGACCCAAAAAGTCTAGTTTTTCAACCCGAGGTATCAAATTTACAAAAATATGTATTTTCACATCGATTTTTGACCTTTTTTTTCAATTCCCAAACTGTTTCCAGCCTTGGAAAATTGTCATTTCTACATTGTTTTTTTTTTCATTTGATTTTTCAAGGGCATTGGTTTATTCCACAAAACCTATGGGTAATTTATGTTTTCCAAATCAGCTTAAGGTAATCGTTCAAATTTCCAACCTTCAATTATAAAACCAAAATTTCCAACCCAAAAATATTGAATTTCCAAACTTGGAAATCGAAAATTTGTTACCTGTTTCAAAATACCTCTTCAAAAACATTTAGACATCTTCCAAGCAACTGTTTCAGACTTTGAATTTCATGATGCAAGAAATGTATGAAATAGTGTGCCGTCAATTCCTGCGATGGAGTTTATTCGACTTTGGCTTTACTTATACAATGACTTTATTTTATTCCAGTGTATGTGTGATTTGTATGGTCATCTTGATTTTCAATCTACACAACTTTAAGGAAGGGAGGGAGGGAGTCAGTGAGATTCACTTAGGTTTCTTTGAGTTGAGTTGGGAAAACTACCAGTAAAAGAAGGATGATTGTGAAAATATCGCTTCCAAATGACGACACACTCTTGCTTTTGTCTTCTGTCTCGAGTAACATTGTATTTAAAGTAAAAAGTGCTTATAAAAAATGTCAAAATAGCCGATTTCAAAAATATTTTTATTTCACTTTCTGCTTTTTGTGTTTCGGCCCTACTATTGAATACTCCCTTCTATTAGGTACCCTTGGAAAAATTTGCTAGTCAACCAGCCAATTTTCTTTAAATTTTCTGGTTAGCTGGTTGACTAAGTAAGCAAAATTATTTTGTAGAGGTCGAAATATAATTCTATGAATAAAGCGATGGGAATTTCACTTTTGCGGGAAATTACAAAATCTAGGAGGGAAATTACAATCAAATTTCAATCAGCCATGAGATTCAATAGATGAACAGCGCATTTCTTATCCTCTCTTTCCGAATTCCTGTAAACCAAGATGTAATTAAAGCAAATACACGCCTTGTAATAAGAATATACTTTATAAGAATATTCATGATGAAATTTGCCAAACATTAAGAATTTGTTGAGAATATTATTTTGGCAACAGAACCTAAGAATTTCATTATAGGAGCATCAATTATAATTTATTCCGAGATAGGCCCAATACTTTTGCAGATGTATTGTTCTTAAAATATAAGAATATACCGTACGAAAATTTATTAGCATGAATTTCCCTAAACAAAAAGTTATATATATACATGAAAAGAATATCCATGATGAAATGAAAAACAACTCCATTCTTATAGAAAAATGCATGTGAACCATATTCGTCTTTCTCTTATCAAGTATTCTAAATTTATAAAGGTAAGTCCCCCCTAATTAATAAATGTGGAGTCATCTTAAAGCTCACTAATTGCTTTTTCATATAAGAACGTTGTAAACTTTTTTTTGTTCTTATCCCCCGTCCCAAATCTTTAACAACCGTTATTCTTAACCCTTTCCATGCCCATGTCAAGTATATTTGTAATGCCCAGTTTGAATTAGAAATCGTCATTTTTGGTTATTGGATTGTGCTTCATGGCCAAGCCAAAAAGTCAAAAAATTGCAATATTTTGACAAAAATCCACTTTTTTGATATTTTAACCGTTTTTTGACCATCAACGAGTGACCCAAGAACCTCCAAATTTGGCCCTGTTTTACTTTATTCTGTCTTGTAGCGAATTGATTTGAAATTTTACCACTGGGCACATTTCTATCCTTCAGCCAAACTGCTTTAATTCCCCTACCTACCCGCCCAGCCCGCCCTTCTTAAATCGAGCACCTACAACTACAAGAAAGAGGAGACTCTAAGCTATCCAACGAGCTATGAACGAGCTTCAACTACTTCTACAATCAGGGTCATAATATATTGGCGCTTTTGGCTAATTAACCATTTTTCGAAAATTGAAGTTCGAGCGAGAATGTCAATTTCGGGCCTTCAACTTGATTTCAACGATTATTTCGATCTGGGAGGGATTTATTGGTTTCCAGGCTATATTTCAAGCCCTACTGGACCACTTCTGAACTTATGGATCCTCAGATCCTAAGGTCCTAAGTTTTAAGTCTAGCGTTAAAACTCTACCCTTCGAACCTACTTTAGAGGATTAGAACACTTGCAAATCGATTGTGGTTTCAAAACACCCCGGTGGATTTCCTTTTTGTGCCAAGTATTTCGTCACCGATTGTAGATCCGGAGATATAAGCCTTTAAAGTTTGAACTAGCGATTTTCTTTAAAAAACTTAGAAAAAAAAGAGTTCGTTTTAAAAATCCCTTTTAAAAAACTATAAAGAGTTGAAAACCATGATCAACAAAGCAAAAAAGGTTTAGATGAAGTTTGTGAACTCATGAACTCGCATTATAAGTTTATCGGTGAAAATTTTGATGAGAACTGATGGCTCAATGCTGCTTTTTTGTGGTTCTTTTTTTCGTTGGAATGGGCTGCGGTAGGTTTATATTTGCTTTAACTTTATTTATTCAAAAATACGCAGACTTAGTCATTGTCAATAAATCTTGTTCCTGAGAAATCAGTACACCGCACACTTCAAATCAGTAAAGTTTCAAAGTTTCATAAAGTAAAGCATTGTGATTTAGCGTTTAGCGCTACGCTAATGAGGACAAGGGCATTGGTGGTGGTCGAGGGGTGGTTGGTGAAAAAGGGAAGGTCTCCTCAAGAACAGTTTTTGATTGAATATTTTACGGATACAGAATTGATTATGAATGCTCTATTTCATTTGTTTCCGCATTAAGATTTTCCCTGATATAAAATGATTTTTATGGACCTACCTGGTTATGCATTTAGCACATTTATGATTGATATCTACGTGACGTGACCATTAAACAATCATTCATAACACAAATAGTGACGATCAATCAAAATTAGTCGTTTGTTTATTATAAAAAACCGTTTAGAAACCAAAATTCCTTGCTCTTTAAATATTCTTTCATATTCAAGCAAGCGGGCTTCGTCAAATTCGAGGGTTTATAGTTATGTATCTTTGTGCAAAAAATCATAAAGAATGAAAGCGCCAACCTAGAGAAAAGCTAATACCTAAGTAATTGATAATGTGCTTATAAAAAAATATCGAATTTGGCCAGTTTTTCTATAAAAACACGCCAAGCA
>NW_027103852.1:1737308-2055662 GCF_902728285.1 Clytia hemisphaerica | reverse complement strand
ATTATTTTTTTCGAAAATCAGGCTCCGTCACATTTTGGCCACCACCATTTTGCACCTTTTTACCAAAAATCTAAAGATTCCTATGATTCAATCCTGAAAAAAAGTTGGTAACAGACGAACGGACGGACGAACAAACACAGGTTAATTTATAGGATCTCCACCGGGGTAGGTCCAAAAAGTGTATGCGGGGAAGATTCTTTTTGAACTTTTCTCAAAATCTTTTTTCTAGGCTTTTCATCAGCAGCAATTTATGTTTCTATGACGACAGGACGAGATGTAGAAGTGTGTGGTAGCCATCAATTGCAGTGCAGAACAATTGACTTTGCGTTGTCAAAGTCAGATAATTCTTTAAATGTCGTCTTGATTCTTGAAGGAGGCTCTTCATTAATCACAGGTATATCTGGCTATAATACATTTTTATTAATATACAGTAGGGATCTAATAATTCACATCAAAAGAGTCTTTGTTTGACGATTTAGACTTGAGACTATTGTCTAAAATCGCTGGGAGAAAATCCCAGAATTCCCAAAATTCTTATGTTTGAAGATATACACGTTTTTTTATTAAAATAGTGTACTTTGGCTGAGGGTGAGCATCATTCTTGTTTTTCTATTGTTCTAACTCGGAAATCACACCCTAATATTCGTATAGAAGTTATTCTTATAAAAAAGCGTGTATTTACAGTAGATTTTTCTTTCAATAAATCTACGATATGAGACAGGGTTGTTCCCATTCCTTCCTCGATATTGAGAGCATCAAAATCAGAAAAAAATCAGCGATGCAGAAGAACCCGACAATAGTTTCAACGAACTCACCAGCAAAATATTTGAGACCAAATCTTAAGAAGATACGTATCGATTCTGTGGATCTTTTTGACTTACAATTAACGGGTTTACAAGAGGGGAAACAACCTATCAACATTGAAATCACCAACTGCAACATACAGCTTCCAAAGGATTCAGATCTCTTAAATGTTGTTGATACAACAACTTCAATAATGATTCGAAATAGTCATCTAATTGGTTCAAACAGCTTCATAAGACTATCTAATTCCTATATGTTAATCAAAGAATCCAAAATCAAAGGTTGTAGTTTGGAGATAACCAACAAAAGTGTGTTCGAACTGTCAAATACAACTGTGGAGACTGGTGGTAGATTCAAATTTGTTGATTGTTATGTTTTGTTTGAAAACAGCAACTTTACAAATATTAAAGATAAAGCACCCAGCAACGGAATGATCCAGGTTCAAAGCTCTTCTGTCAGATTTGAGAACATTGCTATTACAGCGAACAATGTAAAGACCACTTTTCTAAATTCGACATCATCTATGATCCTAATCATTGATGTTTCATTTACCTCCAACGATTTCCCATTCATTATTAACTCAATCAATGATGAGATTGTCGACATTCATAATTGTTCATTCGCTGACAACACTTTCCGATCAGGCATTTCAGTTTATGGAACTGATAAATCAGTTAGAATAAACCATGCTTCGTTTCACGGTAACAAGATAAAAGGTCTTGGTAGCCTGATAGAGATAAACGACTTGAGTGCGACAACCATATGTCAATTGTTGATAATATCTATGCAATACGATTGAAAAGATTTGGGGACGACAACAACATTGTCGAAAGCGCTTTGCTTCATATATCAAAAACAAGACGTAACCAGTACAATTCCAATGAATATTGGAGTCTGCGCAAAAAAGGTACACAATGGATCGAGAAATCACTACAATCAATAATGTAACGATCGTCTGCCTGTCCGGAAAAATATCAACTCTGAACGTAATAAAAAAGCAGAAAAATACTGGGTTTATAGACCTAATTTCAACTTTAACATGCAGTCCTTGTCCGTCTGGAACTATTTATTTACTGTCTGGTTCCAAAGCCTGCTCTAGTCTATCATCAGTGGAATCTTACCCGTTTATCTTTGACGATGAGACTTTCAATAATGGGGTAGTCGATGAATATTGTAGCAAATGTCCTTTTGGTGCTGTTTGCACTTCTGGAGTCCTTAAAAGTCAAGATAATTTTTATGGATTCAAGAAGTCTGACGGTACCGATAATTTCGAACCATGCCCCGATGGATATTGTTGCTCGAATGATACCAAGATTTGTACTACTACAAAATCGTGTGGCAGTAACAGGATTGGAAGGTTCTGTGGTCGATGTCGAGATGAATATTTCATTAAATACTTTTCCAATGACTGTTCACCAAATTTTGAGTGCAAAAAGAAACAGCAATTTTCATTTTGGCTCTATTACTTTGGAACGATAACACTGACCTTTCATATAATATTCTTTGCTAAAGACCTAAAAGCGATGTTGAAAACACTCATCATATGGTTCTACAGAACCAAATGCTCAACTAAGCCAAATCGTAAAACCCAAACTGAAAACGAAGAAATAGTCAAAGAGCTAGAAAAGAAAGAGAATGAAGATCAGGAGAATAACGAGGTGAACGAAGATGAAGAGAGTGGAGCAGAAAACGAAGAAATGGACAAAGAAGCATCTTTCACATTTTCTGCTATTTTCGGTATTCTCGTCTCATTTTACCAGTTAAAGTCTATACTCTCCGTAAGATCGAATCCGTCTACCGGGATATCGTTCATCGAGAGCTTCATGAACATTGGCTTAATTCAATCCTTAATCAGTCAAGGATCTCTTCTTTGCCCTACACGTAATCTGACTGTCGTGCTACGGGAATTGGTTAAAGGTTATCTTTCTACTGCACTGATGTTATCGAACCTTCTCATTACATCTTTCATATTCGCAATTACTTCACATTTATTTCCTCGTAACTCATATAATATCCTATCTTGTCATGTCGGATTGTATATTATTCTGACGTTTAATTACAAAAACATCTCCAGAACAGCTTTGCATTTGATCAACTGTATAACACGAGAAGAAGTGACATTTCTCTACCTTGATGGGGAAATCGAATGTTACCAGAATTGGCAGATCGCAAACATCGTTTTCGTTGCATTATGGGTCATACCGTTCCCGATTCATATTGCGATCGGTTATAAATTGTTACGTGAACGAAAGATACCACTTTGGTTTTTTTCAATCGGGCTGATTATTCCAATCATTGCTGTTATAGTAATTTCGTTTATCCTCATTAGAGAAAAATGTAGTGTACAAAACAAGGAGAGGGAGAACGTCTACCAGCTGGATGACAAACTTCAGGAGCGTTTCGAAGAGATTTTTGAGGAGCCCTACAAGCCACGTTTTCATTGGTGGGAGTCCTGGCGACTGATCGAACGGCTGGCCATTGGTGCATTAACGACGGTCATAATCAATCCTGTAACACAGACATTTTACGTAGGTCCAGTGTTGATTTTCATCCTTTACTTTCATTTTCGTATGAATCCATTTAAGGAATCGATGGTATTGTTAAAGAGACTGGATCTAGTGTCTTATTGTTGTCTTTGTATTCAAATGTTATTCAATGCAATGCGGTCGGTATCTTATATGTACTCACTAGCAAACAACGAGCTGATGAGCACTATCGAAACAATTTGCGGTTATTGCGAAGAACTTGTATCGCCACTTTGGTATTTAGTATTTTCGCTTCTGTTTTCAAAAATGTATCAGAAGATATTGCAAGGATTGAAGTGGATGAAACATAAAGTTATTGCATTTGTTTTTCGAAAGTTTATTTGGAATGAGAATGATTTTTTTACTTGGTAGGTCAGTTTGTGCATGGGACTTAATTTTCGTTTCTTAACGAAAATTCTCGTTTTTACGACCATGTAAACGTTATACTAACTCGACTGAAAAGAATGTCCCCGTCTTTTAGCTATCGATATAAATTTTGACTAAAAACAAAGTTTCAACTTATAATATCTCCAATTCGTTAGCCAATACTTTTGTTAGAGAATAATTTTATCATAACATCATTTAACGACATTTCTATGGATTTTTTCATGTTATATTTATAGTAAAGAATATTTTCTAAAGTGCTTTGGAGAAGAATCTTGTACATGTTACATGTAAAGGCAAAGCTAAAACGGGTCCAAGAGAATTCTAAGCAAAAGTTGAACATTTTTGATTTGAATATCGATATTTTCTCGGCATTCCTTCTGTTTTGTGTTGTATTTTACATGAAAAACTTTTTTTCCTTTTCATTAACACTTTTTCTTCGTTGTGTTATATTAAAGAATTTAATTTTACCTCAAGAGAACTAATTTAATTTTTGCGAGAATAACTTTCGCGGTGCGAGGTTACCAAAATGGCATATTTTGATGAACTAATTTTTGCGGTTGATACCCACTTTTTGCCAAAAGTTTTTGAGGATTTTCACAAAACATTACATTTCTCGGTATTAATTTTTGCGCCAGACACCCAAACACGCGAAATTCTGCGATAATTACTTCCGTGAAAATTAGTTCTCGCAAAAAGTAATCTGTACGTATGAGTCTCAATGAAAGATAATATAATTGAAAAGAACTGTAAATAATTTTTTTAGCTTATTAAAAAATTCCCTTGTGACAACAAACTCCATTTTGAAATTGCGTTGAATTATCAAAATCGAAACCTTGTAATATTTTACTTTATTGAAGGCCTAAACCCCTCCAGAAAATGATTTCAAGAACTTTAAATGTTTTAAAATCAGTTTTTTTATGGTACAGTTGTACTACTTGGCCCAAATTAGATATATGAATTCGGGCAATTAATTTCTCATTATGGTGGCCCCAAAAAACGGCGATTTAGGAGCTCACTCTGTGGCAAGGATTTTGAAAAGGGAAGTTACATTTTCAAGGTAATCTTCTAGATTAGAATCCTCAAAGAGTGTCCACAAAATGAGTTTTGAATATTTCTTTTTGATTTTCCAATTCATTTAAAATTGGTCCTACATACTTAGTAATGATAAAACACTAATTTATACCAACTGTAGAAAAAATGATATTGTGAAAAGAGGGGAGGTTTGAAGGGGTACTGAAAACTGAACTCCCGAAATACCGGAATACCGGACACAATTAACTCCAAATACCGTCACCGAAAATTGTTACATTTCATTTTGGGCCTATTTCGTGAGGAAAGGTATTTCAACTGCAAGAATTGTTGATGAAATATGGAGTAAGGGGTACCCTGTTGAAAACTTCATTTTCGACTGTTATTAGCTCAGAATGTCAGACGAACGATATGATTTCCAAGTGCAAATAGCATAGAAGAAGTGAAGTTTAATTACTGACAAAGTGCAACCATGGTTTTTGCCGACCAAAGAAAATTTTGATTTTATCACTTTCTTATTTGGCTAAAAACACTATGTTTTAGAATGGTTTTACTATTGTAACCAAGTACCTCAAAAAGCTCTTTTTATGGACAATTCTTTAGTTCTAATTTGAGATTTGAGAATGTTGTGTTAATTTACAGGTCCGCTTTTGTGGCTAAAAGAGTGTTTTGTGATAAAGGGACTCCAGATTGGTTTAGTCCGTCCATTTGACTTTGGATTAAGTGGGGATTAAGTTTTACTCTAAGGAAGAAAAAAGACATTTGTAAGTGTATGAGAGAAGGTAGCACTTTCTTTGTAAAAAGTCATTATCTAAAGGATAGTGGATGGACTGGAACGAAACCAGTCAAGAGCTTTGCCACGAATGCCATAAAAAGGAACATTTTGTATTGAAAAGAGATTCTATTCAGCGCGTAATCAACACAGAGAAAAGTAGCCATGACGAAAATCCAAGAGCTTGGATTAAGTTCAAAGTTAAAAAGACAACTAAAAATGTCATCAGTTTAGTAATTACTGTTATTTATTTGGGAATCATGTAAAAGATTAATTTTGTAAGAAAGTCATTTCAATTACACTTTGAGGGTTTCTGGGGAGTTCGTAAATAGTAAACATGTATATTGATACCGTCTGCTAGACATTAATATGATAATTTTTGCTCTTCATCATTGATTCTTTCTACGGTGATTAGATTGACACATGTCCGATACAATTTATACACTTGGTCGTCACAGTTTCTCTGATACTCAGGGTAAAAATCTGTAGCGTACACAGGGGTGAAGGAACATTTGCTTAGAATAGCAGATTTAACGACACCGTAATAATGTGTTTATACCACGAATAGGTAATCGCTTTGTCATTAAAACGTTGCTCTCCTACGCAGATCGTTCTTCACTCCTGTCTACGCTACTGAAAAATTGTGTAGATTGAAAACCAGGTGACCATGCAAATCACACTGGAATAAAATAAAATCATTGTATAGCAAAGCCAAAGTCGAACCTCCATTGCAGGAATTGACGGCACACTATTTCAAACATTTCTTGCATCTTGAAATTCGACTGGTATAGCGACTGGTTAGGAGACTAAATGATTAGCGTATTAAAACAGAAAGGTATTGTGGCTAAAAGATCTGTATGGTAAAAGTTTATAATCGGGTAGTTAAGTTTCGACCAAAGTATGGACAAAGAAAGAAGTATCAATAACTTTCTCAAAACCGGCAGTTCTATTTCTGAATTAATTAATAAAAAGAAATGTTCTTCCTCCGCAAAATTATGGTTGGCTCTTCATTTATATTTCTATCTTTGATATTCTTATTTGGTTCACAGAGGCTATTTGTATCATTCTGGGTCAGTTTTGAGCGGCTTTCATTCAAGTCGAAAAGAACAAAGTGTGAAAGGTCAATAAACTTTCAATTTGTTTCAAAATCTTCCTTCCACTGTTCAAATCGCGTCCCAAGTTTTATTTTATTTCTAATTTTAATAAGATTTATGATAGCCACCTGTCCAAACTTTCTGATGTAATAAAAAACACACTAATGACTTATTTGTCAAACAATTACAAACTTTTATTGCAATTGAGAACAATTACTTCAAGCTGTATTGCAAAAAAAGCCTTCAACCAAAAATCAGACAATGCAAATAGTCAGCTATTTAAAGGAAGTAAAAATCCCCACCTTACCAATTAATCATTTTTTCCTGAGTTGCTTGTTCTTCGCATAACAACACCCAAAATGTGGTCTTCCTCTGTTTTCATCTTGGCAACTATCCTTGGTAAGTTTTCATTTCGCCTCGTTTGTATTTTTTTTTTATTCATAGAATTATATTTTACAGGTCTATCGACCTCTACGAAATAATTTTAGATTTATAAAATATTGTCTAATTCTTCATCTGTCGTCCAGTCGTCAGAAGATATGGACAGAGAAGACGTTGTTTTGGTCTTTGTCCTAGGTTTTTGAACTAGGCGATGGTGAAGTCGTCTGTAATGCTAAAGCCACCAATTTCATTGAATCGTTTCAGCTTATGCAGATTTTGATTTTTCTGATGTTTTTTCTATGTAATTCGTCATTTGCTTTATTTCTTCTTTTATAATCTGCTTGGTTTTTATTTCAAAGTCAGCCATCTTATTGGTTAAGATGTTTTCGATATCGTTCTTAAGGCTGCGGTTCTTGGCTAGCTGGTTTTTGAGCTTTTTAAAATGACGCCGTCCTTCTTCTCAATCTCCCTCTGCATCATATGATACGAGTTCTCACCTATTTTACTCATTAGAGATCGTGTTATCTGCACGCAATTCTGACATAGATATTGTTCGTTATAAGTGTTTGCAAAAATTTGCAGCTGATAAAGCGGTAATTGTGTGCACTCGTAGTGTATCATGCGGTGGTATTTTCGGCATTTTAGACGGTTTTGGTCATCGTCATATGAGCAGGAGGTGAGTGTGCATGTTTGGTTTTGTTTAGCTTCTTCAAATGGTTGTTCTTCTTACTTTTTGTCGGTTTTTCGGTTCATGTTTTTGATTTTGCTAAATTTCAACCATTTTTGAAGAACTACACAAAATGCGTGTTGACTGTATTGTTGACTCTCTCTAGTTCGATCTTAGAGGGATTAAGAATTCTCATCGAATTAGAGAAAGGTTGAAATTAAAGAAATTATTTTTATAGTATTTTCTATCAAGGGGACCAGCCAAATAATGTACTTCGAATTAACGAAAGATTGGAATAGTAAAGGGTCGAATATAAGAGAGAGTACAGTCAGTACAGTCAGCAGTATACATGATGCAGTATTGTTCTCCTTATTAGGTTCTTACCAAATATTTCAACCGCAAAAGTTTTGTGATACTAATTCACCTATCGCACGGTTTTTTAAAGAACATCCAAAATTTTCGAAAGGTCCTTACTTTTTTCTCTTATTTTCACCATTTTGAGAGTATCGTTGTCCATTTTCTTAAGAAAATAGGTGTTTTGAGGTCCACAAAGCCTGAAATGATCTTAACTTGTTCTTAATATTACAGGCCATCGAAGCCTTATATTCTTAAACATTTTGTTCTTATGAAGGAAAAAAACGTATAGAACATTTATTTGAAATGTAAAAAAGGCGGATATGAGATCTATTACTGCCAGATAGCAAGCAGTTTACACTGTCCATTCAGCGACTACAAAAGTATGAGGCATGCATAATGAAACTCTTACAGTTTTGCTTCACAGCTTAAATTCAGTGAAAGCTAATCTGTGGTGTTCGTGGTGTGAGAGGCATCTGTTCTCACAAGTTAAGTTTCAGTGAAAGTGTTGTACTATCTCGATCTAATTACAATTATATGGTCAGAATATTTGACAAAAATGAATTTAGCTGCAAAATTTTAAAAACCACAAGTTTCAACATGAGGCTTAATACTTAAGAGCTTAGGAGCTAAAGATCCAAAAGCTTGTAAATTGTCCCGCTAGGATGTAAATGTAGCCTGGGAGCCATTACACCCCCTTCAAAATCAAAATATCCGATTAGATAAAGTAGCAAGCCTGAAAATGCCATGCTTATGTCATGCAAAACGCTAGATACCCAAAAATGCCAACATGATTGTAGTATAAACTTTTTTTTCTTTTTTTCCTCACCTATAGTTGCAGTAAACAGTCAAAAAGTGTGCAAAGATCAATCTCCAACCAGCAATTGCCTCTCATGGAAATCAAATGGTTTCTGCAGACAAGACTACTCAAAACTCTACTGTGAAAAGACATGTGGCTTCTGTAAAGGTTCATCCACACCTGCCCCGCCAACTACCGTTTCAACCCAAGGGCCACCCCTCCCGTCTTCAAGTCCATCAGAATGTGGGCGATCCACTGTTCCACAAAGTCGCATCGTGAATGGCGAAGATGCGAAGCCAGGAGCATGGCCGTGGATTGCGTCGCTTCAAACCACCAGTGGATGGCATTTTTGTGGTGGAACTCTAATCACTCCAAACTGGGTAAAGCAATTATACATCCTGGCCTAAAATAAAAATATCCTACAAAATTATAACGCTAAATGTTCTATCAAAATCCCGATCGAGATAGAAAATCGTTTCTTCCTTATGGCTGAGAAAATAGTTGGGATAGATAAGGAGTGAATTTTTTTTTTTGATTTTCAAACGGGAATGAAACAAGGGAAAATTTTCCCATCGAGAGTAAAATTGAAGAGTGTTTTCTCAACGGGGACAAAATTTTGGCCACAATTTCCAGTAAAGCTAGGGTCTGGGGCACATGTATGTTTTATCAGTGTGAATTTGTGGAGGTTAACAATAAATGATATGTCCTTTATACACATTGATCGGGTGGGTTTCTTTCTACAATCATGGTTGAAATATATTGAGAATTTTGGTTATTTTAACGTTCTTCAAGATTTAAAGTTCCGGCGAGAAAGTCGATTTTGGGCTATCTCTTTAATTTAATCGAATAATTCAATTTGGGAGGGGTTAGCAGACTTCCAGGCTATATTGAGTCTTATTGGACTATTTTTGAACTTTTGGACTTAGATTCTAAGGTCCCAAGTCTTAAGTCTCATGTTAAAACTCAGAGTTAAAACTCTACCCTTCAAGCCTACTTTAGATCACTTACAAATCGATTGTGCTTTAAAAACTTCCCAATGGATTTCGCTTTTTTCTCAAATATTAAAATATCATGACCTTGGTTGTCTTTGAAAATTAAAAATGCCGATTTCTGCTCTGCAGGGGGTCTAAAATTAGGAGAAAACCCCAAAGATTTGAAAAATAACCCTTTTCCGACCATTTTGAGGCATTTTCATTATTAGGTCAAAATCAGTTTTTTGTGAAATATTTCACTTTTTGAGAAGCTCTCGTTTACGGAAACCCAAAAATACCAATATTTGAATAAACTTTCAATTTTTAAAAAGTTTTTGTCTCTTAAATCGAAGAAAGGGATATCTTTAACCGGAAAATATGCCTTAAGTTTGAAATTAGACCCCCAGCAGAGCAGAATTTGGCATTTTTGATTTTCAAAGACAATCAAGGTTGAAATATATCGAGAATTTTGGTTATTTTAACGTTTTTTAAGATTTAAAGTTCCGGCGAAAAAGTCGATCTCTTTAATTTAATCGAATATTTCAATTTGGGAGTTGTTGGCAGACTTCCAGGCTATTTTCGGAGTCTTATTGGACTATTTTTCAACTTTTGGATCCTCAGATCCTAGGGTCCTAAGTCTTAAGTCTCATGTTAAAACTCTACCCTTCCAACCTACTTTAGAGCACTTACATTGATTGTGCTTTAAAAACTTCCCGATGGGTTTTCCTTTTTTCTCAAATATTATGACCTTGATTGTAGATTATGGTACATCATATTTAGGATTTTACCTAAGACTCTCAATATGATTCGTGTTAACATTTTTTTTATGTCAAAACTTACGATGATCTGGCAGATGATGCCTCAGAAAATATTTCATTCTACCGGGTGTTTCAGAAAATATGCATAAGGATGTAGTTAATCTTCGAAAAAACTTAAGATTTTATAAATCCAAACTTTTAACAATTCGAAGGACGAAAGACTAACTTGAATTTTGAGCTATCATACTTTAAATTTGTTTCACGTATTCAATAGTGGTTAAAGAAAATCCTAGCTAGTAAAGTTCAGTGACTTTCTTCATAACTTTTGAGCACATGAAGTATATTTAAAGTATGATAGCTCAAAATTTAAATTGGCTTTTCTTCTTTCTGATGATGAAAAGTTATGATATATAATATTTTAGGATTTTTATTTAATAATTCTTGACGGCGACTTTCAATATATCAATGGAGCGTATCGAATAGTAAAACGTTGTATGAGTGAAGGTAGAGAGTCTTTTACCATATTTACCTAGCATCCTGCCTGGAATATTTCATTCTCTCCCAATCCGGCTGCTAATCGAAGTATCGATTGACGTCGAATGAGCTTAGTAACGCTCAAAATGTAGATGTAGAACCACTGACCTTTATATAAAGGTCAGTGTGTAGAACGATAAACTCTGTATACACGTTGAATTAGAGAGTGTCAACTGTAATACGAATCAAGGTTGATATTTGATTGATGATTACTTTTAGGTATTAACAGCCAGTCATTGCACTGAAGGCCAATCACCAGACAGGATTACCGTCAACCTTGGAGTTCACAACAGAAACAATGATGAAGCCTCCAAACAACGAATCCAAGTCAAACGAATCATCATGCATCCAAGATACAGCAGATATAACCTGAATGCAGATATCGCTCTATTGGAATTGAAAACACCTGCTCAATTGAACAGTCGTGTACGCCTTGCGTGCGTACCGCAAGTTGGCGTTTATCCACCAATCGGAAAACAATGCTACCTTGCAGGTTAGTAAAACGATGTTAACAGTCTTAAGGGGGAGTAATTATTCAAGAAAAAACCTCCATGTCTCAAAAACTAAACGCATGCTTTAAAAGTATTCCCTGGGACTCTTTTGGCCAGAAGAAAGTCGTTCAGAATATGAAATTTTCCTCTTGTACATGCGTAATACCTCAAGTTTTTACTCTATAAACAACTTTTTTCCCTCCTTCGTTCGGAGAATTTTTGTAATTTCTTTGTTGTGCAAGTTCTTTTATGACGGAACAGGAGCGGAAATTTGAGAATAAAGAAATTTATCATTGTACAATATCAAAGGTTGGGGAACGACAACCCACCCAGGGAATTCACCGGCCATTCTCCAACAAACACGACTACCAGTTGTTCCAAGCCAAAAATGTCTAAACAGTCAAGAACATGTTTGTGTCGGAAATGGATTCAATCCACGTCCAGATGGTTCCCAACAACCAAATGCATGTCGTGGAGATTCTGGTGGACCGTTAGTCTGCCAAGGTAAGTGTTGTCGCCCTTTCATTTTCTATGTTCTTTTCTTTATTGAACAAGAGCACGATCGCTGTTGACAAATCAAAATTATTGCCTGAGGAAACTAAGAATTTTCTGTTTGTCTGAGCATAAATTTTGAGATTGACCCTGTTTCATGTAGATGGGACCCTGTAGACTTTTCTTTTATAAGCAACTCCAATTTTTGGGTTTCCGGTTGCTCAGCATTAGAGCTCATCTTCGGAAAAATATACCATATCAGTGCCATAAATATCTTATATATAACACTAGATAGAGCTACTCTGTATTTCCCAAGCAACGGCACGTGAAGCAAATAATGCGCCACTTTTCGGTACCGGCAATTTGTTCAACCAATTAAAAAACCTAAGTGGCGCGAATAGCCGACAACGCGAAAGATAGGCTTGATCGGTTAAATTGCCGGCACCGAACTACTTATTAAAGACGGAGGATGATTTTGATTCAAATAGGGACAAGTAGCTCTATCTAGTGTTTTATATATAATATCTGTGATCAATGCTTATTGAGCCGAGGACTATCGTCTCCCATTGTTTGACTAGGTTTAAACAGGTGTTGTGAACGATTCAGTTAAATGTCTACTTTATTTCCCACCAGGTTCTGATGGTCGATGGGTGTTGGATGGAGTTGCAAGTTACGTTTACACTTATTGTAAATATTACACAGCTTACACACCCGTCAACAAATACTTGCCGTGGGTTAGACAATACGTCAGCGGTGTCTAAAAGAACGATATGGAAAATATTAAAGAAAGTATAATGTAAAGATACAAATTTGAATAAAATTGAGTTTATCAATCCAATAGTTGGAAGTTTATTGTCGCTTGGATCACGAGAATTAAGTTTAGATACGTTTCTAGGGATTCTTACCGGAGAAAACACCATCCACCTTGCCCGATGTGGGTAAACAATCTCTCGAAATGTAGCCAAACTTATCCTAGCTTCCCATGTTTACTTGAAAAACAAATATTAAAAATCAAAGAAATCTATTAAAATCGAACCTGGGGGGGAGAGGACACTGGCCTGGTGGCTAACGGAGATCTGCCGAGTTTGAAAAGTTGACCCTGTCAGATATGAATATTTGGTGAATTTTCCCATTTTCACCCTGAAAAGTGGTAAAAATTACTGAAAGTAGACAAAAAATTTAAAAATTTTTTAATTTCTAACTTCAAAATTGTCCAAAATTTTCGACATTTTCAGATACGCATCTTGAAAATTATTAAATTTGGGACCCTGTCAGATATCTTCAGAACCGAAAAAGGGGATCCCTGACTAGCAGCAGATCCCCGTACCCAATTTTTCCTAAGTGCCTCTCCGGTATAACTCAAACCCCTTTAACTAGAATGTCTTCTTAACTCGAACAAGTATTCTCGTCACGTTAAGTTAACAATACTCAACTCGACCTCACTCCATAACCCGAACAAATTTGTTTTCCCTATGCAGTTTCGAGTTACGGAGACTGTATTGTAATAAAATCTTAGTCAAAGTATGTCATTTCGACATCATTATCAAAACTATAAATTTCCAGTGACATTTCGACCCAGGTGGGGGGGGGGTACTTAGGCAAATTGAGGTTACGGTAAAAGTCACCCGCTTAAGGGTACCTTTTTTGAATTTCCAAAGTCCCGCTGAATGTAGGTGAAATCAGAAAATCAAATTTCAGTCCCACTAAGGTAGGAAAAGTAGGAAAATTTCAACTTTTTACCCCCGGAAAGATTTAAATTTGGTCAAGTTAGTCCCAATAAGGATCCTAAAATTCACAAAATTTTCCTTTCTTTTCTCCTTTTTAGTCCCGGTAAGGGTCCAAGGGTCGAATGTCGGGCGGCACCCCCCGTCAGCTCGCAACCCTAGTACCCCCATTTCGAAAATTGAAAGCATTAAAGTCAAAAAACGAAGATTCTTTTTAATCTTTCTAAAAAAATATTGCTATTGCTTCTAAAAAGAAACAATGTAATTTGCGTTAGAAATCACCCATTTCTTTTTTTGAGAAACTCGATAAAGGTAACAAAATTATGAGAATATTTTAAAAATTTCATTTTCATTTATGGTCAAGAGAATTTTACGAAATCTTTTTTAAAACAAAAGAGCCTATTTTTTAACTTTTACAGTAAACAACAAGACTGCTTAGTTCTCAAATTCCAATACTTCACTCCCTAAAAATAGTTCCTAGCTCCCAAGACCATCACCAATATTCTCTAATACGGAGCCCAACTCCCAAGGAATAGGCTTACTTGCTATAAAGACCACACTAGGACATTTTTCACTCCATGACAGGCCCGGCGGAAGAGAGACTAGGAAGACGAATGAGATTTTTTTCCTCAAATTCCTAGCAAATACCAATTGATTCTCATAGACCATCCCCTGGGTTGAAACGGGGGTTGAATTTTAGACAAGGCTAATGGTATGTTTAAACTTAACACGAAACACTGAAGCTGAATTTTGAAATAATTGCCAGACCTGGGTCATGACATCAAATTTCAGATGAAGGTGATTTAGAAATGTCACATGAATTTTTTAGGCTTGATAACTAAGTTATAGTAATACCTTCATCCTGAGTTTGAACATCTTCTACATCGTGTTCTTCATCAGAAATTACTTCATCTTCGTTGTTTTCGCCTAAACACATGAACAACACGAGGTTTACTTCTTGTTTTTAGCTTCAGTTTCAACAGCAATGTTTTTTTACTAGTTTGAGTAAAGAAAACGATTTAAGTTAATTTCATATTCAAAGTTTCATGCCATCCAGCATACCATTTCAACAATGTTTTTTTCACACATTGAAGCTAAGCCATACAGTCTGCCCATTCTCAATGACCCGGTAGAATTTTTTCAGCCAGTGGGATAAAAATAAAGGACCAAAGCTTGATAGGGATTAATATTTCCATTTTTTCTTATAGGCTGGGGATTCAGGTTCCATTGTTCTCAAGTCAGAAAATTTATTGGGGATGGGGAAAATAGTACAATATTTCGCAGTAAGTATTTATTTAATTGATTATTTTCAGAGGGGGATGGGGAAGCAAAATTGGAGTATACTTTTCGACTGGGGACGATATTTTGAACCTTTTTTCAGTGTGAGAGGTCCCACCATGTCTGTGAGAAAGGGTTGTATACAACACAAAACTTCATGCGGTTTTATCCTTTGAACCTTGCTCAAACAATTGGCTAAAGTTTGAACTCACATTTGATGGCTGCCACGAAAACCAAAAGTAAAAGAAAATTCCATAACTTCATCTTAACCGATAGAATCCTCTTCTGTTGAAAATATTCAAGAATTCAATAATAATTTTTAAAGCCTTTGAGGAGCTATTTAGACATTTTAGTCACGCAAAGTAGACTAGCTCTAAACTTTCAATTCTCTTCCCTTTTGTAACCGTTTGTAATCCAGTTTAAGTGGATATTTTTATCCAGGGATAAATTCTAGAAAGACTTTGAAATAAAGAGGTGATCCCTACAAATCTGCGATACAGGAGTGCATTTTCATAATAAGTCAATCTCCTCCTTTCTTGTGTAATATCGTTTTTTATGCCTGCTATAATAATACTATAAAAGTTCGCAGGCCACCGTGCAAGAACATGGGCCTCTATGAACCGCTCTTTGTTCGGTGTACAATTTTCTTAAGACAGAGTTTTTTCCTATGGCTCCCCCTGACTTTGAATTTAAAGCTTTGCGTCCTTAATTGAATTATTCATTTCTTGGGATAAACCACTCTTTGATTGTCTTCTTTTCATTTTTCGTAAGATTTTCTGTCACCCGGAAGAGCAATCTTTCTTTTTTAACAATGTATTTTTGTCTCTTTCGTTTGCAAATCGGACTTTTATTGGTCGATAGCGTTTTTCATCTTCTCTTTCCTTCGAAAGTTTTCCGATTCTTTGAGTTTTTTCAAATTTTATATTCCTTAAGCGTAGCATCAAAGGTAAGACTTTTTCATGAAGGTATTCTTCGTCATAAATTTTGATTGACTTCTCTGAATCTTCAGTGGGTTCGTCAACACCATTAAGAATGGAATTGCATGCTATGGATTGAATCTGTCGTTCCTCCTGTTTTTCCCTTCGAAATACGTTTTCTATGTTCTTCTCAATTTGCCTCGACGCGACTCCTGCGTAGCTTTGTGATCTATTTTCTTCTTTCGTTTCAATAATGTCTTCCATTTTCTTTTCGATTGTTGCCATTCTGGTTTCAAAACTATCCTTTATTTCGCTGATTTGACGTCTTTGGACTTCAGTTGATTGATTTCTACGTCCTCGGCTTTCATTATGTTTCCACAAGCTTTTATCTCCTTTCAAAATCCTGAAATTGTTGATGTTTCACATGAATTAACCCGTTCCAATAGATCAAGAGTTATCACGACGCAGTTTTGACAAATGAAAGCTCTCGATTTGTATGTTAGACATAACTAGATTTTATAGACAGGGAGCTTTGAACAAATGTAGTGTACGATTCGATTGCACTTCTTACATTCAAGTATGTCTTTGGATTTTCCTTCTTCACTTGCAACACATTCAGATGGGTGCAAAGGTCGTAAATTGATGCTTGATTCAGTTGTTTTTGTAGATTTTCCTGAATTTTCTCCCCCATATTTACATCTTTTAACACATCCGTTCAGTTTTTTTTTGACGTCAGAATGAAAAGGTCCAGATAATACTCTGGTATCCATCATCAACGTAAATAATGCCCGGGATAGACGCGGACACTGCCTAACAAACTTTAGAGGCATTCTTGACACCGACCTCTAAAGCAGAACCTTGAGACTATGTTTGACAGAAGTATTAAATGTTTTCATTATTCAACTAGTCCAAACTTACAGACAAACTTCTAATTGAGATATTAAGCAGTTTAAAAGGTGTATTTTGCCGATCAGCGCTCTTTTACTTGAATAGACCTTTTCACAAATTACGTCACGAACATCACTTGCCTCGTATTCAAACAATTTTCATAGTAATTATGTCTCTTGAGACATTAAATGATTTTTTAATTAATAGAAAGTAGTTTTAATAAAATCCGCTGGGAGTTAATCACCATGGCAATAATTTCAAAACGAGGCAAGTGATGTTCGTGACGTAATTTATGAAAAGGTCTATTTACACTCTCTAATGGTACTTTAACCCTAGCGTAAAGTAAAGATTCTTTTAGAGAGCTACGGAATATTTTTGGCTGGAAAGTTTCTTTACAATGGTTTGGATTGTTCTTAAAACAAAGATTTTACATATTCATCCAAAACAACAATGAGAAATAAAAATTGAGTATTTACAAAAAGGCAATAATTTACAAAATGTATGTGGTGATTTGATCTTACTTGGATACCGATTATACGTTAAGACAATTGGGTCGCACAATCTTCATTGGCAAAAACCGTTTTAGTCTTCAAAAAGGAAAATCGATTCGCAGAGGGCTAGATCTAGACAGGGGTAGTGAGGAGTAGGTGTATTGTTTATGAGTCGTTTTTTATATTTTGTTTTAGTTTTGATTTTGGTTTGATGTAACACCATCATTGTATACTATTTACAAAATTGAAAAAAACTAATAAATTATTTTTGCTTAATTCATTCCCAGAATTCCATGCAAGGAAAATGGTGACCGTTAGGATAGTCCCATAATTCAGCAGGCTGAAAATGATGTCCATTAGGGAATTTAGGATTGGAAGCGACATTCACGTGATCTCTGATACAAAACAAAGAAAAATTGTTTTTAAAATGTTATATGCAAACAAAATATTGACAGCACATTGCCTATTAGGTGGATTTTGTAAATGAAAATCAAAAGGGGTATAGGGGTAATCGATAACTTGCTAAAATGCCATCATTTTCAGATGTTAATCTCTTCAGTGTGCAATACCTCAGCTTTCTTTTTTTGAAATCTAAAACTTCGAACTGGCATAAAAGCTTGTAGCTTTAGAGTAAGACAGCAGTTTTTGCACCATTAGAAGGGTATATTTACACTCTTTCTGAAAGCTACATGTGTATGCCTTTTTTTAAATCAAGTGGTCAGGTGTTATTCGTAATTCTGGGACTCGATATAATATATTGGCTAATTTTGAGCGTATATACAGGTCACTTAGATTTGAAGGGTTAAAGGGTATAACTATAATTTGCTTACATAGCATTTAAGACATTAGATAGAGTGAATTTCACCGGTTGCACAAATTGCGAAAATTATTTCGTTATTTATGCTTTATAATTACTACACCTGCTTTGTAAATCATCGAAAATAAAAGCTTCGAAGTAACAAACTTACCGTTTGAATGTCTTATTGTCAGCGATGAAGAACGTACGAAGTTGGTATTCGTTTGATTGTACTCTCACATCTTGCGAGGCGAGTTCTTCTGATTTTTGGCTCTTCATTTTTTGTGCCTAAAGTTAACAGGTTTATATTTAGTCAGGTTTACATTTATAGAGTTTCATTTCCAAGTTTCCTGCAAGGATTACAAAGATCAATTTTTGAGACTCTCAAAAATGTTGCATAAATTAAAAAAATCTAGTTTTGAGAACTTTATAAGTCAACTAATGATTAAAGTAAGTTTAATAAGAACATCTGAAGTCTGAAAATCATAAGGAATGAGAAAAGCAAATTCTCGAACAATATTTACTGGTTCTCATAATCTGATTATTTATGAAACGGTAAATGGACGTTAAAACAACATTGTGCTTCTTACCTTTTCATTCGAATCTTTGTGAACGCTCACTTGACAATGTTGCGATACAGTCTACAAAAATGATGAAAAACACTTACATTATGAATTTTTTTTTGCAACTTTCGAAAATCGTGCTAGACAATAAACAGACGATATAAATTGGGGATTTCTTTTAGTTGGGTTTTTCCCGCGGTTCTGGTGTTTCTGCATAGTAGAAATATCGTTTTCATTATTCACTATATCAAAGTCTTTTACCTTAACAATTTCTTTCTGTTCTTTCTCAACACTGTTTTCGGATTCCTAAAAACAAAAAGCGTCCATTGTTAAAATTTTGTTCAGTTTATCCCTGTCTCTTACAATACAGATGGAATTTGGACAAAATTTGACTAATTTGACATGAGAAAGGCAGTGCTTCGGGGGTACATATTACTTTTTGTTTCAGGGAAAAAAATTCTAAACCTTTTGCTTTTAAGTCGAACTCGGTCCCTTAAAGTTGATGACCAAAATATACCAAATACAAAGTCAAAACTTCAAAAGGCTATATTTAAGAAGTCAATTGCCATACCGTTTCAATAACTGAAGGAGAAGGTGTTAACCAAGAATGGTTGATAATTTCTGACGTAGAAGGTCTCAACGCTGGGTCGTGGTTCAACAATTTGGTTAACAGATCGTGCAATTCTAAACAATAAAAATAAAGTAATCATTAAATCACGTTCCCAAACTAATAGATATGAAAGGTCCTCTCGGTAGAAGATCTTCCGATAATGAAAATCTAGGAAAGGATGGCTAAAAACACACTTTTTAGGTTTTTACATTATGTACCTAAAATTACAGTATGGATTACATACATGATGAAAAAGTGTTACTCTTGTCTCTCGAATATACGTCCCCCCGCTGATTACTAAGAGAGAAAAAAATCCATCCCCCCGCTCTTATTAAGAACCCCCTCCCTGCTAATTAAATTTGAATAATTCAATATTTTATTACAGTGTAGATAGACCTTAAACTTGTTAAAATATTCATTTTTGTTATAGTATTGGTTCTTATTTTACGTGTTTATTTGTTAAAGTTTCTTTTTTGTTGTTGAAATTGATATCAGTTAAAAAAAATTCTGTCTTCAAATTACCCCCCCCCACCCGCTTATTAGAAATTAGAAAATTTTCCTACCTCCCTGCTTATCCTGACCCCCCCCCACCCGTCTATTCGACAGACAAGAGTAATAGCCTTAAATTCGGGTTACTTATCCATTTCTCGTGTCCTTACAATAAAAAGAATGAACTTGTCCGTCCAGTAAGTTTTCTGGCATAATCTGTATAGTTAAGTAATTAAAAAAGCTTTTCATCATTCAAAAAAATCGAAAAAACAAATATTTACGTTAGCGTCGAATATATACTGAACATAAAGTTGATTCATCCGAAACAAGTAATTAGAGGGCTAAGAATTATATGATATAGAACTGAAAACTGAAAGATGACATCTGTTTAAAACAAAGGAATTATAAAGCATACCGTCAGACACGAATAAATCTTTTGACCAATTAATGGGAAGAAACTTTCCTGTCAACATTGCATACAAAATGGCGCCCCTGAAAATGAAAGCAAAAAGAAAATGTAAAAGCATATTACAATATTATAGTGGCCGTGGGAAAGCAAAATTCTGATTGATTTAAAAAACAGCGTTTACGAGTTTTGATGCATAAAAGCAGGGAAATAGAGGAACTGAAAGATAAAATATAGGAGCGGGATTCTTATACACAATCTATTGAAAGCAATGATTAAATTTTATTCAGTTCAATCTTTTTTTAACCCTAGTCACTTTCGTCTTTTCCAGAAAGAGTAATGCAGTTTTGAATTAATCGGCTCTCATCAATCACGTCAGGATCTACATCACAAGACACAGGTTGCTATGGAAGAACTGTTAAAGATGAGTTTAAAATCAAAGAGAAAAGCATTAGCTTACAAGCTCCACATGTCTGCTTTGAAAGGGTTGTATGGCGTGTTATCGAAGCCTATGTATCCACGTAGGACCTCAGGAGCCATGTATTCCGGTGTGCCACAAAATGTTTTGCAACCGTTACCGGACAAGGTTGGAATGATTCCAAGACCAAAGTCTGAAATGAGAAAAAAAATTATATATTTTTGATTTGTTTATAATCTGAATATTTTAATTGCTGTAATCTCCAGCAGGTTTCAGACCTCCATCAAAAGATATATATATAAGTGGTTTATAAGTACAGCTTATCATAGCGTCTTATTTGGTGGAGTTCTAAAATTTTGTATTTACATCTTCACACTTAGTATAAAAGACTTGTTTTGAAATATTATTGGAATGAATTTTGACTGGTATGGCTCATGAAAACATTGAGAACAGAACGTACCTGTAATTTTTACAGCTCCATTGTGATCAATGAGAACATTCTCTAATTTCAAATCACTGAAACATAAAAACATGAATTTTGTAAAATCCGTAAAATTTAAGTTAACATCCTTTACCCGTTCGTTCTACTACCCACTTCACCAAGTTTGTTTGTAGTCTCCAGTTCATGGTACTTCTGCTACTATGCAGGGTATACTCGTAATTGGCAGCTATGTATTAAAAGTATTAAAATTACAACCCTGTGCCACAGACCCGGTGAAACCCCGTCACATTGAAAGATTTGGCCAAAATTTCGTCCCGGTGGGAAATCGACTTTAATTGCATCCTCATTTGAATTTCAATATAAAAGGAATCGCAATCCAAGGCCATTCATTCCAACTGGTTTTTCAGCTTGAAGCAATACTATACATAGAATTTCTGTCCAAAGTTAAATTTTTGATATAAAGTTTTATCTCCGCTGGTGAAAAAAAAGTTCCAACAGGGCTGTTAGACAGGAGTGTAAAATTAATACTAAATGTCACCCAATAGAAGGAAGATGAAGAATCACTCCTGTGAAAATGCTAATCATGCTACATTTCTACAAGAAATTGATCTTTTTCTTCTTCATTTTTCATTTTCATTTTTCATTTTTTCCCTAAATTTTTACTTGATAATATTCCACTCACAAATATTTTTTCAACGAGAACAATCGCAACTTGATTCAAATTCTAGTAAAAATTACAGCAATTTTTGTCTCAGCTGCAAATTATTTTGAGACAGACTTTAAAAAGGTTACCAATATGCAATGGTGAAGAAGATCTTACCAGTGAGCAATGCTCTTCAAATGGCATTGATGAACGCCATTCATAACTTGTGTGAAGATTTCACTTATGTTTGGCTTTGTATGCATTCGTTCGTTTAAGGTTGTCATCAAGTCTTCTTTGCAGAGCTCCATTACTAGGTAGCAATGATTTTCTCCATGAAAGAAATCCAGCATCTGGACCTATAGGAAGATAAAAAGTGTGAATTGTCACATATGTAACGATCTAATACACCCCTGTCTCACAGCCCTGGTTGAACTTTTTCCCATAGCGGGGATGAAAACTACTATCAAACTCCAAATGTGATAGACATTCTAGAAAACAAAGTCGATTTTCTAGAGGAGCTGAAATCTTAGGGTGTTTTCCCCACCGGAGACAAAATTTTGGCTAAACTTTCCAGTGAGTAGAGAGACCCACTGGGTCTGTGACGCAGGCGTGTTCTAATTCACTCTATTGGTAAGGCCGTAATATTATTTCCAATAAAAATAATGCCTAGGGTCTGAAGTTTGTCGAACAAAGATTGTCTTGTACGGGAATATATAGAGCAGTGCAGAAGAAAGTGCTGAGTGTTTTCAACAGAGTTAGTTCGGCAACCACAGAAAGGGTCTAAGGTGTCGCGGAAGCCATGTCTAGATTTATGCTCGTTGAGATGGCTGCAACCGACCCGAAGTCGATTAAGAAAGATCACTCCTTGAATGTCAGGAACATCAAAAACATGAGATTGCTTGGGTCTCAAAAATTCATAGACTGCTTTTTTGAAAGTTTTAATTGAAGGTAGATCTCGTATATTACCTCCCAGAACATTCCACTGAGATATGCAGTACGGAAAAAAAGTGTTACGGAAACGCCCAGTTCGTATATTAAGAGGATAAATAGGATTTCTTGTTCTAAGGCCACCTGGTGCTGTAAGTCTTACTGGCAGGTAGTTACGTAAATACGAAGGGGCTAAATTGTTAATAATTCCATAGAAGAATGTCATTCTTCTAGCAAAGCGCCTGTCAGCAAGACTTTCAAGACCAAGTTCTGAATATAGTTTTTCTTGAGACGTTCCACGAAAACAGCCTGTTATAGCTAAACAGGCATTATATTGAATAGATTCAAGCTTCTGCACAAAGGTAGCATTTCCCGGGCGGTCATATACGATATCACCATAATCAAGATGAGGCCTAATGAAAGATTTATAAATGGTTAGTAGAGATCTCCTAGGCACATGCTTGCGAAATCGGTTAATAAGACCAATTCCTTTATTGGCCTTTTTTATCTTCTCGTCTAGAATTTATTTATTTTATGGCGTGACTTTAAATGCCTTTTATCAATAAAGTTTAACAAAATATGAAAAAATATGTTTCTTCAATTTCTTCACTATAAGTTTCTGGGATTTCAGTATACCTTAGGAAGTACTGAAAGCTCATTTGATAATATTTATATTCTGGGGTAGCTCTCCGTGGAGCGGTGTCTGTCCGGGCAATTCCACGAAAAGTTTACAGTTGACACTCTCTAATTCGATTTCAAGGGAATAAAGGAGCGTATCGAATAGTAATGCGTCAACTTGTATATAAATCTGAAAAAAAAAGATACTTACAACATTCTGACAACCTTTCAACAAGTTCATTGCGTTAAGCTCCATTATTATGGGTGCCATACCACGTGAAGTCGGCATGACTTTAATAGCAACCTTCAATGAAAAAGGAGGAATGATGTTCAAATTTCTTTCCCTAATATGATTTTGAACGTTTTGAAGTCACTGTCTAACAATGAAGCCAAACAACTTTGAAACTTTAGGTATCTTAACTAAAAACACGACCAGTTTCGTATAAACCACAAATCAGAGTTCAACATAAACTTACTTGGTCACTTCGTCCAGAGGAGCGGAGCCGTCGAGCGAGAGGATCAATAGGGCAATTAAAGTTCACATAAGACGCTTGCTTCACTTGCCCGTACCCTCCCTCACCTAGGCTCCGTCCTAGAACAAAACCATGCTGCAGACACTCGTGTGCTATGGTATGAGCTACCATAACGAGTATTCAAACGTTTCAATATATGAAATTTATGCAAATTTATTCAACTATCTTCTCAAAATGAGCAGATACAAATCCTTCAAGTCTAGGCCTGAAGGTGGGTTTCGAATAATGAAAAACATTTTTTGAAATTTCTTTTTCAATAGCTAACTTTTCATATTTGACGTCAAATAAAGTTTTGCACTATGACGTCAATTTTTTTAGTTTAAGATTTATTTTCTTTTACGTAGGAGAATCCACCCAGTCGGCATACAACGTTTTTTCGACATTTATCTAACGTTCCCAACGTCCATATAACGTTAGATGAACGTTGAAACAACGTTGGGTGCCAGCTGGGCAGACACATAAAATACACACGATACACATTTTTATGACCTACCAGTGACTAATGAAAAGTTAACATCCTAGTCTTCCTCCCCAGTAGTGAAAGAGATCCTATATTGTGGTAGAATTTTGTCTTCCCCGCTTTAAATGTGAGAATTATTTCGCTTCCCGCCGCTACAAACAAGTCCAAAATAAACAAAACATCCTCTGACTCGAAAAACAATTTAATACCTTGTGGATATCGTTATAACCGGGGAATTTCAACATGTTTGATATAATATGAGTCGCTTTAAATCTGTCTAAATTCTGTTAAAGGATTCATCAATCATTGTCCAAAACTTGAAAATGCTGACTTACATACCCGGCGGTACTAGGTTTACGAGGGGACAGGTATGTCCGTGCTAAAACTTGAAAATGCTGACTTACATACTTATAATGTTACAATAATGAAATCATTTGGAACAGGGTCCTGTCAATACTACAATCTTGGTTGAAATATATTGAGAATTCCGGTTATTTTAACGTTTTTCAAGATTTAAAGTTTCAGCGAGAAAGTCGATTTTGGGCTATATCTTTAGTTTATTCAAATATTTCAATTTGGGAGGGGTTTGCAGACTTCCAGGCTATATTCTGAACCTCATTGGACTATTTTTCGAACTTCTGGATCCTCAAATTCTGAGGTCCTTAAGTCTAGCGTCAAAACTCAGAGTTAAAACTCTACCCTTCGAACCTACTTTAGAGCACTTTCAAATCGATCGTGGTTTCAAAACTTCCTGGGGAATCTTTTTCGCGAAAGTAAATGTCTTTGAAAATTCTTAACAGGTCAATTCGTGAAAGTTTATGCTTGCGAAAAATTCTCAAAAAAAATGGAAATACATAAAACCTGAAAACCCTAATAAATATCAAATTTTCGGCACTTTTTTATCCTCTAATCCCTTTTTAAAGTCGAAGAGCAACCGTCTTAAATCGGATTTAAGGAATATTTTACACTTTTAAGGTTATTTTCATTCGAAAATTGTCATTTCGATCCAATAATTTGCGAAAATTTATGGTTGCGAAAAACATTTTTTCCTCAAATTCGCGAAAGTAAGTGTCATAAGTTTCGCGATTTTTCGACCTTACGAACATTTGTACGCCTAAAGTACCATAGTACCTCTTTTACGCCGGTGATAAATCGAGTCCGTCGTAAAAATAGCAATAAGGTATAGAAAAAGTAAAAGAATAAAGCAAAAGATTTTTAAAAGAATATTCGTAATAAAATTGGCAAAAGATTAAGAATACGCTAAGAATATCAGGGTCATGGAATTTGGTAACATGACACAAAAATGATGTTTTAGGTTTTTTTTTACTTTAACTTTCCAACTATCCCCGAGTAAGACTCGACAGTGCTTCAGGTATAAATTTACTACATTTTAAATTCAGGTTAAAAATTCGATCCTAACCTAAGAATACCATAGAAATATTTTAGGATGATTTTTCACGGAAAGTTTAAGAATATCCATGATGAATAGGAAGAGCGTAAAGAAAATGATAGTATAAGAAAGAAAATCAACTTACTTGGTCATTGTGTCCAGAGGAGCGGAGCCGTCGAGCAAGAGGATCAACTGGGCAGTTAAAGTTCACGTACGACGCTTGCTTAACTTGCCCGTATCCTCCCTCGCCTAGGCTCCGTCCCAGAACAAAACCATGTTGTAAACATTCGTGTGCTATACCACTCATTATTATTATAATCGATATCAATCGTTAGAGATCAATATGAACAAATCGATACTACTATTTCTCACGAAAAAGCGAGAAAAATCCTTCAAGTGTCTATTCTCAAAGGTGGTTCGAAGTATGATGATTTTTTCGAAACAATTTTTTCTTTTTTCTTATGTTTTTAATTTTTATTTGACGTCAAATACATTTTTCCTAATTCGATACGTCAATTTTCCACAAAAGATTGTAGCGAGATAGCGTATTTCAAATGCCTTTGCACTTTATAATTGTATACTGAAAGTCAGAAACTCGGTTAAAATTATTTTTTTTCTTTATTATAGCAATGGTGTTTTTTTCTATTTTATGGTGGACATTTTCACTTTTTTTGGGAAAATTATCCTATTGTACTTCTAAGGCTAGGTAGCAGCCTCAACCTAAATTAAATACCGTGAAAAGCACAGCTCAAAATCATATATTTACGCTGTGCCGACGAATCGAGATTCCATTCATCGCGCAATCAGCGAAGACAAAAGTAACCACGACGACCATCCAAGATCTTGGATGAGCGTCATAGTCGATATTTTTATTCCCGTCGTTGAAAACACAACTTACAAAAAGTCATCAATGCTTTGTAAAAAGAGTCAGTGATAGAGAATCATAACATAAAGTCTGTCCATTATTTCGATTCAATTAAAGTGACATTTCCATAATTAAAAGTTTAGTAATTACTCTTATACATTTGGGGATCATGTAAAAGATTTCTTTCGAAATAAACTCATTTCAACTACACTTGGAGGTTTCTGGGGAATTCGTAAATAGTAAACTCCATACAGTCTGCTAGACATTAATATGGTAATATTTGCTCTTCATCTTTGATTTTTTCTACAGTGATTAGATTGACACATGCGCGATAAAATTTATATTATTTGTCTTCAGAGGTTACTATTTTCTTTGATTTGAAAACTTAACCTCTGATACTCAGGGTATAAATTAAACATATGTAACACAGTGAAAGTAAAATCTCCAATTAGCGGACACTCTCAAAGGCGGACACCTCTGATTAATGGACAATTTTATTTTCCAGACTGTTTCCTAGTCAAATCCTCAAGAAAGGTATACTGGACTGGCAGTATATCGACGATTTAGATGTTAGCAGCTTTGAACTTCCATATTTGGCATATTTGAAAAATAAAAAAAACTACCCGGATGTGAGACAATGAGCATTGATTGGCTAAACAGAATGTTTTGATCTTATGTTCACGGAACACAGAACGCCTGCGAAAAAAAAAACCAAACACCATTATTTCATCCCAAAAATCTTATCGATAGACACGCAAAAACACTATCGTAATACTTTCGTCAGGCGAAATTTAAAAATGTGCAGCGCATCTCCCCTTTATTTTGGATCAGGTGAATATGAAAAGCGTTCAGCGACCAAAGCACTCGAGACGTGTGCCGTGTTCGCTGAACATAAAATGCTGAGTAGGTAGCGACCTTAAAACTCAAAAAGTTAGGAACATCGGAAGGCTTAACAAATTTTGGATGTTTTTTTATAACATAAAACTTGTAGTTAATTAGTGAGGCTGAAGACGATCTTATTGTCTATAAAGACGAGGTTAATTTGAGGGGTAAATGAAAGTAGCAAAAAGTATTGGCTAAGGTTTAGTTGAATTAAGTACTGATTCGACCCGTAATTTCCTTAAAACCCCGTTGTTCCACGTCTAGGGTTGAACCGCTTCTATTTTTTAGTTTATTGAGCCTCAATTTAAACAATATTTATTATTATCCATATAGCGATCATTAAGTAAGCCATTACAGATAGAATCGGCGGGTGGTATTGAAAGGTTTTGTGACTCAAATTGTCATACCCGCGCTGAGGAAACTAAAGTGCCAGGCTTTAGAGGGCTGAAATATCATTAACCGCCCAGGTTATAGGGTATTATTATCCATATAGCGATCATTAAGTAAGCCATTACAAATTCGGACGGTGGGTGGTATTGAAAGGTTCTATGACTCAAATAGTCATACCCGCGCTGAGAAAACTAAGGCGTCGTGCTTCAGAGGGCTGAAATATCATTAACCGCCCTGGTTATAGGGCGATAACATCATTTGCAGCCGCTTGGAATTGGATTGAAGTCGTTACATTGAAGCGAAGAGACTAAACTAACGTCAGAACAAAAACACTTTTTGGTCATTTACGGCCCGCTCGCAAGGTGCTACAAACTTGTTGAGGACATTGCACTGAAGCGAAAAGACTTGGCTGACGCTAAAAAAACGTTGTTTGAGTGAATGTCCGATATTGATAATAATAGTAATAGCGTTAAGTTTTCGTTCGTTGTTGTCATTAATTCTGCCCTTGCAGTTTGATTATTAGCCCTCTAGTGCCATTTGACACAGTCCCAAATGACACTATCGGGTTAATAATCAGACTGCGCGGGCAGAAAATAACAACAACTACCTCAAACTGAACGCTATTGTTATATTGCAAAAGAAGAAAGAGTGTAAATCATTCATTTTCCAATAATTGTCAAAAGCTGCTTAAAAGAGGACTGCAAATATTCCAACTGTCAACTATTGTTATGATATATTTCGATTGTTGTAAACTGTAAATAGTTCTAAAATAAACGAATACATTTTTGATAAATAAAATTATTAAATGTTTATTATGGTTGTGTAGTAGGTAACCTAATGTAACGAAACAAATTTGAAATGATTGTTTTGCTGCTTTAGTCAAAACAATCACAATCACCCCTAATCAACCCCAACGCAGAAATATGTAATTTTAAGCTGAGCTACCCGCTCAGTAATTGCCATTCGTAATTGCCTCCCAGATATACCCAGTTATGGATGGTTACTGTACAACTATCACTCGGGTAAGTTATGGCCTGTCTTAAAATTACCATAATTTTCAGATCGCATTAGCCGACAGAAAACGACCAAACAAATGACTGAACATGAAGGGTACTATGATGTAGTTTCTAACCTGATGTGTAACCTAATTGTTTTTTCGCTGATTTTCGCGGAAAACCGCAAAACTGATTATTACGTAATAATCGATGACGTCATCAAAACTAAAAATTTCTGAAGAATGGTTTAGCCAATTGTCTTCAAACTTTCGTCAAAAATGTATCCTACTAAAGTTGATCATTTGAAAGAATTTTCTTTTCGAAATTCTGATTACGTCAGGAAAAAATAGGATTTTTCGTTTTTTACTAATTTCTGCTGATGTCATCAAAATTTTGAAAAATCTTTTTTTTCAAATGATCGACTTTAATAAGATACATGTTTAGTGAAAGTTTGAAGACAATTGGATAAACCATTCTTGAGAAATTCAATTTTTAGTTTTGATGGCGTCATCGATTATTACGTAATAATCAGTTTTTACGGTTTTTTGCGAAAACCAGCGAAAAAACCAACCTCGTACCCAGGGCCTGATTCTCACTTTCTTATAATTTTGATGGTCGTTTTGAATCGCCCTGGCAAAACAGGATTGAGATTCGCTGACGTCAGCGAAAAAAAAGTTGAATTTCAACTATTTTTCGCTAGCTTTCATTTTCTGGAAGATAATTTTTTACTGATGTTGCCGTGGTTGCATTGACGTCACAGCTACTAAGAACCAATCACATACCTTAATCGATCAAAACATTAGCTCATCGATGGAAAATGTGTATAAGTTTCTGTTCATGCATTTTTGACCCTTCTCTAAAAATTTGAAAAAATAGCTCTTGATGATGCCAATGGTAATGGAAAGATTGATAAGTCAGGCATTGACACATGCTGATAGAAATGGGAACAAGGAAGCATACATATAATAGATGGTTTGTATAAGAAGGTACAAATGCTTTTTTAAAAAAGGGATCCATTCATACAGTATATACTTGAAGTCACTCGGGCGAAACAAGGAAAGTCCAAATATGGCCTCAACTCTGTCCCACCGCTTGCGGTCTGAATTCGTGAAAAAAGTTTTTTTTATCTGAAAGATACATACAAATGATCAAAGAAAACCGCTGGGCCATAATTTTTTTACCTATTGATGACGTCATAAATCAATAATCCATAATTTGACGGTTTTTTGTCGGAAGAGAAATTGGCACTTTAATGTCGAAATTCAACTCGGCCCAGCACTTTTCAAGTAGCCGATAATGATAAAATTCTTGCGTAACTTAAAAAAAATAATTTTCGGCTGTAAAAGCGGTGCGCGTCACGGTTTTTATGATTTGACGGATTTTTAAGCTTTTTGACGTACTTTTTTCCGTTTATGTCGGATATTTTCTTAAATCGTCACGGAAACGGGAAATTAAACGCGTTTTTTCAACAAGATATGAATTCTCGGGCGCCGGCATATTTTTCGAATTTTAGCTGACACTTCATAGTGGGTGTCGGGTATATTGTAAATGACTACCAAGGCGAAAATTTTTTCAGTCTGCGGAAACGTTTAGACGGGGGTATGGTGGTTCCATTTAGACGGGGGTTCTGTTATTATCAGTTAGGTAGGGTCAGGGTTGCTAGTAACGGCTTGTCACTGTGCCGGGTGCATACTCGGCGCCTTGGGCCCCGCAGGGTTGCTAGTAACGGCTCGAATTTCAGTCAGGTTAAAAAAGGGGTACTTTTACCCATATTACAATAACATTACCCCCGTCTTTTTTGTCATTCTATAAGTATTTACAAATTTTGCATTCTGCTGTGCGAGTGTGGCTCAACGGATAGCGCGCTGGGTTCCTGATCAGAGAATCTTTCATTTGGTGGGTTCGAATCCCAGTCGGGTCGATATTTGGAGAAAGTTTGAAATATAGAAAAGTTAGTAGAAATCAGCAGAAAACAAGTCTCAGAAAGTCAGAAAATAGAAAAGACGAGGGGATAGAATGGGAGATAGGAAATAGAGAAAGTAGAAAAAATCCTGGAGAGTCATTTACAATCTATCCACGACCTTCATAGTGGCGGACAAGATGGATCAAAATGGACGCAGATTTACTTGAATTCTTGATTTCCTTTTTTACAACTTTTTATATTTTTTCTATGGTTTGGTGATTATGAAATAACTTTTTGAGCAAATATGAGCACCGTTGTTAAATGTTGCTTCACACAAGGATGTATTTTCCACGTCAACAAGACAATCAACTCACACAATTTTGATGAAAAATATGATTTTTTTGTTGATCTCTTTAGGACCCTGCCGACGCACCGGACTGTCCGGTGTATTTGTCCGGTGGCAAAAATCCTTTCGCTACACCGGACGTAATAAGTCCGCTGTCAGTCCGGTGTTGCATACAGGGAATTTTGGACGCCGGACATTTATGAAACAAAAAATTAAGAAACACCGGACGCACCGGACTGGTCATGTCCAGTGTTTTGATTTTCCGGTGGGAAAAAATATCCTTCTCCGACACCGGACATCCGACTTCCTTAAGTCCGGTGTAGAAATTGTCCGGTGGTAAAAAAAAATTCTCTTTTACACCGGATTTTCGCGTGTCCGGTGTTCGTTAAGTCCGGTGCGTCGGCAGGGTCCTATCTCTTTCAATGTCCTGAAATTACAAAGAAAGCCTTCCGAAAGCAGTCCGCCAGATTCATAGAGTATGTGAAAAGAAACAAGCGGAACATTGATAAGGAAGAGATTTTGAAAGCATACTCTCCAGAAAAGTGGAACAGCCTATCAATTGTTGAAAAATCATTGCATTCCACTTTCTACCAGTGTAATACATGCGACCCTCCACAACCACCACCATTGGTAAGTAAATTGTTAAGCTTTTCTACAGAACTATCGCAAATAAGAGTAACCCTTTGGATTTCACTTGATGACTCTGCTGAAGCACTAGAAGACATCCTCTGCTCTGGTGTTAATCCGATATCTTATTTATTAGGTTTTTTTTGTGTTGGAGACATTTTAATTCGGATCTAATAATGTTGAATCTGTTTGTTATTAATCTCTGCTGAACAAACTCCAGACAGAGTTTATGGTCCAGCATTAAAAAATGCGTGCGATATACTAAATTGGCTCATGTATTGGTCCCTATATGGCTAAACTTTTTTGAAAATTTAGTGTTTAGTGCATGACTACATGATTCTCGTGTTTCCTCAGATTGCTCCTCATATTACAGCAAGAGAAATTTTATGATTGGTTTGTTTCCCCGTTTTCCCGCGCATTTAATTCATTTGAACCGGTTGCTACTATACTCCATATACTGCCTACCTACAAAAAACTTTCTCTTCTTGCCAGCATAGTCCTTCTTCTGCTGGTTCAAGAACAAAGAGAGTTGTCTACACCTTCTACATGATGATTAAACTGCTGTCAGGCTGTAGCCAAACTATAGCCTAGGGAAGTACCACCTTCGGACAACAACTGTTGCTCCTTCACAATTTTTCTTTGGTTTTTGTGCTTTATAAAGAGTTGAATTGGATCATGATTTTTGTGTGATTGTCACAAGAAATGGTTAATGATGACGAAGTCTTCTTATTATTCCTTCCTGTTGAAAAAAAACAGCAGGATGGACAATTGACAATATTTGTCAACTTTCAGAACAAACTAACTGCAATTTTGCCTGTATATTTACATAAATTGTGGTGACAAGGCAAGTGACTGAATATGTCTGAATATTTGTGGATAAATCTGAAATAGAAACACTGACTGTCCGCATCAAAGAAGAATTGTTATGGTGGTTTGTTTCCAAGTTATCCAAGTAAGTTTAACTATAAAAATTTGAACAAAATGGAAATTTTATAGCGGCCAATTTACAAATTTTGAAGCGCTGACAACCCGAACGTACATCATGCTCACGGGATAATACCAACGAAGTGTTACAGCATCAGCTGCAGTTTTGTTTGTTTTAAGTTTCGTGTTCTTTTGGTCTTTTCAGTTTCCTGCCTTTTGGCATTTTTTCAGTCTGGTCTGTGTTTTGTCTTGTTTTTTGCATTTGGAGTTTTTTGTCCCTTTTGGCCATTTTTATGTTAATTTATGTTAATTTATTCATCAAATCAATATTTATTTAGTCAACTTTGCTTTATTTTTGCATAATTAAATTATAAATTTTTGGTCTGTATTTTACACATCAAAGTGCATAAATTGCAGAGTCACTCTCAGACCTGCTATTCATTTCACAAGAGACACTTGAAGGGTGAACATCAAATTCAATAATTCAAATTCAAACTCAAACATTTCACAACATTCACACCCAGGCTAGCTGGTAAGTTTGCTTTTCAGTGTTTGCTTTTGTTTGCCATTTTTGCCTGGGTGCTTTCTTTTTGCTTAGTCATGCACTTGTAGGATTTAGGTCGGCCATCTTGGATTTTTATTTTCAACTTACATTTTTTCAACATAGACATACAAATTATACATATACTCTTAGATTTCATTTTTCAATTCAAATATTCAAATCAATCTTTGTACTGACATATAAATTTCAAATTAGACTTATATTTTCAGACTTATATTTTTCAAACTTATACTTTTCAGACTTAGAGACATTTTGTAAGACTTAGTCAAATTTTTCTCTTTTAGTTTGAACACATTCACATCAAGTGTTACGAACACAGCCTTCTTGTCACCCTTCATTGTTTCTGCCCCAACATTCAAACAGCAAGGGGTTCAATCACACCTCAATGCAAACACGACCTAAGGAGAGATTCGACTTCAACTCGTACTCAAAAACTGGTCGTAAAATATCAAAGCCAAAGGAGACCACACCTCCACTTCAAGCAACTTCAAATCAATCCAAGGAATTACTTCCACCTCAATCAACAGATTCACTTCCATCAATGTCGGATCCGCCCCTATTTGAAGGCGACCTACCACTTCCAACTGATGGCGATCCACCTCTCACCGAGATCATTCCACCTCGGACCAGAGTGGACCCACCTCAACCAACTCCAATGGATGTCAAACTACGTGACACTCCACCAACTGATAGAACAAATACAGGTACAAATGAACTTTTTCTTCTAATGGCGCAACTTCATGAGGATATCACAGATACCATTGATGACAATCCGGTCGATATGATACACCCTGAGAGGATGAAAGAATGCGTTACAAGGCTAGAAACATTGCGTACTGAATACAAAAACACTAATAGAAAGATCAAACTACAATTATCAAAGGATGATTATGAAAAATCATACTCCAAACCATTTACCATGCTGTGTTATGATATCATTCAATATATTGGACGAGTTAATAAGTTCTTCAAAGACAGTAGTGATGTAAACACTGAGATACAAACCAATGCAGACAAACAGAAATCAGATTTCATTGTAAGCGAAATTGATCGTTCTATAAACTTTCTCACTGCCTCGATGTTATGCTCTGTCAGTCTTATCAGCAATGTCGATTTAAAGCAACGCAAGACTCTTCTTGAAACACAAAGTAAAGAACTGAAGGAGATTTCCAATAAATTACAAGAACTTATTTACTTACGTCCACCGATGGACAAATACAAAGAACTGAAATCATCATATTCCTCTCTGCAAGATAAAAAGGAGGAGTATGAAAAGAAACTTAACAACGAACTCAAGTCGAGAGAACTTGACAAACACGAAACTTTCAACAAGCGGCGACTGAACATCAAACTCAAATCGTTTAGCGGCTATGATTCTCCAATTGATATATACACCTTCATCGCAGAGTTCAAGAAACTGTATGAGGACTCTGTACCACAATCAATGCAAGCTGAATTACTAAAGAACAATCATCTGGATGGTCAAGCATTATCACTCGTTCGAAACATCGATAACATCCAAGACATCTGGGGTCGACTTAAAAACGTATTCGGCGACCGGCAAGTTTTACTTCAACACAAGCTCCAATCGTTGTACAGTATTGAAACCAAATCTAAAGATCCAATGAAAACAATTGACTTTCTTTCAAAAATAACCAATTCTATGAGAGATTTAATGCAACTTGCAGCCACTCATGATATTGAAAATGAACTTTACTACAGTAACGCCTTGAACCAAGTCAGTGAAAAACTTGGTGATCAACGAATGATGAGATGGCTTACTCTTACTTGTGAAGAACCAAAGAGCGGCAAGTACAAGTGGAAACAACTGATTGATTTTCTGGAGAAAGAGATGAAAGTTCACCAACAGAAAGCTGCCATCCAAAAATCAAACAAACAACCTGACACCGAAAAACCCAAAGGCGGAGGTGGTAAAGGAGGTCGATCAACTTACAACACGTTTCCTGACCAATCTTCATGCTACATCTGTGGAGCAACAGATCATACACAAACCAATGGTCCTAGTGGAACAAAGCTAGTACAATATTTCTCCTGCAAAGTTTTCGTCGAAATGACTCCAGCTGAGCGATTCAAAACCTTGCAACAGAAGAATCTCTGCTACCAGTGTCTCTTCCCCGGGGCACGACGTGACCAAGGCAAACACAAAGAAGGTCAATGTCAACAGACGTTCATATGCCAGCATCCTTACCATCAACCTTTCAAGCCAAGGAAGCATATCCTCGTTTGTGAAGAACATAAGACGAACCAACAAAACCTGGACATCCTAGAACATTACAGGACCAGATGCATCATCCGACAACCTGTGCCAGCCTACTCCAAAGAAATAAAGCTGACCTTCCATTCTGCTAACGACTCAAACGATGAGGATCCAGAAGCAATCTTCATGCTACAACCAATCTCTGTCAATGGAAAACAATTCACCATATTTTATGACTCTGGGTGCTACGACTTCATTGTACGTCATCACGCAATCAAAAAACTTGGCAACCGAGCAAATCAACAATACGCTGGTCCTATCACAATGGGCGGGGTTGGTGGCATATCAAGTCAAAGCAAGCACGGCACCTACAAAATTGATCTTCCACTCATTGATGGAACAGATGCAACTCTCGTTGGACCATGCTTGGACCAAATCACTCAGAAGTTTCCGACATACAAATTGGACGGTGAAGTCATCAACGACATTCGTAAAGATTATGCCAAATCTGGTGGTGATCCATGCAATCTTCCTCTGGTCCCAAAACAAGTTGGTGGTCATACAGATTTTATGATTGGCATCAAATATTCAAGATACTTCCCGGAGGAGGTATTCAAGATGCCATCAGGACTGACAATTTACAGATCATGCTTCAAAAGTCCAGACGGATCAACCGGCGTTATTGGTGGTCCACACCCTGTCTTCAACAACATCAAAGATCACCATTTCAACACCAATAAATTCATCAATGATCAACACGAGCTGTTCAAATTGGGATATCATGTCAATCCTGACCTTCACCTGCTCGGATACACCAACAAGAATACCGACATCTTCATTACATCAAACTCAGCCATTGAAGAGAAGTCTGAACTTTTCAACCAATCACAAGACGTTGGAAGTGAATTCCAATACAGATGTATCAACTGTCGTGGCTGTAAATCCTGCAAGGAACTTTCAACAACTGACGAGGTCATGAGTGTACAAGAAGAAGTTGAACAACATGTTATCAATGAATCAATCAATGTTGATGTTTGCAAGCAAAATTCGACTGCATTTTTACCACTTCTACATGACCCATCATTATATCTTTCTCCAAATAGAAAGATTGCACTCCAGATCTACAACCAACAACTGAGACGGCTATCAAAGTACTCCAAAGACAAGGAAGATGTCCTCAACTCAGAGCAAAAACTTCAAACTCTTGGCTACGTGGATTATTTAAAAAACCTCAGCCCAGATGTACAACGTACACTTCGAAACACCAATATCAACAACTTTATTCCATGGCGCGCAGTATGGAAGGAGAACTCAGTGTCAACTCCGTGCCGTATTGTGTTCGACGCTTCAATGAAGACCGGAAATGGTTTCTCACTCAACGACATCATTGCAAAAGGAAGGAATAACACGAATAAGCTCTTAGAAATTTTCCTGCGGTGGAGGGGACACAAGGTTGGTATCCACACAGATGTTGCTAAAATGTATAACACCATACAACTCGATCAAACTCACTGGTGTCTCCAACGTTATCTGTGGGAAGAAAATCTCAACCCAGACAAACCGCCCGAAGAGAAAGTCATAAAAACCCTTATCTATGGCGTGAAATCAAGTGGGAACCAGGCGGAGCATGCGCTTCGTGAAACTGCAAAAATTTTCAAAGACCAGTACCCGGAAGTTCACAAGATCATAACCGATGATGTATACGTGGATGACTGCATAACCGGTCATCAATCACAGTCAGAAGCCAACCACTTAGCCGACAACTTAGAACTGGTGGTCAATCATGGTGGATTTTCACTAAAAGGATTCACCTTTTCAAATCAACAACCACATGACAAACTAACAGCTGATGGTGAGACCGTATCAGTGGCTGGTCTCAAATGGTATCCATTGGAAGATCAAATCAGCCTAGATATCCAAGAACTGAACTTCGCAAGAAAATATCGAGGCAAGAAACCCAATGAAATCAAAGAAATACCACTCAATCTCACGCGTCGACAGTGTGTCTCAAAAGCATCTGAAGTGTTTGACATCTCTGGACTTCTAACGCCGATTACCGCAACACTGAAAATGGACCTCCACACTCTCGTCAAACGCAAAATGGATTGGGATGATATTCTACCCAACGATCTCAGACATCTTTGGTCATCACATTTCAAAATGATTCAAGAACTCAAATCCATCAAATTCAACCGTGCTATTGTGCCACCAGATGCAGTTAATCTAGACATCACAACTCTCGATTTTGGTGATGCAAGCCAGGATCTAGCATGCTCATCTATCTATGCTCGATTCAAACGAAAACAAGGCGACTACTCCTGTCAATTGATCTTCGCCCGCTCACTACTTGTACCAGATGAATATACTCAACCAAGAGGGGAACTGTACGCATCAATCATCAATACCCACACAAGTGAAGTTGTAAGAAAGTCATTCCATTCAACACATACTGGAGCTTCCAAGTTCACAGATTCGCAAATCACCCTCTACTGGATCAACAACACTTCACTACAACTCAAGCAGTGGGTCCGCAACCGTGTAAACGAGATTCACCGACTAACAGACATTACATCATGGAAATATGTCCAATCAAACAACATGATCGCTGACTTCGGAACAAGAAGGTGTACAACCATGACCGATGTTGACCAATCCTCCCAGTGGATCAATGGATTCCAGTGGATGACGCAAGAAGTATCAGAATTCCCAGCACTAACCGCCAAAGAAATAAGGCTCAGTCAGGTGGAATTGGAACAAGCTAATCGTGAAGCCAAGATTCCTTCAACTCATTCTGTCTATCACAATCAACTAATCACTGATGAGTTTCTCAACAAAACGCAACAAAGATACAAGTTCTCCAATTATGTGGTTGACCCAAATCGCCATTCTTTCACCAAAGTTGTGCGTGTCTTCGCAATAATGTTACGTTTCATCAAACTTTGTCGCACTAAAGGGAAAACAAAGATCAATTCTTCAATTAAACCACACATAATCCTTACAAATGAGGAGATATCTCAAGCTGAGAGATATTTCTTTCAGAAGGCTACTCAAGAGGTCAAACATTTCGTCAAACAAAAGGTTGGCAAGATATCAATTGAAAAGGATGGTATTCTTCATCACATTGGTCGTTTACTGTCAGAAGACTCAATTACAGTTGCTGGTAGAATGACATCAACCATGAAAGATCTTACATCAACGTCATTTTGTGTGCCAATCATCGATAAACACTCACCATTGGCTGTCAGCATAATCAACGACATCCACTGGAATAGCACCGTCAAACATTCTGGTGTTGAAACAACTTGGCGAGAAGTCCTCAAGACCGCATACATCTTAGAAGGAAGATCACTCGTCAACTTCATACGTTCTTCATGTCCACGCTGTCGCTATATCAACAAAAAGACAATCGCTGTGGAAATGGGACCACTTTCACAAGACAACCTCATCATCGCACCTGCATTTTACATATCACAAGTGGATCTTGCAGGACCATTTTCAAGCTACTCGCAACATCACAAACGCACTACCGTAAAGATATGGCTGGTTGTATTCTGTTGCGCCACAACAACTGCTGTTAACATCAAAGTAATGGAGGATTACTCTACTACGTCGTTTTTGCAAGCCTTCACACGTTTCTCCTGTCAGGTTGGATATCCTAACAAACTTCTGGCAGACGAAGGAGGTCAGCTCATCAAGGGCTGTGAGACAATGAAACTCGACATTGTTGACATCGCATTCCAACTTCATCGAGATCAAAGAATCAACTTTGAAACATGCCCAGTTGGTGGTCATAATCATCATGGCCGTGTTGAGAGGAAAATTCGTGAGGTCAGATCATCCTTAGAAAAATCAATGCACAACGAAAGACTTTCAATCATACAGTGGGAGACAATGGCAGCCATCCTCACAAACTCCATTAATGATGCACCAATAGCTGTTCGAAACGTGAAAGGAAACTTCGAAATGGGAGACTTGCTAACACCCAACCGCTTAATCCTTGGGCGAAACAACAATCGTGGCCCAAGTGGTACCTTATCTGTTGAAAATGATTATGACAAGATTATCCGATCGAACCAAAAGATCTACGACGCTTGGCTTGACTCATGGCTAGTGTCACACGTTCCAAATCTTATTGAACAACCAAAATGGTTCAACTCAAACAAGCACGTCAAGGCTGGTGATATCGTTCTGTTCACAAAACAGGATTCCGTCATTTCATCCACGTATCAATATGGGATTATCAAAGAAGTGAAAGTGGATCGTGATGACAAAATACGAAAAGTTGTCGTTGAATACCAAAATTCATCTGAAAATGTAAAACGTCTGACTACAAGATCTGTGAGATCACTGATATTAATTCACTGTGTTGATGAACTAGATCTATCTAAAGAACTTTTCAAGTGTTCAACTTGAATATATGATCAATGGGAAAATTCAAATAAATTGTTTTTTCAAATACAAATATATTTTTCGATTCAATATTTTTGTGGGGGGAGTGTTACAGCATCAGCTGCAGTTTTGTTTGTTTTAAGTTTCATGTTCTTTTGGTCTTTTCAGTTTCCTGCCTTTTGGCATTTTTTCAGTCTGGTCTGTGTTTTGTCTTGTTTTTTGCATTTGGAGTTTTTTGTCCCTTTTGGCCATTTTTATGTTAATTTATGTTAATTTATTCATCAAATCAATATTTATTTAGTCAACTTTGCTTTATTTTTGCATAATTAAATTATAAATTTTTGGTCTGTATTTTACACATCAAAGTGCATAAATTGCAGAGTCACTCTCAGACCTGCTATTCATTTCACAAGAGACACTTGAAGGGTGAACATCAAATTCAATAATTCAAATTCAAACTCAACATCATTTCACATTTCACAACATTCACACCCAGGCTAGCTGGTAAGTTTGCTTTTCAGTGTTTGCTTTTGTTTCCATTTTTGCCTGGGTGCTTTCTTTTTGCTTAGTCATGCACTTGTAGGATTTAGGTCGGCCATCTTGGATTTTTATTTTCAACTTACATTTTTTCAACATAGACATACAAATTATACATATACTCTTAGATTTCATTTTTCAATTCAAATATTCAAATCAATCTTTGTACTGACATATAAATTTCAAATTAGACTTATATTTTCAGACTTATATTTTTCAAACTTATACTTTTCAGACTTAGAGACATTTTGTAAGACTTAGTCAAATTTTTCTCTTTTAGTTTGAACACATTCACATCAAGTGTTACGAACACAGCCTTCTTGTCACCCTTCATTGTTTCTGCCCCAACACGAAGAACGTTAACTTCTGAAAAAGTTAGCTAATCCCATTGAATGTGGATGTAGACAATTGGAAATCACCTCATACACAAACACTTTTATCGCAAACTTTGAAATTATCTTCCGCTTGTGATTGAAATGTGGAAAACTTTTGTCGTGAATTATGGACTTTCCTTTGCATGCGTTCAAAATGTGGAATACTTTTGCCATGAATTTGGAGATTTTCTTCAACGTGCTATTAAAACGTGGAAAACTTTTGTTGTGAACTGCTAACTTTTCCTTTGTATGCGTTTAAAATGGGGAAAACTTTTGTCGTGAACTATTAACTTTTCCTCCACGTGCATTTAAAATGGGGAAAACTTTTGTCGTGAATTATGAACTTTTTCTTCGCATGCGTTTAAAATTTTGAATATTTTTGTTATGAATTTGGAGTATTTTTCAGTAATTTTACACATGATAGTATGCAAAAATATTCATCTCTCGGAAATTTTGACATTTTCCTTGGTTTATTGTAAAACTTTCTCCATGATGTAAAGTAAAGGTGTAAAGTGAAGCATGACGCTACAGATCAAATCTGTGTTTTGACTGGACTCACCAACCTTTATGATTATAAGGGTACAGTCTGTTTATTTAATCAGGATTTTCATGTTTGTATCCATACCAATTTAGGGGGTGGGTCCCCCCTTTTTTAGAAAATTGGGGTTTTCAAGTTGGTATTGATACCAATTTAGGGGGTGGTGTTGTCTACTACTTTCGAATCTCGAAAAGTCAGGTTTTTGGGCCCTGGGTTGGTATCCTGGACCCTGACTCCCCCTGACGAGGTAGGGCCAATTTTCCCAAGGGCCGATTATGAGGTCAATATTTTAAGGTAAACACATGCGCGTGCACATTCAACTGGATTTAGTTAGGCAAATCAAAGATGGCGGCAAATGGTCGCCTTGCATGCAAAAGAAAACTATTCTTACTGCGACACCCATTCCTTCTTCCTTTTTTTTTGAAGTTAATATTAGTTTATTATGAAGTAATATCGTTTATTTTAAGGCACCTGAAACACCATCTCCAGCTATTGCCACTTCTTCACAAACACCACAACAAGCTGATGCAGCCACCCCACCATTAATTCACACCACTCCAAATACAATCTCCATACCTCATATAATGACTACTCCTCATTGTATAACAGTCAATATACCCCGACCAGAAAAACTTTTTCCTGGCATTGAAAAAGTTGCTGCCAAGGCTGTGTTACAAGAAGTAAACAACCAGTTTAAACCAATGTACGGCAAAAACTTCACTACTGTTTTGTGTAAATTAAGCGAAGCAAACGTCCAAAAGAAGGCAACGTCCTCCGAAAAAAAGAAAAAAATAAGACAATACACAACTCGAGTAAGTATATTCCTATATTGCATTTGTAAAATGAAGTTGTCATATGTAGAATTAAGTATTTCTGCTTCCTCTCTGTCCGCCGCATCAATAATTCACTTGTTTTTTATTTCAGATTTTTTGCAGCTAAACAATAAATTAATTTGTGGAATCAATTTTTGAAAAATGTAATTTTAATGTCCAATATTATTTTAGGTAAAAAAATCAATCCAAAACCAATGGAAGGGAAGAGACACTGATGCAACATTTGGTTTAAGAATGTCTAAGGGAAAGTATCAGAAACAGAGAGGTGCATTGTACTTTGAGACAGTCAAGGTCGCAACGGAAAGAACTAATAAAAGTATCATTGCGCTTATATTATTTTCACATGATTTTATTTTATTTGGGATTTATAGCAGATAACAATTCATTTTCATTCATTTTCATTTGAAAAAGTGACGTCACAATGTATTTTCCTAATGATGGGCAACTCTGGGCAGTGTAGCCTCGTCGTCATGCGAAAAGAACCAATGTCATTGCGCAAAAAGCAGTGTAGCAAGCTTTCTTTTTACAAATTTAGGAAAGATGGCAGAACTTGAAGGTACAGTCAAAAAGAAAAGACACTCTCCACATCCTGATTTGTTAGATTTTGATAAAAACGGATTGCTAGCTGAAGTTAAAACCTATCCTGAGAACTACGAGGTATCTGATCAATTTTATTTGCAAACGTTTTGATAAAATATTTTGAATTGGCTTAATGAGTTCTTCCTTTTTGGACCTACCCGTCAGGGGTGTTAGCTGCTAATAGTTCTGAATAATTTTTAAAATTACATTCCAAAGGTTTCTTTTGCTTTGCTAAGAAGAGTGGATTGCTAACTCCCATAGGTGAAGAATAATAGTGGACCATGATTTTTTTTGTTTTCAACAGATAAAATATACTGAATTGGGTCGAACTTATGGTGTTACAGTCAATAACAAACATCAGGTTGTGAAGGATCTTTTGGAGCTAAATGGTATCGATCTTTCGTAGTTTAAAAATTCTCATTCAAAAGGTCAAGTTCGACGTGCTGGTTTAAAAATTGCAGGTACAAGTAGTATGCTGTAATCTGAGAATTGGTCTATCTGTCTGTCTGTCTGTCTGTCTGTAACAGTATCCCTGATACTGTTTGGTAGCCTGAAAAGCCTAACAATTGTCTGACATGACTGAAATTTGTTATACATTAGTTCATATTTTGAAAGCTTTATATTTAAGGAAACTGTAGCCCAGTTCTGAAATTGCCAAAAATTAACCCCTTCACAGTCTTGAAAGTAAATAATATTTTGTTCTGAATATTTTTGTGTTGTTTTTTTTCTATACAGGAACTGACGTTTCTATGCCTAAGACCAGACCATATAAATATCTGAAGTCTGAAATGGCAGAACTTGTAGCGAATGGAACTTATATCCTTGGCGAGCTTTTTGAACCAAAGACATTCACCAAAATAGTTTTGATCAAAGGCAAACTCGTCAAAAAGACATTCACAATTGAAGGTAGAAGGATACCACTGGAGGAGATTAGAATCAGAATTTATGAGCAGCACTTAGCACTAGGTAACGGCAGTTTAGCCAGGATGATCTTCTTATCAGATTAAAAAGCATTTTAGTCCTTATTTGAAGTATTTCGAGTTAAGATATACAGTTTACATTTAGGAGGATTTTAAGTATCACCTATCATTTGCGAAAACTTTTAAACAAAAGAAAAACAACTTTCTCCACATGAATCAGGTCCATAAAAAACCAAAACGGGTGGTGAGAAAAATTTTGACCCTTGTGACGTCATCACTTTTCCTGGGGGTTGAAAATGAAAGTGCTTTGAGTGAGCTCAAATATGGCTATAAAATGAAACAATTTCATCCAAAGATTCAAAAAAATTATAGTTTTTAACAAGTCTGTGCACACGAATGATGTCTCACCTGTCTCACTACTTTCGGCACCGTGCTAGTAAAATTTTTGAGAAATTATCTTTTTTATTCTGCTTTGTCAGCATGGGGTGCGCCTCCTTTCTATATGATATAAGAAAATCTTTAAAAGGACTTTTTTAATTGTATACACGCTTCCTTTTTTTAGTTGAGGGTGACATTTTGCGAATTGACAAGAATATAGGGTGGGAGTAATCAAAAGGAAGCATAATTTTTAACAGGAGATGAGTTGTTCCGTTTATTATAAGTATAATGTTTTTAAGAACATCTCACCCTCAGATTCGGAAAATTCCTAAGAATACTTTACCCTCAGCCAAAAAAACACTATTCTTATAAAAAAAGCGTGTATTAATCCTCACATTCAGCTGACACACAACATTGTTTCAACGTTTATCTAACGTTATATGAACGTTGAAACAACGTTGTGTTCCAGCTGGGATAGAAAATCTAAATTTGACATAGTGTACACAGTACTTATTTATCCATTTTCGTTTGATAATAGGTTATTTCAGGACCAGCAGGTAGGATCGAAAATGCTGTCAATCCATTTGCCAATTTGTCGGCTCAAAAGCTTTTTGATGAAGTTTTCGAAAGAGGTCTTCTCATTAACGAGAAAAAAGCACCAAAGAGAGATTTTCTGGAACGAAAACTCAAAGAAGATTTAAAAGGCAACGTAAGAATTCCTGCTATGTGTTTTGGAGCTGCCTTGGAATCTACAAGCACTTTGAACATACAAGATTATGAAGTCAGCCAGATCGAGCCACTTCACGACCTCAAAGGCCACATCAAAAATCTTTGGGATATATTCAGTTCTGCAAATTACCTAACAGATGACAACAAGGTAGTTTTCATCCAGCAAAAGAAGGCTGCTTTAGGAACTCACAAAGACAGCTACCGTGGATGTGATTATCGGCTCTCAATCATCACCGTCTATCAGGGGCTGATGAAAAGGTTACCAAAGGAAATCGAGGAGCTTTTGTACACAATGAAAGAAATTGGTCGACTGTCCTACCTTCCTTCACTCCGACGCTCACCGAAAACAGTCCTCCGCCTCTTCAATGTTACTTACATTCACTTTTTGCGGTGCGTCCAAATTTTCGGAGATAACCCAAAGCTGAAAAAGATTTACGGCACATACTTTCATGCAATAACAATCCATCTTCCGGAGCATGCCAGAATCATCGCTCCATCGTCCTTGTACACAGAATCTGAGGAGAGAATCTTTGGACAAACGCGGGGAATCGTTAGAGACACATCTCAAAGAACACAGCAATCCGTCAGAGACACTGGAATTGTTCGGTAACTTCAACCTTCAAATTAATCTTTTATAAAACTATTAATTATCATTAGCAATACCGAAAAAAAAAAACATTATGTATTAACAAAGCTTAGCAACCCCCAAAAACTACAAAAAGTTATATGTTTATTCGAATTTCAGGGGTGACACTAGAATTTCTGCACTCAAATGGCACTCAAATGGTTTAACTACTATTACTCCATTTATTCTAGATATCAAGCTGAAAAGAGATTTAAGAAAATCTATTGTCACGATAGTAGCATGGTTGAATCGAAAATTTCAAAGTTTAATGCAGCATTACGTAAGCATGGAACTAATCAGTATTTTTCTGTTTTTGCATTTAACGAATAAAAGGCAATTGAGTTATTCGACCAAACTTTTGCTTGCTGGAAAGGCGGAATTCATGCATTTATATCTCAATAATTCCCGTCCCTCCCGCCTACACACGGAAAAGTTGCAACACTTAGACAACATTAAAAAATGAATATGAAGGGTTAAACACCTGGGTATTTAAATTCATTTTTTAGCGAAAAACCCAAACACTCGAATCCATATATCAGAGGATGGTTTAGAGTATCACCTGAGAAGACTGGCTGATTACATGTTGCCAGGTGAAAATGTCTGGTGGAAAAGAGAAGGAGGTTGGATAGAATTCTTTGATGGTGACGATGAGCCTGATTTCCGAGTTGAAGGTCCTGAAATTATGTCATTCGAAACTCACAATTTGTTAACTTCGATAGCAATTGTTGAAACGCGTTAGAAAGAATGTTTGGATAGGAATGTCATTAAAGGTTTACTCGAAATTGAATTAGGTAACAATTTCACTTTTTGAGTTTAGTTTTGTTTTTGCATACTCTCGAATGCATAATAGACACGGGGGCTAAGCAGGAGAAGGAGGCTAGTACAGAAAGAAGAATTAAGACAAAAGAAGGAAATTTCAAAAATATTTTTCCAAAAATTTATAAGCGAGGGGGAGGGTACGTTTACTTAAACTAAAACAATACTATAACTAAATACACCCCTGTGTCACAGACCCGGTGGACCCCCCACCCCGGTGGAAAAATAGGCCAAAAATCGTCCCCGGTGGAAAAAATATCCTACAATTTCAACCCCACTGCGAAATTGCTCTATTATTTTATCCCCATTGAAAACTGAATGTAAAAAATTGCACTCCAAAACCATCCCCACTGGAATTTTCGAGCTGGAAACAATACATTTTTTATCCCCATTAGCATTTTGATAGAAATTTTCATCCCCACTGACTGAAAAAGTTCTACCGGGGCACTGAGACAGGGGTGTCTAAAACAATAAACCCATAGCAATAAACTGTAAAAGACCTTTCTTAAATTGTTTTTCAGATAATAATGGAGAACCACAAGAGATTTCTGATGAAAGCCCTATTTCTGATATCGAGCCTGTTAAAGGTATGCTTAGTTTCACAAATAATCTTATAAAAATAAATCTTAATCGTAAATATACTATCAAAAGCACACAATTTTCACCTACATAGTGTTCAAAATTGAATGGTTAACTTTTTTTAAACTTATATTATTTATATTATGGTGAATACACGCTTTTTTATAAGAACACTTTTATAAGAACACGAGACTGAAATTTGGCCAAAACCTAAGAACAAATTAAGAACAATCTGAGCCTCAGATTTCAGAAATCAACAGATTTTAAACCCATTTTAAAGTTCTTAAGTAAAGAAACTAAGCGTATTATTTTCTTTTGATTTCAGATAATGATACAGAACAACATCACGTTTCTGAGCCGAGAAACGACCACGTTTCTGAGCCGAGAAACGACGACATTGAACCTGAAGGTACCCAAGCATTATCCGATTGTTTTTTTATAAGAAAATCTTTTGAATCTACCTTATAACGAAAGAAAGAAGATTTTAGCCACCTAAAGTCATTTTACTTTCACATAATAAAAACGGTAGTAGTTAAATGTGGAATCTCTAGAATTTTAATGAAAAACCTTTGTAATGAGTAAAGAAAATTGATTTACATCCCTGTTTCACATTTTAGACGATGACGATGAAGTGGATTTGGAGCTAGAGGAAACTCATCAACCTGATACTTTCCAAGGAGGTATAATCTTTTCACACTTAAAACACTAACTGCATCAAACTTGGATCACGTCTTTAAGTTTTCCATTGCTTTTCCTCAATAAGGGGTCTACTATCTAGCAGCTGAATGTAAGGGTGATGAAGAAACAGGTGCTTTTACACATACTAAAAGTTCTAGGGTCAAAGATCACATCCTTAAAAGTTTTATTATCATTAATTAGCTTCAGGAACTACAGAAAAACCTGATTTATCGTATTTGTTGAAATCGTCCACTGCCAAAACCCTCTACCATATCTTTGGCATGACTGAACAGGTGAAAGAATTCGACAAGTGCCATGACCTGTTCAAAAGCTCTCATTTAACATCTTACGGAGACAAATGTGCGAATATCAAGTCGATTTTGTGTGGTAAAATCAAATCGGTTTTGGAAGAGAGCGAGAAATTATTCAAGCAATGGGAGAAGGATTTTTATAAAAGCAACGAAAGGGAGCCAAGATTAGTTGATATCGATGGTGTGGCTCTAAAACTTTTTAAAACAGTGACCAATTGTAGAAACTTGATAAAAAAATGGAAATTATAGTTGTAATGTTTTTAATAGTCACTTGTGTAATATTTTCTTGCTTTTTTCTCTACCTTCAGGGAAATATTTAAAAATATAATATTTTGTCATTTCTAAGGTGTTCCTGTTACCATTGATGAATTTTTCATTTTTTCAGAATGCTCTCTCTATACTTACGCAAGTTAAAATATCATTGTTCGTTTTTACTAGCCATTGTCCAAAAGAAAATAACAATTGTGTATTTCATAAATTTATTAGTTTTTATTTTTCATTTCAAAAAATTTATTAAATTAATATTTCATGACTACAAGACATTTTACTTTTGTGCCATTTTAATATATTATTTTATCAAGGATCTAATTATTTTCAAACTTATGAGTAGAAAAAGTTTTAGCATAGTGATGGTTTTAGTATATTATATTTTAAAGCAAAAATATAATGAAATTTCAAGTCCTAGATTTTCAATTGTGTATTTCAAAAATATATATTTTCTGTGGAATTAGTTTTTACTTTTCATTTCAAATAATAATTTATTTATTTATTATATTAATATTCCATGAATTTTCAATTGTGTATTTCAAAAATATATTTTCTGTGAAATTTGTTTTTTATTTTCATTTCAAATAAATTATTATATGAATATTCCATGGTACACTATATTTACATATAAGAAATATTATTTAGGTGCCGTGCATATTCATTTAGTCCAGTGTTTCTAGATTTTAATCTAGATATTATTATTAATATTATTATTGAGTTTTTACTTCTCTGATATAGAGATAAGGTTTCAGTAAAGCGAAGATATTATGGATAGCGGGAGAAATAAATTGAGACATTGAGTTAAGTCTTCAGATAAATAATTTCTACATTGACTCTATGTGAAAGTTATTAAAACTTTGCGCAGAAAAAAAATAATAGAAAAAAGTCCAAATCAATACCCATTAATCACAATTTATTTCTTCTGCTATGCAGACTATTTTTTATTCTATTAACAAAAACATTTCTGAGAATAGAATTCAGGATAAAAATTGTACAAAATGTGATCTCTCGCTTATTAAACCCCTTTTGTTGAACGCAGTTTTGTATTTTTACGTTTAAAACATGAAATACAGCATTTATGTAAACATTTTTAGTCGATCAGATTGCTAATATTTTCCATGCTGACGATAATACCTATTACTCTCAAAAATTAGTTTTAAATTTCTTAAGTAAATATTTGATATATATATGTAAATGAATCTTATATTTTTTATTCAAATTTTTCTTTCAATCATTTATTAATTTCAAGAATCATAAATCAAAATTTACAAAGCGTACACTTCTTGATTGACCCCCTCTTCCACGTACGCTTTCGTACGCTTTTCAAAGGACAACCCCTCCCCCCTCAGAGCGTACGTACTTTTTGAATGGACCCTTTCTCTTTTAAAAAAGTAGTGGGTAAAGTGTTAAATTTCTATTTTCACTCCTTACCACCAGATATAAAATCTGAGAGCATGAAGAGAACAATAGAATTTTTTTCTAGCTGACCGTTTATCCAAGAATAGGTTTTTTATCTTAGTGTATAGATTTGATGAGTTTTTTGTATACACCTTCCATTCCCACAATTAAGGTGGTATACAAAAAGTGCCGACAACCCTTACCAAAGTAGAGTATATATTAAGTATACTCATTCAATACAAAAAATATACTCCTGAAGTATAAAATAAGTATGACTGAAATACTTTTTGAGTATACTTCATTTGTATTCCTAACATACTGATAATGTACTTTGGAGATGTACTTACCTTGTGTGTTATTTTGCACCTCAAAAGTATACTTAAAGTATATTTGAGTCACCATTTTAGGAAATTCAAAATTGTGGTTTTGGTAATATACTTTAAGTATACTTTATCTGACTTTTTAATATTTGCGACAATTTCAATCAAAATTAAAGAAAGCATCATGGGAGTATATTTTAAGTATATATCGACTGTACTTTAAATATACTTAAAATGTGAAAAAAATATTTTCTCAGGCTGCTACTAAAACAGAGGGTGGGCGGGTGTCAAAACGGATTGCAAAAATAGCCATAAACTAGCCCTAAGGAAACGTCTGGGCTTCAAAGGACTGAAATCATCATTGTTAGTGCCCTGTACAACTGATTTTAGAGTGTTGACCAACACATTTGGACCCAATTTTTTTCTCATTTGCGTCAAGCATGGAAACGAACTATGAGAACAACTAAAAATCTTCTAGCTTTTCATTAGGCAGACATCAAAAAATTTTCTGGTTCCAGTCTCCCACCCTGATTCGGAGATGCAGAAAAAAATCCAGGAAATCAAAATTCTGAACGTTTTCCTTTAAATTGGGGGTGGATTTTTAAGCTAGCTGCTACGGGAACAAAACAATTTCTTGATGTGGCCTTATAAAATAGGAGGATGTAATTTAAAATTGACACACTTTGTCACAAAAAAATTCACCCCTAATAATGTAAACATAACGTAAGTGTAAAACATGCTTACAATACAATTTGGGCAACCATTTCAAACACTTCCAATTCCAAATCAATCATATCATCATATCCATATCAACTGATCAACCGATATTATCACTTCATATATTAATTTGACATTTTTCAATTATTGCTATGAAGAAAATATAGAGCATTTAGACTGTATACTATTGCTATAGTTCAATAAAGGGAAAAGATATGACCAAGTGGTCTAAGGTGTCATTGCTTGCCACAACCCAGGGTTCTAGACTTGAATCCCCTCTCCTTCCCAAGTTCTGTTCAGTTCATAGATAAGCAGAGCTGCCAAGCCGTGGACCCCGTGAAAACAACCAAAAGACCATGTCTAAAAGTCCTAGATTACTGGGCTATCCAAATAAAATAACTCTAAGACAAATACAAAGATTCCATGTACAATAAGAAGAGAGTCAGTATTTTCAATATATTCAAGATGATTTCTGGATTTTGTAGAACACTAGATGTCTGCAAGAAATTACAAATCATTTCCCGCCAATATGTTTTTATTAAAAAAACTACGCTGAGTCTTTAAAAAGTCAATAATTGTTGAAATCAAGGAATTAATTCATACATCATTTTTAAATAAGAATATATTTGAATTTCTTTTTTATTATCTACACGTCTTTGGTAAGTAAAAATAAAATAAAACTTTAGAAATAGGCAAGAAGAGGACGTACAAATGAAGCGTGAAATGAAAGCTGAAAGTCTGAACGGTGACCATACTGTCACACAAGTGGAACATCATTTCAGAAAATAACCGTCCAAAAGTAAATGAAAATTTAAGGCAGGAGCTGATAACCATACCATACAGTTTTAGAGTTTTCACTTCATTTTGATTTTTCCTTTTTATCTCTGGACTTAATTTGTTCGATTTTGTTCCTTAACGAAACTCGCAATTTTGCATCACTTTCTTTAAATCGATCTCCCAAACCATAAGCTGGAAAATAAATAGAAGTTAGTTAGAGTTACAGTTAGTGAGAGTCACAGTTCAAAAAAGATCCTTCATGTGCACAGACAAACATGTCACTATATTTTGGTGGTACCCATATGACAGCTCAAAATTATAAATTCAGGATATATTTGAAGCTGCCAAACCAAAAATCAGCTCCATTACATTTATTTCTTACAGGAATAATTTAATAAATCGTGGTAGGATCATTTATAAGATTGAATATTTTTTGTTAACTTTTTCTTTTACAATTTTTTTTTCTGTCATAATTAAACTTACTTGTCATAGCAGATAAAATGTCAGGATGCACTCTTTTTTTGCCATTCCTCCCCTCAAGATTCATCTCCAGGAGCTCCTCGTGCTTGTAGAAAAGAGACAACAAAAAGTTGACTGCCCCAGTTCCAGTCTTCTTTACAGAGAGGATCTTGAATTCTTCTTGAGTTACATAAACGTCGTATCCTTTGACCAGCTTTTCCATCTAAAATTTAAGAAAATTTCGAAAAAATTGTTTACATTGAAAATACATGATTCAGAGCTACAAATAAGCGTTATGGTCACTGGGATCAATAAAATGCCCTAATGGAGAGGGTGCTTGACTGACTAAAAGGAGCCTTTATCCAACCAGATTTCATGTTGAAGACTAGATTATAATCTGTTGAGAGTAAATTATATTCATAATCAATACAGATATAGTTTTACATACAAATTATATTGATCTTATCAAAATGTCAAACTCATTCTGGAGATTTCTGTGTTGTTCTAATCGGGCAATCAAACTGACATAGGTATACCATGGAGGGTATTCTTGTCAAGAAATATATATCAACAATATACACACCTCATACTTTGCAGCAATTTTGTGCGGCAGGATCCCTGAGTCAGGTCGAACCGACAAATCTGTAATGAAAAGATTTCTCAATCAATCTCTCATATAAATTTAGGGCTAAAACACTCTCTGATCTCTAATACATGTTTTTTGTAAGCTTTTTTTGGGAGACAGGCTCAGTTATGCTTAGGGAGTTTGTAGAATCAAGCTTAAATTACAGAGTGTCCCATATAAATGTCCCTTTTCTACTACAACCAAAACTAATCTTGTTTTATAAAAATTTACATTCTATCTTATTTTTCGTTAAGAGAAAAAATAGGTAATTTGCCATAAGGCGAAAATAAAAAAGTGTATTTCCAGAAACCGGCCGGGTCAGAAAATTTTTCTCCCTTCAGATAAATAACAAATTCCAAATCCGCAAACAGTTACAAAAATCAAATCCAATTCATTGACAGGCAAATGTTGTTCTGAGTTATTAAAAGGTTTTCACCCTTCACATCATTCTTGTAAAAGTGTCTATTCATTTACATTCTATTTACACTCTTGTCTACATACCTACATAATTACCATTGTCGATTATCTGTTGGAGACGCCGATTTTCTTCCTCTAGAATTTCAACTTCACTTTTCAGATCGGTAATTTTCTTTTCTTTCAAGCCACAGAAGTAACACTGCTTTGGTTTGAAGTAAGGACTTTTACTCTTGCTTCCAGGGATTGATTGATGCTTAATTAATCTTTTTCTGGGACTTATTGGTTCATCTTCAGTATCGGTTGTGTTTTGTTTCTGTTTTGAAGATGGGGAGCTTATAGACTTGGCCTTTGTTGTAGTGGGCGTCGAATTTGGTGGGGGCAAGGTTTGCTGTTTCTTTTTTGAAGGATTCGGAGTTGATTGTGTTCTTTCCATTGCAGTGGGTGTCAAATTTGGCGGGGGCAAGGTTTGCTGTTTCTTTTTTGAAGGATTGGGAGTTGATTGTGTTCTTTCCATAAATGTTTGTTCCTCATTGTCAATGTCAAACTCAATAGACTCATTTGTTTTTGATGATGATTCATCAGTGGAGGATTGTGATCCTGTTGTTGTAGATAAAATTTCTTCCTGGAGGCTGCTGTCGTTTTCAGAAAAGTTATTGATAAAAAACATTTCCTCTTTTCTTTTCAAAATTTCTTCTTTTTCTCGTTTCTTTTTCTCTTTTTGTTGCTTTTCTTTCTCTTTCTCCTCCTTTTGCTTCTCCTTTTCAATCCTCAAGTTCTCTTTTTCTTTCTTCTTTTCCTCACTTTGTATTTTCTTCTGTTCGTTCTCTTTCTTCTTCTGCTCTCTATCCTTCTTCTTCTGCTCTCTCTGCTGCTCTTTATCCTTGGTCTCCAGTTCTTTATCTTTTGCCACCGGGTCTTTATCAGTCGCCTTTATTTTCTTCTTCTGCTGTTCCCCTTCTTCATCGCTGGTATAATCATCACTATCAAAATGTTTCTTCTTACGAACTCTTTTAGCTGGAAGCACAGACTGGGGTTGAGGCGTAGCAACAGGAACAAGTTCACGTTCACGCTTGTTAGCTTCTGAACGCTTATCTAGAACAATAAGTGAAACAATAAAGTTCATTCACATGAACTTCGAAATATTTGAAAACTTGTCAACCGCAAGAATAGATCCCCACGAAATACTCAGATAGGCTTAACCGCAAAATTTAATCCCCGCAAAAATTTATCCCAAGTAATGGTCATGTGCTATCAAAATAAATCTAATTTTTTGACGATCAATTTTACTGAACAGAACAAGGCTGATCAAAGATAGACAGCTAGAAGTAATTATTATCCCTTCATAAACGTGGCGCTCTATTGTATAATTACTTGAGTCACTTTTTGCAAGCAACAATAAGCATTGGCAGTCAATAAAAGAGTGTTGACTGTCAATAATATGTATTGACTACTAAGAAAAAATGTTGATTGTGATCAAAACAAAGACTTTTTGGTCCAGTAGTGTAAGGTAATGAATAATGAAAACTTGGCCGCATCAAATTCTGAAGATCGTCATTACGGTAAACATATCATTAAATTCCATTGGTCTTAGTTTGCAACTTTGAAAGAAACTTGTCGGATTTAGGCAGGGCTGTCGGATTTAGGCAGGGCTGTCGGATTTAGGACATCGATAACCACTCGTTGTATAAGCTGATATCACTGTATTCATGATATGCACCGTTGCAATTCACCCAATCAGCTTTCATATATTCAAGTAACATCAGGCCCGAAGGCCCATCGCCATTCTCGCTACAAGAATAGGGTCACAAATAACTTGTGTTCGCGTCCGCCCGACCCACTTTTTGTCAAAAAAATCCGACACTTTTCAGTCGGGAAGTCGGTAATTATGTCGGATTTTTTAGCGATATTATTCAAAGAATTTTGTTGATTCAGCGTAGCCAGCGTTTCGATCATCGAGTATTTTTAAGAAGACATCTATCTGCAATTTTTTGCGCTAAAAAGTGCTATAGAGTCGAGTTACCAGTGACCGAACGGCCCCAGTGTGCGAACAAACGTCTTTTGACTTGAAAAAAACAACCAAAAACAAACTTATATAGAATTTTCTTTGTGCAGCAGAATCCTCAGACCATCCCTTGAAATCTGTCCAAAAATTAAAATAAACGGAGCACTAGAACAAGAAACAAACAAATTTTGAACGAGGCCAAGTAAAAAAATCACGAAATTCGGGATTTTTGTAAACATTGCTGATCGCAAGAAGAAATGTTTTTTATAGGCAAATCCATGCGTGAGGAGTTCTAAAAATGACTTTTCTCTTTTCTTTAACCTGTTATCTTCTATCGTACAAAATTTCATTGATTGAAACATGTTCATTAATTCAAAATCAACAAGAACATACCACCTGTATTGATTTAAAAACAGGGTCCAATGTGCGAACGATCCGAACACAATTTTCAAAGTGAAGACGTTGCAACGCTCCCTTCAATGACTTATTATTCCAAGAAGAAGCTTTCAAATAAAATGATAACAAACTGAAAGAAGGACTCAAGCTTGTCTTAAGAGATGATAAAAAAGGATTTGTGTAAAAACCAAAAGTGAAAAAAGTGAAAAATAAGTTTGGCGTTCGCACACTGGGCACCTCCCTCTACAAATGCTTTTTGCGCGCTTGATGATTCTTGCCGCCTGAACAAACGAACACAACTTATATGTGACCCAGGCCTAAAGGGGGGCGTACGGGACTTCCAAAAACCGATAAACCGCGCAAAAATAGCTCTTTCACCGATAAACTGACAAAATTTATCCTCTTCACCGACACCGACTTTTTACTCTTGCTTCAAAAAAGGTCTGCAACTCTCAAAAAAGCCAAAATGCATGCTGGCAGGAAGTTAAATTGTTCTTGAGGAGGTAGCAGGAGGTGCAACCATGGTTTGGGCCGACGGCGGAAAACTTTTCAGTTTTCTAGCTTTCATATACATGAGCGAAGCAGTTTTGCTATAGTGTGCATGTACCTTTAAATTCTATATACCCAGGGGAGCGCAAGACGAAAACAAAAATTTAGTTCCCATCTGTTAAATGTGGATTATTATTCACATCCCTGTTGTTTTCATCCAGGTAGGAGGCTTTTCAATATCGGTTTGGTAGATTGTATTTAGGATAGTTTCGTCCAAAAAAGGAACCACTCTACGGCGCCGAAAATCTCCGAGTCAGGGCAATTTCCATAATAGATATTCCATCGTTCCCGTACATTTCCTCCCGCCCCCACTAGATCAGACAGCTGATTGGTTATGATATTTTCGTTGTCATGGTTTCGATCTTTGTGTATATCCATTTTGAATTTTTTGCATTCAAGAATTTCCTGGAAGACTTTCATCGACCTCGAAGCTCAAACTGAAAATTCTGCATATTAGTAAATTTATTGCTCTGCTGTCTTTGTTATTGGTGTTGCAGTTATCACTTGGAAAAATCATATCTTCAGGTTCATTCACCATTTATAGTTTTGGATTTATAACACCACCTACACACAAGACAAGTAACACAACTTTTATGTTACCATCATCAGCATTATCTATAGCTGTGTATAGGGAAGTACATTTTGTTGACTTTTTCCTCACTTAGTTTCACTGCTTTGTAGGAAGGAAACATATTGAATTAGGGTTTCACTCCGTTCTTTATAGACCTTTTAAAAGTTTCACTTAATTTTTGCGAAGGAAATTCAAATTGTTAGGAATAATAATATCAAATCATTTATCAACGATATTGATAACGTTTAAAATATTAATACTGTAACACAAGAGTCCCACACTGCGCTATAAATTATCCAATACCAATCCATCGATCGTGTTCGCAAAAAAATGTCACGACGATCACGACTTTCCCCACTAGGGCTAAGAAATTTGGGCCAAAATGTCTGCTTTTTTAATTCTGTTATTCAAGCATTATATTCTCTCAAGACTTTTCGTGAATTTGTTTATGAATTTGACATTAACAGTAATAACTCAGGAAAGACAAGGATTAGAGAATTGTTTATTGCCATGACATCATCAAACATACCAATTGAAACATACCACCTGATTCCCTCTTTTCATTTTGGGGCAGAATATGATCACAGTCGTTTTCAACAGTTTGATGCTCAAGAATGTCTAATATATATGCTGTACCAAATTTATGACTTAAATCTAAGTTCCGCACAGAAGAATCTGTGTTTACCATATCTAGCTTAGAGTCTATATTATGTCAAACATGTTATAATGCGTCAGAGAAAACTTTATTTGAGACTATGTGCCATATTGAGTTTCCTAATCGTTTCAATCATTATTCTATAAAAAATGAAATTTCGAGACTAGTAAACGATCCACATGGAGAATTGCTCCATGACTTGTATGATTGTGCAAATTGCCCATTCCACACACAGGCCACAAAAAGTAAAACTATTATCAACATATCTGAATATTTGATTGTCTCACTAAAAATATTTTGCTATGATCATGCTTCAAACACTTCAAGAAAATTAGTTCCCAACTTGAATATTGAAACTTATTTTGAAAATACATTGCTAGGGAATCTAAACTTGCAAGCAGTTATTTACCATCATGGTGATACTCCTAACACAGAAGGTTAATTTTTTTTCTATATTATAGCAAATAATATAATTTATTGAGATGATTCTTTCTAACGTCACGAAACAAAATTTTAAAAGGTATGAAATATCCTTTCACCTTGTAATACTGAGAAAAAAAAGGATTTAGTAACCGTTTGAGCCATAGAAAATTTGATCTGTAGGCAAAATCATGTGAGACTGAATTTATCTTTAAAGGCATTTAACATCTCGAGGTACGACATAACAAGAGTCGAATGTTCATACTTTACTTATTCGTTACAGAAATGTCGGTGGTACATGGCATGACACAAGGAAAAAAGATTGACTCACATGGCAAGATAAGAAAAGTTATTCATGCACATGGGTGTAAAGAGTGGTAAATTTTGATTACTGACACATATCTACTTTATAGAGCCCTTTTAAACTTTGTAGCTAGTAAAAATGAGATCTCTGTCTGAACTGCACGTTTTTTTCTTTGTCTTTAGGAATACAAGGAAAAGTTTTCATGAGTGCTATAATGTAAAATCTCGATTTCTCATTTCAGTATCGCATTTTTATATGACAGTGGCGTCTTTAAAGATCAAAAATGTTTAACGTAACAACTACTTCCGACTGGTAACCTATGTTATTTTGGCTGTATGATACATCAACAAGACCTAAAAGAGAGGTAAATACACGCTTTTCTATAATTATAGTGTTAATTGGCTGAGGGTGAGTGTTATTCTCATTTTTCTATCGTTCTAAATAATAGGCCTATTGTTCGAAACCTCCGAAATCTCACCCTGATATTCTGATAAAAGTTATTCCTATAAAAAAACGTGTAGACCGATCACATACCTTTATATTTTGCTAGTATGACAGATGGCTGCTGACTACGCTGTTAAAAGGAAATATTAGTGCAGTGATAAAATAATCAATGTGGATCTTCTTTTAGAATGTAGATGTGTATTTTTTTTCATTCCAATTTATTAATTATTTCTTAATTCAAGGAAGTGCTGGCATTTTTGTCTGTAATGTAACTTTTATTTCTTTCATTTCAGTTACGTTTCACCCTTGGTGTTCAAAATCTAGATTGTTTCGCCCTTATGACGAGAAAGAGCATCGAAAATTAAATAACTTGATTTATAACTGGATGTCGAAAACTCTTCACGAAATACACGCGTAATTCCTGTGGAGACTACTGGAAATCGACACTTTTTTATAGAGCCGTATACCCTTCATATACTCTGGAGGCGCGTAAATTTAATTTATAATCAGACAATTGAATATTATTTGTATTTTAACTATTGTTCAGAATGATTATTAATTCTTAAGACAAGATGTTCTAACTGGAATCATTCTGCTTTTATTCAATCTGGAGTACAGAACTGCAATCGTTCAAACAAAGCTCTTGCTCCCCTACTTAACCACCCCCTATTTATAAACACCTCCTTGAATAAACGTCTTTCCGAAAGAAATAATTACTTACATACTCACAATTAGTGCCGAAATTTTTTGAGAAGTTCCTTTAAGTAGTAATTGAAATCGAGTGACAGGCTGTGTTTTTCGAAATTAGTCCTGTGATTGTTTCGTTATTTTAAAACAAATTTTCGTGATTTTTTGAAATTTTTGAAGTTAATGATCCACCCTTAGACACACAGGGTGGGTCTAATATCCACCCAAGCAAAACGCCCACCCCCTTCTCTTCTTTGCTATGGTTTTTACTAATTTTTCGGATAAAGAAGCAACAAAAAACTAAAGGGGTGGAAGATTTCGAAATATACTTATCAAGACTATTTACTTCTCTTGCGAATGATTTAAAATTTTGCTTGCAACTTGCGAATTTAGTGACCTGCCTCAATCGCTTCGCAACTTTTATACATATACGGCTATCTTGTATGCCAGGCCAGGCGGTATTATTATATCGAACTGTTTGATTACCGAACCCAATTGAACACCTATCGAACCGGGAAAACTTTCGTACAGTTCGATGACTGTTCGATTAAGATCGATGAAGTTCGATTGGAGTTCGATTAGTTCAATTTATATCTTGCCACCAAATTTTTTTATTATTAGGGTCTAGGCATAGGCTTTGGATCTGAAAAATAAGTTTGAAATTTCGACTGACCTCCCTTTATTTATATAGTCCTTTAGGCAAACGGTCTACTGAATAACTAATTCCGCCAGCATAAATTACCATACCTCCAAGCTTCAGTGGATGCAAGTGAAACCAGCGGGAAATTGGATATTACCTACAGATAAGTTTTGTTCAAATTGGCACGCTAACAACTCTCTCTGAGTAGCACACGGTAATGTTGCAAATTTTCCCGCGCGGCATGCTATAAAGTATTTATACAAATTTAGGTTTTAATTTTCCGTAATACGGAACAAATGATTTCCGGCCCAAACGTCTTGGGGTAAGTGATTTATGCTGGTGGAATTAGTTATTCAATAGACCGTCGCGTTCGCCTAAAGGAATATTCCGGGGGCGTGTTGGTGGCCGCCCACAGGCCATTTTCACGGGCCATCCAACCAATATCTATCCCATCGGGTGGGACAAGCTCGGACTTACTGAAATAGTATATAAGATTGTTACACAAATTCGTTGAAAACATTCAAATTCCCAATTTATGAAACATTCAGAAGTGTAGAAGGGCCTTAAAAGAAATAACTTGTTCAATGAAATTCTAAGAAAATTTTGAGCGAAAAACTAGCGTCGCGCAATACATCTCTTTGTCACAATAATTTTTTTTGTTTCAGGCATCACATATCTGGTGTGACTCTTGTTGATCTGTTATCATTGATTGAAATCCATATGGTCTCTGATAACGTCTTCAAAGCATCCATAAAATTCATTCGAAAGTCGTTTACAAAAGCTCGTGGTGTCATTACCTTGCATTACTTCTGTAATGGTTGTTTATCATATGTTGGTACTGAAAGTGTTGATTGCACTGTTTGTCAGAATGGTTCTAAGAATAACAGCTACTTTGTGGTCATCCCACTACTTGAAAACCTACAATCATTATTCTTGTGTAAGTCAATTTTTTGTACAGTTTTTTGCACAGTCATTCTTTTCTCAATTAGAGTACAAAATACTTTCAATTCTTTATACTAAAATACAGATATTGTGTGCACTTTTTAGCAAATGATTGCAGCATTATATATTTATTTTGTAGATGATGGTTTCCTTGAAAAATTGAAATATCCCATAAACAGAAGGAAAACAAGCAAGTCTAGTATTGAAGATATAATAGATGGAGAGGTAGATTTTGCCTTTTTGTTTTTAAGAGAAATCAAAATCAAAATTAAAACCAAAAAAAATTAATTTTGACGAATGACCAAAATATTTAATCTTAGCGGAAAGAAAATTTTTCAGGCAAGTCACCAAATTCATAAAAATTTATTTTCCTTCCCAAAAATTTTTTCCCTTAAGGTAAAATTTGACCTGAAAAAATTCAGTGGCAGTATGATATTATGATTCATTTTTGCAAGGTCAAAAACTTTTGATATTTTTTGGATTTAGTTTTGCAAAACAGAAAATATAATAGCAAGACTTTGGTTGTAGCCCTGCTAGGTTTTGGTACAGGACCAAACAAATTGGATGCTCTCATAGGATGCCACTTAATGGGTTAAGAAATGTACTATACATAAATACTTTACTGTGTTGATTTTACTTTACCCTTTCTTGCACTTCAGGTTTACAAAAAGCACTTTGCATCAAATGGATTTTTGCATGGAACAACACAGGAACAACAACAAAAAGAAGTCCATATCTCACTCCAAGTCAACACTGATGGTGTTAGCCTTTTTAAATCTTCACCAATACAGATTTGGCCAATTTATTACACCATTAATGAACTCAGTCCCTCTCTGAGGTAAATATATAATTGCTGACCTTGAAAGCTTTGGTTTGCCAAATATATTTAAGAAAGATAGGTTTCATTCAATATGTAATTTCCAAGTTGTAAATGAATTGTTCTCAAAGTGATGATGAGTACTTGTGCATATTTTATGGTTCAATTTGAATTCCACTTTTAGTCTTAAATGTCAACATTTCAGCTTTTAAAGGTAGCTCAACTGTAATTCATTTGCTTTTAAATTATTCAAGAATTTCAAACAATGACCCTTAACCCTGAACCCAACTGTATCTGCACTACTGATACACTTTTCACTCACAAAATTGACTTTTTTATTTCAGGTATCAGCGAAAGTTTCGTCTGTTTGCAGGTTTGTGGTTTAACAAGAAAAAACCAGATTTCAAAACCTTCTTAACACCCTTTGCTAAAGAAATAACAGACTTTGGAAAAGAAGGTAACACATGAAGTATTTTTTTATCAAATTTGTTGAAATAAGTACTTGGCAAAAGGATTCTTATTAATGGAAATTTTCTTAAAGCTTTTTACTTTTGCTAAAGACACCTTTAATACTGGAATCGAATTAGTAAAAGTCGATTTAATACCGCATTGATGTCAGCCACTGTAGATCTGGATGTTTACCTTGGACTCGTATACTTCCTATTACGGAATTCCTAATTATATTGGGTTCTTTTGAATATGAAAAGTTTCGATTTTTAGGCAAAGCTCTAAAGACAAGTAATGGTGAGAAATTAGTGAAAGTCAATCTTCTCTCTGGCGTTTTTGATGCTCCAGCGAAATCGCAATTTCAAAACTTAGTACAATTCAATGGCGAATACGGGTGTCCTTATTGTTTGGAACCAGGAAAGACCGTAAAGGTTGGGTTGAGAGGACATACACATGCTTTCCCATTCAATTTTGATTCTAAAACTGGCCATGCTAAACTTAGAACCCATGAAAGTACAAAAGAACATGCTGTAAAGGCACAAGCTGAGGTATGTTTTCTCATTCTTGTAATGTGTGAATTATATGAAAGATATACTAGACAGCTCTTTTTTGAGTGGTCTCTTCTTGGAAATATTATTTAGGTATTTTTAGGGCTCAGTCAATTTTTACCCTGGTATTTTATAGACACTGTTCTAATAAAAGTGTTTTCAGTGAAGGCATCTGATTTGATTTTGTCAATATTACCACTCATCAGTTTCTTTACAGCTTTTTAAAAAATGATATATTTTTATTGATATCTAGACCATAAAATCTGGGAAGGAGTCGAAATTGTTTGGTGTCAAAGGTATTTGCTGGCCTATGATGATTCCAAGATTTGATATTATTAATGGTCTAGGACTTGATTATCTGCACAACACCCTGCTTGGTGTTGTTAAAATGTTAATCAAGCTATGGTTCAAAAATAAATACAAACTAGAAAACTGGTATATTGGTGACAAAGTTAAAGGGGTCGATAATGCCATAAAATCATTGAAACTGCCTAATACTATCAGTAGAATACCAAGAAATATAGAAGAAGATCTTAAACAGTGGAAGGCATCTGAATACAGAACATTCTTGCTATTCTATTCAGCCCCAATACTAATTGATTACTTGCCAACTGAATACTTTAATCATTACTGCTTACTCGTGAAAGCTATATATTTGCTACTACAAGAATCCATAAGTCAAGATGATTTGAATAAAAGCTCAAATTTTCTGAAGCTCTTTTGCATGAAAATCGAACGGCTCTACGGTGAGAGATACAACACATACAATGTACATAATTTACTCCACATGACATATACCGTAAAACAATTAGGTCCTCTTTGGGCTCAATCCTCGTTTTGGTACGAGGATTACAATGGTGACTATAAAAATTTGTTCTACGGAACACAAAGTGTTGATATGCAGATAGTTACCAATACTATTATTCAGCATAGAATTCCAGAAATTGCAAGAGCTTTAGTTCCTGGGAAAATTGGATACACGTTATACTCAAAAATGACTGTAGACTGTCACCAGCTAGTTAAAGGTACTGGTGATATAATTGCACCTGGAATTAATACAGTTGGAAAATTTTCAGACCCTGGTCCTGTTTTTGCAGATAGATCGATCATAGAACACATTTATCCTTCTATCACTAGCATGAAACTATTCAAAAGATTGTATATGCATGGAAAAATAATCCAGTCAAAAGCCTATTCAAGGGTAACAAAGAGAAATACATACACAATTTTCTACTCTGGGAGAAACGGGCTATCGTATGGATACATCAAGTATTTTTTAAAGGCATTCAAAAATAAAGACATTGAATATTTGGCGGTTGTTGAAAAGTTAAAGGTTAAGGAGGATCATCCACTTAAAGATCTCACACATGTTATTCCAATTGAAAACAATTCCATCATTGATGTTTGTAAAACGATAGATATATTAGAAGTGTGCTGTTCTTTATCATGTAATTCTGGAGATTTTGTTGCACACTTTCCAAATAGAATTGAAAAAGATTAATAGTTTATTATATTTACCCTTGTATTTTATACTTTGATATGCAGAAAATGGGCCATCCGTTTTATATTCATACAATGGGGTGGACAAAAATTTCCAGCAGGTTTTCTGAGAATGATTTCCAGAGGTTCTAAGGAAAGTCTTTGGATTTTCAAGTGAGTTAAGTTTGATTCAGCTTTTTCTCAAATGGACCAAGCATCTTGTACTGATGATAATTAATTCGTTTTTTCTAAGGGTGAAATAAAGTGAAGTATAATTTTCTAAGAATTTCCAGGGACCTGGTTTGATTACCACGGCATATAAGTAGTTTGTCTAGTCTCCTTGCATTAGAAGTGAAATTTGTCCAAGAGGTACTCAATTTCATTTCCAGGGGGTCTGTGTAAATTTTCTTCTTTTGCAGGAGGCTATTATACTTTTTGAGAGAACTTTTTATCTGTAAAAAAGATCTTATACCCACCCTTTATATAGATATTTAAATTTGAAAAGCCCAATATAGAAAAAAATTTGTTCAGACTTTTGATTATATTTTTTTTTTCAAAGAATCCATTTTGTTAGAATAAAGGTAATATTTCTGTTTTCAGTTGGACAACAAAGTCAGTGTGTTTCAATATTTAATAATGTACGAGACTGATGCAGCCTAGGTGCCTGTGAACTTGAATTTTTGAGTTTTGGAGCTATGATCATTTCTTTTTCTATTGTTATACACCCCTGTCTCAGTGCCCCGTTGAAGCTTTTTCCTGCAGTGGGGGTGAAAATCTTTATCTAAATCCCAATGGAGACAGAAAAATCTATTGTTTCCAGCATAAAAATTCCAGTGGGGATGGTTTTGGAGTGTAATTTTTCCCATTCAATTTCCAATGGGGGTGAAATCATTGAGCAATTTCCCAGTGGGGTTGAAATTGTAGGTTACTTTTTCCACCGGGGACGATTTTTTGCCCTATTTTTTGCACCGGGGCAGGGGAACCACCGGGTCTGTGACACAGGGGTGTTGTTATAGATATCAATAACTAGAATTCAAATAAACTAAGACTGAAACAGCCTAGGTGCCTTTGAACTTGAGTGAACTTTTTGAGTGTTAAAACTTTGATATCATTTCTTTTTCTATCGTTACAGATATCAATAATTAGAATTCAAATAAATTAATTAAATGAATGTTGCTGTTTACAATTTAATGATGAAAGTAATTGATTTGGGTCAAGAACACCTTTTGTGATTTGATGATTTTATCAATGCTTTGTGTATCCACCAGCAAATACATTGTAAAGTCATTGCCAAAACCAAGTATTGTCAGTGTTGTACATCCTTTTTGGTGAGTTTTTGTATTCATTATTCTGTTTGATGGGGTAACCAACTTTCTCCACTCAAGATGTTTTTTCTTCAATCTAATTTTATGACTATCATACATTCTTATTATTGGTAGCAAATCAATCTTTGTTAAATCAACCAATGTTAGCTCTATATTGTTACTTATCACTTCTAGGTATTCAAAACATATTGTTTACAGCTCAAAATTCAGTGGACTCAGTGCAGTTTTCCACTACATTTCACAGGCCAGGGTACCTTTCCACTGGAAAATGATGGCAAGAAATTTTTTCCCTTGAATCGAAATACCCTGAAATTTCATTTCCATGGGAAAACTGCAGCGAAGTTTATCCCACCGGATTTCGGAGTTGTAAACAATGAAATTTTATTAATTCCAAGAAGTTTAGTTGCTATTCTTTAAAAAGACTGGAGGAATTTCAAATCAACTACCTACTAAGGAATGTATTTGAAAAGTGTTTCAAGGGCTTAACTTTTCATCTTAAGTTATTCCATGAGGGTCAGAGTTTGAGGTTTAAACCTTAAATGCCCAGTATTCAACCATGGGGTGAAACCTAATTTTCTAAATCCGTATGTACTTTTTTCATACTTTCAAACTATCATAATGGATATTAATAAAAATTCTTAATTCGGACAATTTTCTTAACATATAACAATTTGTCTGATTTGTACTTATTTTATACTTTGTGACCAAAAGTTTGTTTTCGCCAATTTCTGGAACTTTTCAACATACTTTTTTTATACTCCAAACTTTTTAAAGCTCTAAAAAATAAAAAAATACAGAAACTGGTGAATTTTACAATCTCTCTATATACTTTTTTTATACTCCGAACTTTCAAGGTCTAAAACAGAGAAAATACACATGAACTTTCGGGTAATTTTGCGAATTTCCATTTTCTCTCTATACTTTTTTTATACTTCTATCTTCTTAAAGCTAAAAGTATATAAAAAGTATAAAATTCGGAAATTTTTTCCATTATACTTATTTTGTACTCCTTCCAGAAAGTATAACTTAAGTATATGGAAAAGGTACTACATTCATCGAAAGTATAAAAAAAATATATTTGAAATACCTTTCAAGTATACTTGCAGAAAGGGTATTTTGGTAAGGGAACCTTAACTTATCTCTCAGTGCATGCCAAGATTTATTAATTTTTGAAAATATTTTCAACTGTCAAAATAGTGGAGTCAGTTGAGTGAATAATTTATAAGAATCGTGCAAATTGTGATAAAAGCATGAAATTTGGCACAGAGGTCAAGAATGATCAACTAATCAAAATTTTCAAGGGAGACAAGTGTCAAATATCATGTGTCACTCCCTGTCAGCATTTGTTGACAAACAAATATGTCACCCCAAAACCTGTCTTATTATATATCGTTGGAAAGCTAAATAAATTCTGAACAACTCTTTTGCCTATACCAACTTCAGAAAATGTACCCAATAAGAGTAAATGTCAATTTTAAATTAAAAAATGACGTCATCAATTTTAGTGATTTTTCAAGTTCCTCAAAACCCATAATGTTATACATCGTTGGAAAGGTAATTTAAAACTGAACAACTTTTTTGCCTACAAAAATCTACTTAGATGTACCCAATAGGAGTAAAAAACGATTGAAGTCACATCACTGAATATGAACTGTTAACCCTGTCGAAACTCTAATTTCACCAGAGAAATGGATTATGCCTCACATTCAAAAATCTTGGAAGGACTTTGTCGAATCTGTTCTCGGAAATTAGATAAAGGCAGAGAATGTAAAAAAGCTGTTCGCTACAAAGATATTTTATTCAAATACTTTGATGTTAATATGGACGAGGATAAAGAAAATATCCACCTAAACCGTGTACGTTGCAGGAAAGTGTTGTCTAAAATTAATAAAACATATACCGTGTGTATCATCCTCAATTGAACTTTGCAACTCTCAAAGAGCATGAAGATAATTGTGCATTGTGTGATCAATTTTCTGGTTCTAAAGGTAAAAGAGCTGGTAGACCATTGAAGTCATGGTCTAACAAACACAATATTACTGTCAAATTCCTTGCGGGGATGAGAATAACTTTAGATAATTAGATAAGAAAAATGAACAAGAGATTACTCGTAAAAATTTTGTGAGCTGATTCCTGATTTTTTATGTCTTTAAATATTTCACTTTTATCTCAATTCAAATTGTTTTGACTTGGAAATATAGAAGATTTTTATTGCCAAAAACTGATAGTTTGATATCTCTGATAATACAGTAAACTATTCTTGTTTTTTTTCTTACAATATGTTGCTTGACCAGATCTACGTGTATTTCTTCTGAAATCAAGAAAAAGTACCAGAGTTTTTTGGCAATTGTTTGTTTCAATTTATCTGAAAATTATCAAGACAAGGTGAAGCATGATGCTACAGATCAAATCTGTGTTTAGACTGGACTCACCAACCTTTATGATAGTCGTTAGGTGATCAGGATGGTCCATTGAATAACTAATCACTACAGCATAAATTACAGCTGTTGCCTTTATTAAGATGAAATAATCTATCCTGTTATAACTGAGGACAACTTGTGTATATATGCTGAAGTAATTTCCCATATTCAATAGAACATAGCGTTAGCCTAAAGGTCTATCATAAAGGTACAGTCTGTTTATTGAAGATCTATTTTGATACAAAAAACGCATCAACATGTAAGTGTATTTTACAAAGATGCTTACAAATTTTGTGTCTTGACACCTAATTGTGTTGTTAATAATTCTGGTGACAGAAAGAAATAATTTTCAAAATATTCTTGATAAGAGGTTTAATCTTTTTTCACTTTTCATCCAATATTTTATTTATAAAGGGCGTTTTGGAAAGAAATCAGGCAGGTTATTTTGGAATATTTGTGAGTCAAATTATTTCTACAATAGGAGAGAACTTAGCAAATCAAGCACATGCATATGTCAACAAGCTCTTTTCTGATATTTGAAATATCTAAAGATTTTCACTGTTTTTATTCAGAATAATCTCTCTACTTCTCCAATTTTTAGAATTCCAGGAAATTATAATACACTTTAAACTAAAAGAGCCAATATAGTATGGATGAATAAATCACTCTGGTCAAGAACAAGTTTAATAGCAATATTTTTTACAGGAACTAATATTTGTGGAACTAATTTTTGCGTTTTTGGGTGTCTACTGTTGTGTTTAATTGTAGGGGTGGGTGGAATAAGCAGGGGACTTTTTCCCCCATCAGAATTAGTAAAGGCAAAAAGTAGTTGAGCTCCAGCTCCTGGACTAGGGGAGTTGGTACTTTGGGAGAAAATCCATAAAATGGGGAAGGTTAATATTAAGTGATTTTTGGGTGGTTTTCCCAAAAACCCCTAGGAGAATGAAGGTTTTGGCTTGGGAATTTTTCAGGAAAATTTCATAAAATTGGGGGGTCATTATAAAATGATTTTGGGGAAATTTTTACAATAAAGCACTAAAGAGTACTTAGACTATGTTATAGTCTAAGACGAATCACTATCAAAGAAAAAAGCCCAAAGCCGAAGAAAATTCGCAAACGGGTTTTTTATGCCGAAAAGAGTTTACAGTCGGTAGAGTTGCTAGTCTTAGACTATACGATTTTGGCGCAAAATACAAAAACAGCTCAAATTGTATGAATTGGAGTTTCCGTGTGCGAGGCCAACTGTGTTCGGTATTCGAAAAAATCAAAACAAAAAAAAAGAGGCGGAGAAAGAAACTGAGATTCCAAGAAATGATATCTTTCTTTTTGAATACCCTCTCCCTTTTATTCCTTTTATATTTTCTTGGAACTACAATTTCTTTTCTTAGAATAACAAATTTTTATGAGCAGTCATTTCTTTAATAAGTTTGTAATTTCTTTGCAACAAGAATATCTATCTAAACTTTCACCTTACAAATTTCTTAAAAAACATCAAATCATGTAAAGTTTGTTTATTTGTTGTTGTTTTTTTTTGCCTGAGGATTATATCCTTATATTTACCCCTTTTATATATTAAAGTCCATGTAAATAAAAAGCTATAGTATATTCTCCCCACCTGTCCCCACCACCATTTGCTCAAAGACAAAGGATATGTATACAAATCATTGACAGTTTTATAAATACTTGCAATTTCGAATTTGTGACTTTCCTGTATTATTTGATAAAAATTTTTACAGTAGTGGATGAAAAATCTTATGATAACTTTTGCAGGGAAAAAGTAAAACAGTTCCAGCTTGTAAGCTTTGCAGCATGTTGATCTTGCTTTGATTTGAGCTTGAATTTCTTCCTACCCAAAAAGAGACATTAAAAATGAGGATGAAATAGGAGAAAAGTTAAGAAATCCCCAGAAATTAGCTTAAAATGGAAAAGTACCGATTAGTAAAAACCTTGAGGCCGATTTAAATGACATTAAATTTCTTATTTACAAAAACTGATAAATAGGTAATTCAATCATGATAAACAATAGTCTGGACCCATACAAATTTTTGCTCCATTTCACAAAGCTCACATGAGATTGATTCTAAACTGTCTTCCGTCAATACAATACTGTATTACAGTCTCGACTAATTCCAGAAGGCTGATGTAAATTTTTCCAAGTCATAATCTCAAATTATATCAGGACGTCAGTGAAAAATTGCATATCATGATGACATATTTCAGTAACAGTCTCAATTTATACCAGGGCGTTGGTGAAATATTCCAAGTCATAATCTCAAATTGTACGCAGGACGTCAAGTGAAATAAGTTATAATTTTAAATTAAACCAGGACGCCAAGTGAAATTTGCAAGTTATTATAATCTCAAATTCTACCAGGACGTCAAGTGAAATATTCCAAGTTATAATCCCAAATTAAACCAGGACGTCAAGTGAAATATTCCAAGTTATAATCCCAAATTAAACCACGACGTGAAGTGAAATATTCCAAGTTATAATCTCAAATTGTACCAGAACGTCAAGTGAAATATTCCAAGTTATAATCCCAAATAAAACCACGACGTGAAGTGAAATATTCCAGGTTATAATCTCAAATTCTACCAGAACGTCAAGTGAAATATTCCAACTTATAATCCCAAATTAAACCACGACGTGAAGTGAAATATTGCAATTTATAATCTCAAATTATACCAGGACGTCGTGAAATATTGCAAGTCATAATCTCAAATTGTACCAGAACGTCAAGTGAAATATTCCCAGTTATAATCCCAAATTAAATCAGGACGTGAAGTGAAATATTGCAATTTATAATCTCAAATTATACCAGGACGTCGTGAAATATTGCAAGTCTTAATCTCAATAATAAACCAGGATGCTGTGCCAAATATTTGATTTCTGTATTGTGCTCTCTGCAAATTACTGCCATATTTTCCCATGCATCCAATTTCTGAATTTCTGATTCTTACCTAGAAAATTTAGAATAATAATCTGATAACTTTTACACGTACGACTAGGTAACTGAACTTGTCGACAATTCAAATCAAAATGAGAAAATGTGAAAGTGTTCGAACAAAAAGTATGTTAAAAGCAGTCTTTTAAAGTCCACAATTGACAATAAGTACTTTGTTTGACATTTTTCAAAGTTGTCAAAGAACTGCTAACACCAGATGAAAATAACTTTTTAAGAGTGGAGATATGAGGGTATTCACATATCTAATGAAACGCTGCCTGTGATTCATAGGATTCATAAGAAATATACAAACTGACTTACCTTACTTAGTTTCTCTGTGTCTTTTTGCTGTATGTAGACTTGTTGAAAAATCATTTTAAAACAGCTTCTACAGAAGCATACTTGTGGAAAAAGTACTCCCTTAAACTAAGTTATCTTGTAGTCTCAATAAAACAAATGAACCAAGAAGAAAGAATCCATAATGAGCTGGATTTTCACAGAAAAACCATAGATCCATCGTCCTTGTGTCTCTTCCCAATGACCAGCGTGTTTTGATCGTTTGAACCAAGCTCGGCCTTTAAACTTAGGCGGTTTTCACCACGGAGCGACTAACCAGTCTCACTGGTTAGTCCAAGCTAAACCGCAAAAAAAATTTTATGCCAAAGAGTTATCGTCCGTTTCTTCGAAACTCTCCCGCCGATTTTTTTTCCGTATACCGCCATAACGCCATACCGCCATTTTTCCCGCCTTTACTATCACTGTAACGGACGATAAAATCGTCTAAAGAGTACTGCGAAAATTAGTTCCACGGAATGCAATCTTTATACTAAAAATCCTCAAAAGCCTCTAGGAATATGAAAGAGTTTGAGCATAAAGTGGGTGGCAACCGTGAAAATAATTTCCGCAAAATCTACCAAGTAAAACCTCAAAGTGTTTTTGTGTAACAATTTTCCGAAATTGAGGTATCAAAATTTAAATGTTTTTAAATGGGTTATTACAAGACAATAGAAGGATCTCACAGTCACATGCAAAATATTACAAACCATCTGATTATCCCTTTAGTAGTACACTTATTATGGAAAAGACCCTTCCAAATAGGCTAGAATTTTGTCTGCATAGTTATTTTTTCTGACAAAGAGCTATTGCTGGTTTCAATTTTCATGCAATGCTTTAAAATAAGCTGACTTAAAAAAATGATATTTGCGAGCAGATTTTATCAAAATGCACACACTTGTTATGCTTTTATCAAAGAATTATTGTCATACAGACTGTATCTTTATAAAGTTAATCATAAAGACTGGTGCGTCCAGCCAAACACAGATTCGATCTGTAGCTCTCACTGCACCATATTAAAATTATCCACATCACATCCATCACACCCCAGAAATCTGAAGGGCACCTAGGCCAGGTTAGTAGAGGGGGGCTAATGCCTTGCAATTCTTTGGAGTTACCTATTTATTATGGGTACCTAGCTGTCTTGATGGAAAATCGAATATTTCAAAATATTTCAAATTATTGAATTTTTTTACCCTCAGCACCTAGTTTCCCATCCAATTTTTCTTTCGTTTCCCATCACGCCATCTTTTGCTATATTTTTCTAATGTGGTTGTTTTGATTTACAGCCGCCATCTTTAGAGCATAACAACAAAGCTTATTAGCAGCGTTCATGCGTGAGCGCTTTCCGCGCTATCATTAAGATTTTAGGAATGACAAAAGAACAAAAAGTGTCAATTCAAAAAAATTTTTTTTGGCTGAATGGGGTTACCTAACTCAAAGCAATTTCTCAAGGGGACCTAAATTGCTGGGGGCACCATGCTCAATGGGGGCACCTGAAAAGTGGGCTGAAACCATGACATCTTGTTAGCTTTTTGAATTATATAATATTAGTGAAACGGGGACTCTGTCAGAAGGCTGTTTATGCAAACATAGTTCGCAGAGGGTATGGACCCCAGGTTTTTTTCAACCCCTATAATCAGATGAGATGGAACTTTTATAAGATACTTAAATAATTGGTCATTTGAAGTAATAAAACTGACGCGTTCTTTAGAAAAAGTAACAAAATTGTTTTATTACTGGTTAACGACCAATCAAATCAAATAAGAGCTTGTAAAAACTGGACGACATGGAATTTCCGTAGCAAATTGCTTTCAAGAAAGTCCGGAATTTCCGTAACAAATTTACAAAATACCTATCAAAACAGTGGAATACCGTTACTGTAACCTAAAAAAATCATGGAATTCCATCCCCCAATACTTTAATGCAAAATTAAGTAAAATTCATGGAATTCCGACACTTTCTCTTTAAAGTTTGCCTGGAATTTCGTGCCAAAATTTATTTTAAAAATTGATGTCATCCATTAGGGGGTAATTTTTTTTTCTGGAATGACCCAATTCTATCTCTCCCCCTTTCTTACAGAACATCCGTTTTAAAGGAAACTTGCTCTATACTGCTATACACCACCAAAATTATTATATATGCAGCCATTACAATGAAACTTTGCTAGTTTCATCAACTACACTTTTGCCATTTTTTTTTTTCTTCGAGTTTTTCGATCGCGGCAAAGATGGCGGACGTAGTTACGAGCGAAATGAAACAGCAAAATGAAAGTATTGAAACCTTAGTTAAAAATGTTCAACATCTGGACGATTTTAAAGTCCTGAACCATGAACAAAAGCTGAATGTCTTATTCATCAAACTAAACAGACAAGAGAGCTTATTTCAAGATCTAAAAGCCCTCCAAAACGATGTGAACAACCTTCAAGAAAGTGTCAAGTTACTGGACACAAACGTGGAAGGTTTGGCTTATCAATTCAATGATCTCCAAAAAGAAGTTGACAGTCACGATGGAAGAGTAAAGAGCAACAAAACACAAATAAACACTCTCCTAAATAAAGACACTGAACATGACCAAAAAATCCTGTCTAACAAAAGCGAAATCAACAAACTCCAAAATGCACTGAAAACCATCCGCCAAGAAGTGAATGACCAAGAACAATACACTCGAAGAACTATGTGTGTGGTTCAAGGGATTCCTTACAAAAAGGAAGAGGATACAGACAAAATCATTGGTGACATTATTACAAAATTAGATGTACCAATACAGAGTTCAGACATTGATATCTCACACCGACAACGAATTGGCGAAAAAGCTGGCATCATTGTAGCCTGGATATCCAGGCTGTAAATTATTTCACAGTCTAGTTTTAGATATTTTATGTTCTGATTTACAGCCTGGTCTCCCTAGAGCGTTTTGCATTCTCATATGAGAATGCAGTCCGCTTGCTTGCGCTCACTTCGCTAAAGCCGTAAGGGCCAATCTACACGGTGTTGAGCAATTCTAAAGCAAAAATAGGATAGTCCTCCAGCTGCTAGTGAAGATAGGGCTTTCTGTTACACGAAAACATGAAAAAGAAGAAAACAGAGGCAAGTTCATTTTCCAAGAAAACATGGTTGGTCATGATAATGCATGCAAACTTTTTTATGGATTTTGGTGTAATCTTTGGATGTTTTTAATAGTTTTAGATCTTGTAAGACTGCTTTTTATTAATTTCTGTTTTGCTGCCCTGGGTTGGCTAGGAAACATGGGTTTTCACTTTCATTCTCTAGGGAGACCAAGCTCTATAATTTAAGAACTTTGTATGTTGAGGTAAATTTTGTTTTTTCTTAAATTTTGAGCTTGGATATCCAGGCTAGCATCATTGTCAAATTTGTTAACCGCAGATCAAGAAACGCGTTCTACAATGCAAGGAAGAAACTTAAAGAAAGTAAAATCACTGCAAAATCAATTGGATACACAGAAAACAAGCCAATTTACATCAATGAAAGTTTAACCCAACTAAATGGTGAAATTTTTAGATGCGCACGACAAAAGTTACAAAACACTGGGAGGATGAAATGGGTTTGGACTTCGTCAAACGGGGTAATTAAAGCTTCAAGGGGTGAAGGCAAAAAGATACATGTTATCAAAACCAAAGAGGATGTGGCAAAACTCGAAATCAACAATCAACCAATGACTCAACAAAATGAACGATCTTAATGAATCATTGAGTAATGATTACAAAACTGAAGACCATTATAAAAACACAAACTAATATATGACTAAAATTTTATTAGTAGAAAACTACATTTGCCACATATGCAATAAGCTAGCCCCTACTGACTGTATTTACTGCGAATTATGTAATACCTGGCTTCATAGAACCTGCCTCAAACTTAGCCAAAAGTGCTTTAGGATCCTCGATGCATCACCTTATCCTTACTTCTGTCCACCTTGCTTCCAACCAAATCTTCCTTTCTCCACTCTTACCAACAAAGCTTTCCAATTAAACATAATAAAATTAAAGCCATTGAAAGCCATTGAAAGATTAACCTGTAACTTTTGTGATAAAACAATAAGATGTAACCAAATCAAAGTAGAATGTTCACTTTGCTTCAAACCTGTTCATCAATATTGCTTAAACATAAAAAAGTCAGAAATTAAAAAATTAAACTTAAAACATTGGTTTTGTAACAAATGCTTCACATTTCCATTTCATGAACTAGATCACCATGAACTAACTCAAATAAACTACAACTCCTTAATCAAAGATAACTTTACAAACATTAAACACACTGATGATTATTCAAGAATTGACATCCCTAACCTTACATTAACTGATCCTAACTCTGAAGACAACAACAGCATCATTGTAAATTTCTCATATCATAGATTCTTTGAACTATTTAATCTACTTCAGAACAAACAGGTAAGTACCTTCTCTGTTTTTCACACAAATATCAGATCTATAAACAAGAATCTTGATGAACTCTCATGTCTACTTAGCCATCTAGATAATCCATTTGATGTTATTGGATTGAGCGAAATTTGGGAACCAGACGACAAAACAAAACACGAAAAGACCTACTCTCTACAGGGATACCATGACTTCCGACTGATCAGAGGAAGAACCCAGAACTCTGGCTGTGGATTCTTCATCAAAGATCGTCTAAGATTCAAGGTAAGAGAAGAACTCAATTATTCTTATTTCTCCAACACTGAAGAATTTCAAATATTCTTCATCGAAATAATAAACAGCACTGAAAATATTTTAATCGGTGTAATTTACAGACATCCAAAAGGTAATCACTTCAATAACTTTATTGATAGTCTAGCAGAAATACTCAAGTTCATAATCAGAGAAAATAAAAAAGTCATTATTATGGGGGATTTCAACATTGACATATTAAAATACAACCAACATGAAGAAACAGAAAACTTCCTAAATTTGATGCTCCAAAACTTACTCATTCCTCAAATTACAGGGCCCACAAGAATCAACGACAACGGTAAATTCACACTTATTGATAATATCTTTTACAATGACCAAACAACAGCTATATCTAGTGGTAATCTATTAAGTCAAATTTCAGATCACCTTCGAAACTTTCTACAGATTCAAGTAAAAGAAAAAGAAATGAAACACAAAACCATACAGAAAAGAGACTTTTCCAAATATAATCCTGGTAAACTTAAAACCGACTTTCAAAAACTCAATCTCGTGAATCAACTAGATAACTTAGTTACTGTTGATGAAAAATACAATTTCTTTCACCAAAAGCTTAAAAATCTCTTGAACGATCATTTACCATTAAAAACCTTCAAAGAAAAATCTAAAAACAACAACAAACCTTGGATCAATGAAAGAATTATTGCACTAATCAAAGAAAAAAGTAAAATCAATAACAAATACTACAAGACCGGTTACCCAGAATATAAAAAAGCACACAAAATTTTAAAAAATCAAATCAACCACGAAATTCGACGAAGCAAGTACCATTATTTTAAAAATTTCTTTGTAAACAATGAAAATAACATCAAAAAACACTGGAATGCTGTTAACTTAATTCTTTCAAAAAAGAAAAAGGACCTAACACCAACCTCTATTCTTAAAGATGGAAATTTGATCACAGACTCAGACAAAACAGCACACACCATAAACAAATACTATACCAATGTAGCCTCTGATCTTGTCAGAAAACTTTCGAAAACAAACACTTCTTTCAAAACTTTCATAAAATCAATGAAAAATCCCATTGATAGCTTTTACTGCAGACTAACCAGTACTGAAGAGGTAAGTAAAACCATAGATACATTGGATGAGAAAAAAACTGAAGACATTTACAAGATCCCAATAAGAGTTGTCAAAGATCTAGGTGAGTATATATCTGAACCACTAGTCCACATTTTTAATGCATCTTTTACACAAGGAATCTTCCCTGATAAGCTCAAGTTGGACAAGATCATTCCCTTACATAAGGGTGGAGTACACCCAAAAACTTTAGACCAATTTCAATTTTACCTATTTTCGATAAAATATTAGAAAAACTAATGCATGTTAGACTCAACTCCTTCATAAAAAAACACAAAATCTTAAACAATGCACAATACGGATTTCAAAAACATAAATCAACAAGTCTAGCATTGATAGATCTTCTAAACAAAGTCTCACAATCTCTCAAAAAGAAATTATTCTCATGTTGTATCTTTCTTGACCTAGCTAAAGCCTTCGATACAGTAAGTCATGAAATAATGCTCCAAAAACTTTCTCATTATGGTATTCGTGGAGTCTCAAACAACTGGTTTAAATCATACCTATCCAATAGGAAACAATGTGTATCAGTTGGAAATTCTTTATCAACCCCTCTAACAATAGACTGTGGAGTTCCACAAGGTTCTATCTTGGGACCCCTACTTTTCATTCTGTACATCAATGACATCATAAAATCTTCTCAAAAACTTTACTTTGTCCTATTTGCAGACGACACGTGCCTCTTCATGGAAAATAAAGATAAAAAACTGCTTTCAGAAGAACTCAATTCCGAACTAAACAATGTCAGTGATTGGTTAGTATCAAGCAAACTTAGCCTTAATGTAAATAAATCAAACTTTCTTTTTTTCAGCAACCGAAAAGATAAAGAACCCCCTGAACTGAAAATCCAAGGGACCATCATAGAAAACAAAGAAGTGGTTAAGTATTTAGGTATTATGATTGATAATAAACTTAAATGGGATCATCACATGAAGATGGTCTCCCAACGAATATCTCGTGGTTTAGGTATATTACATTCAACTAAATTCCTAGTCCCACCTGCCCTCCTATGTAATTTATATCATTCTTTTATTCAGTCCCACCTGTTATATGGTATCCTTGCCTGGGGATCACCATTGAGTCACCTTACAAACATAAACAAACTTGTAAATAAGGCTGAAAATATAATACAAAATCACACAAATACTAAAATTCTACACATTGACCAACTTTACCAGATTGAAAGCTGTAAGCTAATATTTAAACTTAAACAAAAGACTCTTCCAGAAAATGTCAAAAAATACATAAACGACGCTAACCATAACCATGACCTTGGCACTCGTCAAGGTGACCAAGGCATGTTCATTAACCATCTAAATACATACTTTCCTTTAAACAGTCTTTCATGTAGATTCTGGAATGCTCACTGTAATAATATTTACGAACAGGACATGTCACTCTCATCTTTCACTGATAAATTGAAGAATAAATGCTTGCAATAAACAACTAATTTTCGATACGAAATCAAGTCGTTTGTATTCCCTTTACTTTTCTCTTTCATGAGGAATCATACATACCATGTAAATATCTGTAAATAGTTCTTCCTCTGTTTCTCTTTGTTCAATAAATTTCATTTACTTACATTCTTGATGCCAATAGGCACATTTAATGCCACTATATATTTTATGTTAAGTCTATTTATTTTTCTTAGCATAGCTTATGCTAATACTTACATTTTACTTATATTTTATTTAGAAGTATATTATTTAGAACCCATTATATTTATTTTAACTATTTAGCTTTTAGGAACAACCATTATCCTTTGTATCACCGCTAAGGTGATATTTTTTTAGATATTTTATTTTTTAAATGTACATAGAACCAAAGCCCAAAAGGGCTGACTTGTGTACATAAACATATTTCGGAAACTATTATTAGAAAAAGAAATCATATCATATCATATCATCAATCACATTTATTCTTTTAAACAGGACTGACCATATTTGTATTAATCAGATTGGCCAAAATTTTCAAACCCCCTTTATTATTTTATTTCCCTAAATTCTCACTACACCCCAGTTAACAGTTTTTTTGGCAAATCCTGGTAGGCAATTCCTCTTCCCATTGTGCCAAGTCTTGAACTGTTACACCAAAAATATCAGCGATCTTTAACCATTATACTGTAGTGTACTGCTGTACTGTGCAGCTTGTTTCGATTTTGTTATCTATTTATGTTCTGCCATCTTTGCTGGTTTTTTTCCCGAAAATTTATTGCATAAATTAATTCTATAAGGACGCATATGTAATTCGACCGAGTTCCTTCCTATTTCAAATTTCTTGAACCCACTCAGAGTATTGGAATATTGATGTCCTAAAGCAAGATAAGCTTTCAAAGTCTGAATGCCACCAAAAGACAAAAGAAGTGACTTTTAATAAAGGTTTTAATCCACCCATGGCTAGATGGCACACGGAGGTGGTCTGTATATATTTCATATTCCTTGTCAACATTCACAGTTCACACAGTTTCATAGTTGAAAGTCAATCATCACAAGACAAATAATCCTTACCAATGTTTTGTGTTCAGGATTCACCCTTTGCACCAAATTATCCAATGCAATGCAACAAATGATGCCTTAATTTTTGTCAAACTCTTTTTGCACGATTGGCAAATAAATGAACTTTTGGAGGCATTGATTTTGTATGTCCCATTTCTGTTCATTACTTCTTGCAGATTAGCAGAGAAAAAATTCCTGTCCAAGGAATTTCAGATATCCCCTCTGCCATCTTGTTTTGCTAACGCGAGTTAGCCGCCTTTCTGCCTTTATTGATTTTTATAATTCTCTCAATCGTACTGAGCAAATAAGAATGACGTAATCTAGTCAACTCGACTTCACTCGCGTTAACTTTACACTCGCCAAGATTCTGTAAAATACATCGAATTAAAAAAAAAACGAATCTGAAAGCGGTTGGTAGATTATTAAGCAGACCTATACTACCTGCGGTTTTGTAGAGGTCTGCGATTCAGACTAACTTTTATCCTAGTTAGGATGATTTATCCTATTTAGGCTAAACACTCGCATTTATCCTAATTTGCAATAGTCTTTGACTGCTCATTACCACACTAAGATTCTTGTCATTTTTCAAAATCTTTGAAAATTAATTTCCCCCAGGATAACCGGGAATGATAATCTTTAATAAACTTGCCTAACTTTCAGAAGTCCTGGTCTTTTTTCACTTGATAAGTGGCAAAGGAATTTTAGTGTAGAGATGAAAATTTTATACAAAATGACGGATACGTTTTTAACGTATCGTCAAATAAAAACTGAACGGATGTGTTGTTAAAAGATGTAAAGATGGCGGAGAAAATTCAGGAAAATCTACGAAAACAACCGAATTCAGCATCAATTTACGACCTCTGCAGCCCATCTGAATGTGTTTCAAGTGAAGAAGGAAGATCCAAAGACACACTTGAATGTAAAAAGTGCAATCGAATCGTACACTACATTTGTTCAAAGCTCCCCGTCTATCAAATCCAGTTATGTCTAACATACAAATCGAGAGCTTTCGTCTGTCAAAACTGTGTCGTGATCACCCCTGATCTATTGGAACGGGTCAATTCATGTGAAACATCAACAGTTTCAGGATTCCGAAAGGAGATAAAAGCTTGCGAAAATATAATGAAAGCCCAGGACGTAGAAATCAGTCAACTAAAGTCCAAAGACGTCAATTCAATGATCAGCGAAATAAAGGATAGCTTTGAGACCAGAATGGCAACGATCGAAAAGAAGATGGAAGACATCATTGAGAAGAAAGAAGAAAATAGATCACAAAGCTACGCAGCAGTCGCGTCGAGGCAAATCGAGAAAAACATAGAAAACGTACTTCGAAGGGAAAAACAGGAGGAACGACAGATTCAATCCACGGCGTGCAATCTAATTCTTCATGGTGTTGGCGAATCCACTGAAGATTCAGAGGAGTCAACCAAAATCTACGACGAAGAATATCTAAATGAAAAAGTCTTACCTAAGAAACTAAGCTTAAGAAATATAAAGATTGAAGAAACTCAAAGAATCGGAAAATTTTCGAAGGAGAAGGAAGATGAAAAACGCTATCGACCAATAAAAGTCCGATTTGCAAACGAAGAAGACAAAAATACAGTGTTAAGAGCAATCACTAAAGGAGAAAGATTGCCCTTCCGTGTGACAGAAGATCTTACGAAAAATGAAAGGAAGACAATCAAAGAGTGGTGTATGAAAGCCCAAGAAATGAACACGTCACTAAAGGATGCAAACTTTAAATTCAAAGTCAGGGGGAGCCCCAGGAAAAAACTCTATCTTAAGAAAATTGTAAACCGAACAAAGAGCGGTTCATAGAGGCCCATGTGCTCGCACGGTGGCCTGTGAACTTGTATAGCATTATTATTATATTATTATTATTATTATTATTATTATTATTTAAATCAATGACCAATCAATTGGTTCCCATATAATCAATACCGTAAATCTAACTAATGTTGACATCACTCATCTAATTCCAATACCCTTCTTTAAAAGTGGGAATAATAAAATAATAAAAGGTCGGAATCGCTGATAAAGGCAAAGTGTCAGAGAGAAAAACATTTTTTTTAGGGATGTTGATATTAGGCCATTTGTAAAAAAATAGATTGGTTCCTGTCACCACGACTTTGAAAAGAATCGAGCCTATTCTAAAATTTCGAGCATTCATATCATTGACTGATTGAAATGATTGATTGTACTGAGAGCCAACCGTTGAATAAGCGATCAACTGGTACCGTGAAGACGGGTAATTTGCATCAGTGGAGGGAAACATGCACAGCCATCAAATGACCAATCAAAGCAGCAAAATTTCAAAACAAATGAACTGCTACGCAGCTCCGCTCGCAGCTCTACTCTACCATTTTTGTTTTGATTTAAGTTTGTATTTTAATGACCAGCCACGTCATTCATTTGAGGGCTTTGCATGTTAGCCTCCACTGATACAAGTTACTCAATCTCACGGTATGTAATTGAGCTTTCCTTAATCCCATCCAGACCTGATGAACCAGACCTGTGATGAAACAAACTTGCCGAAAATTGAAAAATTGTACTGTTACTGATCGAACCGCAACCCATTGGTCAAACTTGAAACGAACACTCACAATTTTTTTTAAATCTTAAAGTTCAATTAATTTATTTACTTGAACTTTATCAAATTCGTTGATCCCCCTGATAAATTTTAATAAAAATTTCAAACACATAAGCGACTTTATTAAAAACCTTTCGGTGTCATTCGACCACCATCATCAGTTTAAAAACATTGAAATGAAAATTTCTGATCTTAAAATGTTAACAAATTGTTTAAAAAAATGTACAAACGAGGATAATTGGTAAGATCAAATAAAACAATACGCTATAAAATCTGCTATAAAATCAATTAATAAATAAATAAATTAGCAATAAAACGACTCTCAGGTGAATATGTGTAAAGGAAAATGACGACTAGCTAAGGGCCTCTTTTAAAGTTCTAATTAAATAACAACATAGGTTGAACTTTAATTGTTCAATGATAGATGGAGTTCAATTGTTCAATTGGTTTTCGACAAGTTCGATTGATCCAGGTGGTCTGGCTTAAATGTCATTAGATTATCGGATATTGATTATTGCTCAAATGCCCAAGTATATACCCCCCTCCGGATAAACCCATCTTTTGAAATACTTAATAACTGATAATCTGTTATACACAACTAAATCCCGCAACTAAATCCCACACCTATATTTCTACCTGTAAAAAAGATCATACCTGCTGTGTTGTTGTACTGCACTTTATTGGTACATTTACTATCTACACAAACATAAATACTATGCTAAAATAAATAAAAACCTCTTAAATCCTCTAAAAAGCACAAAAAATTCAAAAAAGCAGCAGCCTGACAGCATGCTCAAAACCGCCATATTTAAAAACGAGCAATGTTTACTAATGCTTGGTTACGTATACCTGGACTTGCGGACTGACAAAGCGTTATATAGATAGATGGATAAATATATTTACCGATAAATTATCTACGTGTAAAATTTACATTTTAGATTTTATCTTAGCGAGTGAGTCTATCTTTAGGATATTCGAGAATGTTCGAGAAGTCTCTAAATCACTTTCGTTTTCTAAATTTTTTATTACGCCGCGAAAGGCGGCATAAAGGCCTAGCAGTGTTAACATATTATTTGTTGCAGAGTCACCATAACGCTGTGCGCTGAGCCAATAAACAAAAGGGATTAAACAACAGACAAAACAAACAAGTTCACATCTCGACGAATAAAAAACCAAATGTGGGAAGCAAAATGGAATTTGAAAAATGTGAATACTACTAAAATTGGATTTAATGAAAATAACTCTATTTATTTTAATGAAAGTTTAACAGATTACAACAGGAAGATATTCAAACTAGCTTGGGACAAACTGAAAATACCTGGATATTATAACAGCACGGCAGGAATTTTCGCCCGCGCGAATCGGTCATTTCCGCGTCCGTAAATCAAGATTAAGCCTTTGTTGGAATTGGCTCTAAAGGACCTTTTAACAAAGATCGCACAGAGATTGACCCTGAGACATTGTCAAACCCTTGGGGGATTAAAATCAAACTTCAAATACACCAATCAATTTTTATACCATTTTGGCAAGCCATTAAAGAGTGCGGATCAGACTACTGGATAAGAATAACAACTGACTGGCATCGTAAAACGCAACGTCTTAATTGGATTGAGCTCAAGTTTCACAAATTTGAGGCTCTTAGACAACATCTTTCAAAAGGTTTGGGAAGTGATGCGCGTTTTCTAAAGAAAACATTGAACAAATGTCGGTTGAAAGTCATCGCCTCAGAAGCAAATCTTGCTGTCATTCATTTTGATTGCAAAGAGAGCGTGCTTACTTTTACCTCAAAATATCAAGTAACAAACCATAACGGGAACATCTTTACTTAAATTTATTTTAACTGTTCATATAAAATTTTACAATGCACCCTAAAGGATCCAAGGCTTTAAACCAAAAAAGAAAGCAAATCGGTCAACTCGCAACAAAAAAGAAAGAACTATCGTCAATCGAGCAAACACTTTCTGAATTAGATATCCTATTTTGACGCTCAATGCTACTAAAGAGGCCCCCAGCGGCACCCCTAATCACACCATCACGCGAAAAACTTTCTCCATCACGCATCACGAAAATTGCTAAAATTTGTCATCACGCAAAAAATAGCGCCAAATGCTGGTCATTCCTTCTGTCTTTTCTGAATGTTGGCAAGCGAATTGCCAGTAGTTTTGAAAACTTTTTAATTTTCGGCGCTAATGTAAAAAAAGTGGTTCTGTCGTTTGAAGATATTTACAGATATTGTTTCAAGATTTCAAGTTGTGATATTGCCGTGTAGCGATACCGGTTTCAGTACTACAACATTGCAGAGGGGGGAGAGGGGAAAGTAGGGCATTTTGAGAGATTTTTCTCAATTTTTGAAAAGTCTACAACCTTTTGTCCATGGTTGTCAGAATTTAAAAAAAAAATTGAAATATACAAGACAAATCAAAAACCAAACAATTAAAAGGCTCCTCGGTGGGGAATACCCCTTATTCATTATCATCAAGTAAAACAACTTTACTAACTGGGCGCTTGTAAGTGCTATTTTTGTTCTTAATGTTACCGTAAGTTGGTCTAATATTGACATTCCTCGTCTATTCCCGACACCCTTCTTTAGATACAGGAATATCATAAAAGCTTGAATCACTGATTGAAAAAAGATTATTCCTCTTTGACCACTAAGCAAAGAAAAACATTTTCAACCTTTCAATTTCAGCTGATAAAAAGGTTGTCAGAATTAGAGGAGAGATGTGGACATTAGACCAAGTTACGGTAACAGTTCTAACATTTAACATTTAATAATGTTCAATTTGGCTTTGCATCAGATGCATCCACTTTACACGCAGAATTTCTGATAAATGATACTATCTTGAAATATAACACCGAAGGGACCCCAGTGTACATTTGCAGCCTTGATGCCGAGAAAGCGTTTGACAGCTGCAATTGGTATCAACTATTTGACAAACTCCATCAAAACAACACCCTTCCGAAATTGGCCATTCGTTTTCTCATCATCCTCTACATGAACGGTGAAGCTAATACAAAATGCAAAGGAACAGTATCTAACAGTTTTAAACTATCCCAAGGAGTACGACAAGGCTCAATAATATCTCCATATCTATACAACCTGTATACAGAAGAACCCATCCAGAGAATACAAAACCTATCGATTGGCACCTATCTACCTCCAGGCATCAACACCTCCATCATAGTCTTTGCGGATGACATAATCCTAATGAGCCCCAATCTATACCAACTACAATACATGATCGATGAATGTGTCAGGTTTGGCCTACCGAAAGGCATCAAATTTAATAGCGACAAGAATAAAACCCAATTTGTGATAGTCTAGCAAGCTAGACGACTAATTCAGACATATTAGAAATAAAGCAAAAAAGTAAATTTTAGTCGTCTAGAAACCTTTGTGCACTAACTCCAAACAAACAAAAAAGTGTCAATATCGCAATTAAAATTTTTTCCCGCTCGAAAAAAGTTCTTGAAAATAAAATGTGTGTGGATTTGTGTGTTAAAAATGTTACATTTGAGTTGATTTTAATTTGAGAGTTTGTTGTTGCTTGATAAATTGTTTTTTCGCTACGCAAGTTTCTGCGTAGCTAGGCCCGGTATCTATAAGGCTGGAACACCGGATTCTTCCAGTCGTTTATACAAACTAAATCCCGTATCATTATTTGTGTTTATTATTAGTATTACATGCATTATAAACGACTCCAGTCTAAATTTGTGATCTCAGGAATCAGCCCAATCGACAACCCTGTACTGAAAATGAACAACGAGACAATTTACCCACAAAAAAAACTCGAGCATCTTGGCTTTACCTGGTCAGTCCATTCAAACCATATTTCTCTTCTCAGACATAGACAGGATTGCATTTCTGAACTGTGGGCGGTGACTTCGTCCCTAGTAAGTATCGAGCGGGATTCGTAAATTACACCCAGATTCAAATCAATAGTAATTCCGAAGATGCTCTACGGAATAGAATTAGTGGACACTAATGAATCATTCTCCGATCTGATGAATAGGCAAAGTCGTTCGGCTCTCAAGTGCTTGCTGGGTCTCTCGAAACATTCAACAAATGAACTGTTGAAACATTTGGTGGACCAACGAAAAATCAACTTTGTCAAACAACTTTTGAAAAACGAAACTACTCGGAATTATCTTTTCAACCTCTTACTCTTGTATGAAAAAAGTTTTTGAAATTTGTTCTACTGAAAATGTTGATTTGGTTAGTTAAATTCTGAACCCAACCTTGAAATATAGAATGATCGTGGAGTAAACAACTTGGATCCGGAAATTGAGCATAAAATTGAATGATTTACTGACTAACTGGCACATTTATGAGAATAGAAAAGAACTGAAGGCAATGCTTCATAGATTTATACCATCAGAGATTATTTTATATTATAGACTTATCAATTATTACTTCTACATAATCTCCTTACTTGTGAGGCCTACCCCAGTGTAACTTTCAATCCAGCCATTACTATTTTTCATGATTTTCAAGCTCCAGCACCATTATTGTGTGTTTACAAAATCGACGAATCTCCGCTGTTTTTCGAATTCTCCATATCATTTCGTGTATGTGTATACCAAGCCCTAGTTTAGGCCCGTTTCCCATCTCAACATTCTATTTCTATCCAGCCTGGTTTAGCGGTGGTCTCTGTTAGGAGTCTTTTTTTCTCTTTTACTATTGTTGAAATATTATTATGCTAGAATATCGTTTTTAGTCAGGTTGATACGACATCACTTGCCTGACATCACTACGTACTTAGAATCTTACACTTGGATCTACGAACTGTGCGGTTTTGTTTTGTTTTTTGGCTCTCTTTAGTCCTTTATTTTAATATTCGCGGTTGTATAGTGCCTTTTGGAGCAATTCCCCGAGCGTCTCAAATCAACAGGGATTCCTTTAGTGTGCTTCCTCTAAATTTTTTAGGCCGTTCGGCCTCATAGGGGCCACGTGGTAGTCCTGAAGGCAAGATTGTTGCAGTACCTTCGGGTAGGCCCCGTTTGACAGCGCAATCTCTCCTTTAGACACCCGTTAATCCCACATGAGTGCCTTTTTTACATTTTTTTTTATGAAAAACGAAAACTTGTAGATAATCCATATATCTAGAGAACAAATTTTTAACGTATATATTTATACCAATTCTTGGTGATAAAAGAGATTGAAATAAAAAAAATTTCCCTTGCTATCGGAAAGTACATCAGTAACAAGGGAGAGTTTCCATTCATTTCATAGATTTGTATCTTTCAATAACACAATGCAACATCCCTGATACGTAGCTGCAGTATTGGTTCGCTCCACATTAATCTTGGTTGCAAGGATTGCAAATACTCCTTCCGCCATCGGGTCCTAACGATAGAAAATTTCCTGGTGGTGGTGCAACGACTTTCGAATTTCATCGTTAGGAGGTATACACAGCTATCTTTCTCTGCAAAAAAATTCCTAGGTATGTTGATTTCTTATGTTGATGTGGTTTTGAGTAATGGAATTTTAGCTTTGTTTACATTTTGAACGCTTATATAAGCATTTCCAGGCTCAAATCTTGCAAAAATCTTAGGCATTGTCTAAGCATATGCTGCGCCTCAATTTTACAAAATTTCAAAGCATTTATACCTCAATTTACAAAAAACACCCATAATGAGCAAATTACACCATCACATATAAGCATAGCTAGCATAGGCATATTCGAAGCCCAAAAATTAATTTTGCTAAACATAATGAGGTTTACAAAAATTTACCCCGTGCTTATAAAAAAAAAGGGGATTTGTTCAACAAAGTATATACATTTTCTGAAAATCTCCAATCTCTGTGATGAATTTTTACGGCTAACGGCTCGCCAGCAACCAGTGCCATCCAGCGAGACAGGGCTGCATTGCATACTGTTCTAAACATATACATATTTTGACTACAGGCGAACTGAGAATCTGGCTTAAAGTGTAATAGCTCTAATAAATTTGTTTTCTTGCAGGAGCGGCCAGCGGCGGTATTTTTCGAAATATCTGTTCTTTTTTTTCAGGAGAGGAAATTTTGGAGTATAATCCAGGAGCCAGCTATTTGTTCAAGCACTTCAAAAAATCTAGGAAGGAGTATGAAATTATCTGTTCTGAAAATCCAGGAGCAGTAAAATAGAAAAAAAATCATTTACTTTTCCAGCAGGGCTCAGATGTCCCCTGTCTAGAGAAACCAGGACCAAGTTTAATCAAAGTACAGATGTTATTTTTCCAGGAACGTCTCGGCGTTCCATTTAATTACATAAGAACAGAACAGAACTCAGAACAGATCTAAATTTCCAGGAGCCTGAATTTTTTCAAAAACAGATACATTTTCCAGGGAAATTTGTCTTTCAGAACAAATATTTTGTAATTTCTAGCCGTTAGCTGCTCTTGTTCTTTAAAGATTGAAACCCAATCAAAGGAAGGCTTCAAAACTCGCCGATTTCAGCATTAATGAAGGATTTCGTTAATCGTTCTTGATCTTCTCTTATCTAAATTGTATCTTTTTGCTTTTGTTTCTGGTTTTTCAATTCTTGTTTTCTTTCGACGACGACATACCTTCTTCGCTTGAAAATCTCAGTTTGTGTAACGCTGCAAGGCAATGTTGTGTGATACATTCCAAATATTCTCGCACGGCGACTTATTTCGCAGTACCTACCTTGGTCGATTGCAAAAAGAAGCGATTTCATTGGTCGAATCAATTGTAGCTCAAATTCGAACCAGTTTAGTACCCAGTCCATAATGCTCATGCCGAGTATATTCAAATGTCTTCTGAGCAAAGGAGCACCGTCGTGAGAGTCATAAAAGCAGGAAAAAGACTCGTGCATTGCAAGACGTTACGTTATGTGCACTTTATCTAGCTCTAGCTGGGTTGTGCTGTTAGCCAACTCTGAGTGCAAATGGCGAAATATAGAATTATCACATTCTGATAAATAACGAGATTGCTCACGAGAATTTTTAACCCGCGCGAGCAAACCCGCACTTGTCAATCATTTTTTAGACCTGTCAATCATTTTTTAGATGCTTTTCTTTTCACTTGTGGTTCGGAAAAAAAGTGATAATAATTAAAAAAGACGAAAGTCGATTTTTATGCATTTTTTTTAGTTTAAAGTTTTGGAATACTGGATTTTCAAGAGAAGGGAAAGTCATGACTCTTGACTCTTGACTCTCCACCCACTAATAACCAACCTGATCTTTGAAATACTGTACTTGAGTCAAACTGCACTGAGGTGACACTACTTAGAAAATTTTTGTTTCTTAAAAATATAACGGGAATTTTCATAAATATCAATAAGACCATAAAACCAGAAAAAGTTTAGTCAATGCTGACAAAATAACACAAACTCCAACGCACCGTATAGGATTCGAACTCTCGAAAATGACTTACACATACTCACCTGTCCACCGCCTTATCCACTCGGCCACTTAATACGTTGAATAAAAGAAGAATGATGAAATATATAATATCTTTATTTGTCATGACCTGTATAATTTTATTTACCCTGTCAAGGTATTAACTTCTTAAACAAATGATTTTAGATCATTTCCAACATGCGGAAGCCGATCGCTGATTCTCAGGAGATTTACAGGACTCTTTAGTGGGACTGCTGCAAACGGGCTGTAAACCCTGCTAGTGCCTGTAAAATTAGAATTTCCATCTGGGGGGTTAGGACACTCTCCAATCTCCTTAAAGTCTCAAAAGACTGAGGAGAGGAGCTTTTTCTTGCATACAGTACCCATATACAGCAGACAGAATTCACAGAGCGTAAACGCGCGGGCGATTAAACACGATCGCGCGGAATGCAGGTCAAAAAATTCCCGCGAGCAATCTCGTTATTTATCAAAAAGTGAATTATCGATGACAAGAAGCGTTGGAAGAGGTGTTCAGAACGGTTTAATAATTGATCGTAGTTTGGATAAATTGACTGACTTTGAACTAACACGAATTTCACCATTCATTTCGAATTTTTGTGGAACGACGAAACATATTTTCTAAAAGATTACAGCAAAAAAGGAACATTTGTCAATGGCGTTTTGATTGACGAAGGACATCAGAGTAAAATAGAAGATGGAGACACCATTTCCGTTTGGCGTCCATATTATATCATTTACAGATTTAAAGAAAGACACAATTTTTGAATTATTTATTTATTTTTTTATCTTTTACAATGATGTAGTTTTTTACTCAGTTTTATATTGATTTAGTTAAAACTTTTAGATTTTCCCTAATCCCTTGATTCGATTAATTTGTAGCACCATTTATATTCAAAGTAACAGATCTTTTGTTTCCTTAAAATTTGTTTACACAAGCTTTGGAATGTTTAACACAAGTTGTGCCAAAAGTAAACTGTGTTTCCAAATTTATTAGTTTTTTATCACTTGTTTCGATAAATTCGCTTAACTGTAACACAAGCCTTCAAAAGTTTAACACAAGTTGTGCTAATATAGTACTCCATAACTCGAACCTCTATAACCCGAATGTCTCCTCAACTCTAACGATCCTTTTGATCCCTTCAAACAACGCCAATGTATTTTCATAGTCTCCTTAACTCGAACAATTGATCATTCCACTGCGATTCTTTCTATTTCTGTTGAGTCAATAAATTCGTTATACACAAGCTACGGAACGTTTTAAGCTCATGGTCCACTTAGCTTTTTTTGGTCGCCGCACAATGCGCACGGCCCAAGCGTTGCAAAATTTAAGCCAGCCAGAACTGCCACTTTTCTCCAGGTGTCACTGTAGAAGCTTCACAATATCAAAGATACGCTCAAATCACTCATCCTCCAAACGCCTCGAAAGAAATTTCAGATGAACTTCTAATCGACACTGTCAAATCAAACCCGATCATATGGAGTGCTTCAGACTAAAAATACAAAGACACCGAGAGGAAAAATCGAGCCTGGATAGAGATTGGAAAAAATTTGCAAGCAGAACGCCTTTATACTATCAAGAAAAATCTATAAGAAACAAATTCCTTGGTAAAACTAACTATTTCTGTAGAAAGCAATTTGTTTTTAAAAAGTGAGTATTTATGGCTTTTTGAGTATAGTATTTCTAAATCAATGTTTTTTTCTTTTTTAAGCTGACACGTTGAAATCCAGATGGAAAAACCTGAAAGATGCCTTCACTAGATCCTGTAGAAAGCGGACAGAATACTTTAAATCAGGAAGACCGAGTGGCAAAATACCCTCCTGTCAACACTTTGATCTTCTCCTTTTTATGAAAGATAGTATATCGAACAAGTCAAACAAAGGATCTAACTACATCTCTCAAAAAACAGATTTTTCTCAATCACAGATGAATTCATCATCTACGCTTAACCTGCCAAGTCCGATATTCGATTATAATCACACATCAACTCAAAGTCCCCCATTTGGCCTTCAAAGCCCCACCGGAATCGTTCAGAGTTCGACTTCAGGTCTGCCAAACCCCTCGACTGAATCTCAAAATACTTTGTCTATACATTCAAAATCGGTTAGTAATAACTTTTCGAAGTGTGGGCCCAAGGAACGTGCACGGGAGAAACGCAGAATTGAAGACCTTGGCTTCGACTTGTGATGGTAACACTAAAGAAAACGTTTCCCCTTGAAAAGAAGATTCCGGCGATATGCTATTTTGTAAGAGTTTAGCACCAATCTTAGAAAGATTGCAAAAGAAAAAAATCGGAAAGCTAGAATAAAAATACAAGAAGTGCTCTATGAACTTGAAATTGACTCCGAGTGAACTTGGAAGTATGAAATGGTTTTAAAAACCTTCTTCTAGTTTTTTATTTAGAGAATCTTTTAGTGAAACATACATTGCACCGTTTTGAAATAAAAGCCAAAAAATATTACAACTGTTACCTCTACTCATTGTCTTCGGCTCCTGTACTTCTGACTCTCCTTACTTGCCATGAAACAGATCCTGAGGGGCTATTGAAATAAGTACAAAAGTCATCTCTGACCTCTTTCGCACTTTTCTTATAGTTATTTGAACACCCCATATTTACAATGTTATCTAGACCTTCGTTAGCTTGCTCAGCTCGCCAATCTCCTGGAATGGTATTTCCGTTATGCTCACGATCAACATAGTTAGGAGGGCAATAGTTATTACAACTCTCGTTAGAAGTGTGAATCAGAAAATTGTGCAAAGCCACTATAGCCTTTGTAGTTCCTCTGCAATTTCAGCAGATGCAGCTATCGGTCTGCTAAATAATCTGAAACGAGATGTAGCTATCCCAAATGCATTTGCAACAACCTTCTTTTCTTGTGGATCACTTCTAGGATAAGGTTTTATCAAATTTGAACACAAGGGGAAAGCCTCGTCTCCTAAGAATACGTAAGGAAAGTACTTATTTGAGCCCTTTAACTTCCTTGAAGTTGGTAAGTCAAAAGCATCATTTATAATTGCACATCCTAATTCTGAGTTTGCAAATATTCCTCCGTCGCTTATCCACCAACATCAACGAGAATGAATTGGTATCTGGCATTAGCAACGGCCATTCAAACAATACTAAAATACATTTTCTAATTGAAATAAAGGGAATCAGTCCCCTGAGGGCATTGAATGCGAACATGTTTACCGTCAATTGCTCCAATACAATTTTGGAAATTCCATAAAGCTTCGAAATCGTTGGCTATTTTTCTCCAATCCTTCTTGAACTTTGGTGATTCGATAAAACCCTTTGATAGTAACACTTTCCAAATAACTCTGCAGGTCTCTTTCACTATTCGAGAAACGGGTGTTTCACTCACTCTGTAACTGGCTGCGATAGTGCAAAAGGATATCTTATCTCACCTGAGATAAGATATCATAACGTTACGAAAAGTCGTTCAGCAGGATCGATAGGCTCGCGACAAATACTGCACTTTTTTATCAGAGGACCAACCCAACTCAGCAGTAATTCATATCTTTTTGGGGTCATACTCAACATCTTAAAAAAGTATTCCTGGTCAAAAAGCGCAGCTTCTTTGACCAGGCAAAGAAACTCTCCTCTGGCTTTTCTCATTTTGTATGTCTCTTATCCAAAATAGAGATGTTCTTTTTTTCGTTCTTTCTTGCAACCTTCTTCTTAAAATCAGTAGAAGCAAAACTCTCTTGTTGATAGCCGCCATTTTTATTGCTTCTGTTTTATTTATGCGGCACTTTTTTATAATTTTCAGTGGAAGGATAAAAGCGCTCTGCGCACAATGCACTCGAGCCTAGTCTTGAGATCCATACTCTCTATTCAAACACATAAGCAAAAATCCCATCAAAAGCTACTCATCGAGAGTGTGGTATTTTTGACCCAGTTTGAATTTGTTTACATTTGGTTTGAATTTCGTGCCAAAAAAAGCCGTTAATACGGTTAGCAAATCAGATTTGTGCATTTCCAATCAAAACAATAATATCACGTGATTTCAATAATTGTTTAACAGCAAATAGAATACTGCCGTCAGATTTGGCATCTACAAAAATACCCGGCTACTCTGTTATTTCTATCGAGATTTCTACATTATTATTCGTTTTAACTAAATGCTATACACGAACAGAGTAGACAGGTCTCCCAGTTAGCTCGAGCCGTGCACATTGAGCGGCGACAAAAAAAGGCTAAGTCCACAAGCTTTACACGAGTTGTGCCAAAATTTTCCCGCTTCCAAAGAATGAACAGATTTGGCGGCTGATAAGGATAACTAATTTGACAGAAAAAAAATCCAGCGGTCAAACGGCTGCAAATTACGGCTCGTGAGATATACCAAGAATTTATTGATGTTCTGTTTTCTATAAGAAATAAGAGACCCACAGTTCTAAAGGCCCAGCGTAAACTGACGGAATTTCTCACAACTGGAGTACAAGGGCGGATTTATAATTTCAAAGGTACCATGCAAAACTGAAGTTGGTATATAAAGTATCTAGCAGAAAATTTTGAAAAATGACCTTTTAGATTGGCTAAAACAGTCCCATTTCAAATGGAAATTACAAAGTTGGTAAAAAGTTGGGAGGTAAAAGCAGAACAGACATTATAAGCATATAGAGAGATCGTCTCTCTTAATCTAAAAGTGAATATGTTAAAAAGCTCCATCTTTATTGTTTTTTTTTCTACAAAATTCTTTTAACATAAGATAAAGCAATATCACTGGTAGGTCAGTCCATAACCAACGCATTGAAAGGTTATGGGTTGACGTAAAAGTGTATGTTGCTATCCTTTTTATAGATTTGTTCAGATCAATGGAAGCAGATGATTATCTTGATCCGGATAACGAGCTCCATTTGTTTTGTTTGCACAACATTTTCATTCCACGAATCAACAGGCCTTTAAATGAGTTTGCAAGTACCTGGAATAACCATCCTTTGAAAACAGAAGGAAATTTGACCCCCAATCAACTTTGGAAACCGAGACACTAATGGAAGACACCTCGCTAATATATGAAGATTATTGATAATTATGGGCCTGAGCCTGAGCTGCAAACAGGCAACTATGTAGAAATTTCAGAAATAGATAACATATTAACAGAAGAAGAACAATATATCAGTGAAAATTTCAATCCCTTGATAAATGATTGAAATCATGGTGTATATTTATATTTACGTTTGGTAGAGCATATATCTAACTTGGTTTAGATTTTTAGTGGTTTAAAATTTTGTAAGATTTTGACCCTCCTTCAATTTATTAAAATCTAGTGTTTAATTTTCGAATTTGGGCTACACACACCCTTTTATATAAGGATATGTCACTCAGAAATCAATTTTAGATATACGTGAAGTGACACGATAATACTAAAAATTTAATACTTAAACATCACATTATTAAAAATAAAATAGAACTAATTTTAGCGAAAAGAAAATATGGCAAATTTAGTACCCTCCAAAATTAGCCATCTACCATTGAGTTACACAACTTGCTCACTCTTGTTATGTTACAACTTGCACACCCATAACAAACGGGATGAGCTGGAGTTTTTACAAGATGCTTGAATGATTGGTTATTTCTAAACAATAGGGATGATGCGTTCTTTAGAAAAAGTAATAAAATCGTTTGTCTCAACATTTAACGACCAACATAGTCATCAAAGAATTTGTAAAAACTCCAGCAGACCCATCTGGTCTTCATTTAACATTGCTTTAAAACCAAATAAACACTGATATGTCCTGTTATAAACCTGTACAAAGATCAAATGACACGTCAAATACATTTAGGGAACTAATTTTGGCGAATTTGGCGTATTTAGGCAGGATTCGGCAAAATTAAATATTTTTGCTCCCTCGCCAAAATACATGTTGTTTTTTTATAAGCATAACGTTACCTGAATTTGTCTAAAAAAGAAGCATATTACAAGCATATTACTGAGCTTACTTTTGAGGTGTGTAAGTAAAATTTAAACGCGGCAATCGTTCACAACTTTCCTGAAAAGTCTTTGTGTCATTACTTATTTCCCTATCCTCATGTATTGGAGACTCGAATTTTTCGGAAAAATAAGCATATGATAGACATACTTCGAGCCTGAGTCTAAAATATCTCTAAGCATAACTGAGCTTGTTTCCCCAAAAACATATGCTTATAAGAAAAAACATGTAAGTTCCCGCCAAAATTAAATTTTTTGTTTCCTTGCCTAAATAACCCCTGAAATTCATCAAAATTGCTCAAAATAAGGCAAAATAGAACAGATTTACGCTGTCATTCGCCAAAATTAGTTCCCGCCAAAATTTAAAAAATTCACTATTCGCCAAAATAAGTTCCCGCCTAAATTAAAACTTTTTAAGATTTTTGCCGCTGGCCAAAATTAGTTCCCACCAAAATAAGTTCCCTTAAGGTAGACAAAACATTTACATTTATAAATATAAGTAGTTTTCTTTTTGAATAATAGTTCATTAAATTTATTCCAGTAGCATGTTTACAATAACCAAGTAAAACAAAACAATGCAATACGAAATGGTAAATGGACAAGAAGATAACACTTATGATATCATTTTGATCACAACGCGAACAACCTTTATTGGTACCTTTTAAAATTATGTATGTACAGATTTTCTTTTTTATAATCAACCAGGTTGCTAAGGTCAAATCAAATATATTTTCGCTATCTATCTCTATTCTAACAAATGGAAATGGTGTTACTCGCCCAGACTCGCCCTGAAATGCATTTTAAATATTTCGTTCTTTATTGTCGTTTTCTCGTTTTTTGTCGTAAATTGTCGTTTTTATTCGTTTCTCGTTTTTTCTTCGTTCTTTCATAGTGTATTTATGGTGGTCTCTCTTTGGCACTTACACTTCCTCCCCCCTATTATGGACAAACCCTTCTAAAAGATTATAGTACACGTGGTGTTCATATTATATCATGATAATTTGTATAAAAATTTTATTTTTTTATTTTTGATAAAATGAATTTTAAAATTTTAAATTTTAAAAGTTATCTTTCATCATAAACAAAGTAAATAGTACACTCAAATTAAAAAAAAGTAAAAAAGTAATGAGAAAATTGATAAAATAAGTAAAAATCAGACAGAAAATGTGGAAAAAGAAATTGTGTTTCCAAGCAAAAAAGTCTAAAACATGCGCCAAGGTCACAAAACACAATCTGCGTCCAGATGTGTGAATAATAAAAAAATAATTTTTTTTTTTTTCCTTTGTTCATTAGAATTTTTTATTTCTCGCCTTTTTTACGCATCACTGATTTTTGTAGCATTTAAAAATGTGTTAACGCTTGTGCAGTATTAAATACCTGATGAAGTTCTGAAAATAGAACGAAATATCGTAAAAAACAAACTGTGTTGATTTTACTTTTTTGTTCACTTAATAAAAAAATAATATATGGTCGTCATTTTATCCAGTGTTCTGGCGGCAATCAAATATATGTCTCGTTCGCGTCAAAAATCTTCATAAAATTGAGTCAGTCAGTCGGTCGGTAGTAAATCTAGTCGGGTTTTTGGAAAATGGTTTCAAAGTATAGTTTTTAATATTTATTCGCTCGCTTGATGAAAAATTCCGACAATTTTCTGACTCCTCCGGCATTTTTGTCTGCCAAGTTGGTTGGATTGGTTGGCAGACGCAAACAGCCGGCGCGAACAGAACATATTTTTGATTGTCTCCCTCTGCTGTTGTTGTAGCCAAACACGTCCAAGTCCAAAAACATGATTGCATCCTCCCTTTATCAAATTTAGACAGTAGCTGTACTTTTTTATACTTTATCATATTCCAATAACATTATTACATGATCAATTCCAACTACAGCTAGAGGCAAACAGGAAAAATATGTTTATTAATTATTGCAAAAAGCAGAAATTCTTGAAAATAACAAAAACTTGAGCAAATTGCTAAACCTTCAACAAATATAAAAAAGAATCCCCTTGATTTGCCAAGTTTCAAAGTCATTATAAAAAAGATATGACAGAGATTGAAGCTTGCAACATGCATTTACTTCCTGCATTTACACTGAAAACACTGAGCCGCTTAAACCGCCATCTTGAAACACCACATCTATGTTTTCTAAAAACAACACACGCTAAAAGTACACTAAAAGTTAACCCGATCGGATATAAACTTTAGAAACCGGGGAAACACGGCTTACGTAATGAGCATATCGGGGTAACATGTTTTTTCGCTTTTGGTCTGATGATGGTGAAAAAGCCTATTTTAATAATCAGCTGTTGGCTGACTGATTACATCTAAGTTCGGAAAAAAGCGGAACAGGTCTTGTATATGATGTTATCAAAAAAAGTCCTCAAAATTGTAGTTAGTATATCCCTTTCTCACGGACCCGGTGTATCTCCCTCCAACTGAAAAAATTGGCCAAGATATCGTCTATAGGAGACAGGTGTTGTCATATATAGTTCATACGATCGTCAGAGAGGACGGTCACGCTCTGAGAAGAAAAAAAGGGCGTTTGAATTTTTTTTTTGTGATTGATTGATTTGATACATCTTACTTTTGTTGATATTTTGTTGACACTTTATGGTTGATACTTTGAAATGGATAAAGTAGACAGCAGCTTTGACAATGAAATCAAGAGAGCTGAAGCCTGCATTGACGAGCAGTACACAAACTCTCAAATCAACAATCTGAAGAAAGAACTTTTGGAAGACCTGAAGCTGTTTATCACAGATACAGTGAGTAATGAAATCCAAATCAACAAATTCGATATCTCACAGCAAATTACACTCAGAAGAAAACGAATTCATAAATCATCTTAAACGAGAGATAGATTTTCTTCGAAAACAAATTGAAAGTCGGGATGATCTTATTTACACGTTAGTACAAGAACAATCTGTAAATGTTGATCAAAATGTGGAAAAAAACACTAAGAGTGACGCTTTTCTTTTACCAAAAAAACCTACAAAAACTACAAAAAAAAACTCAAATTGAGCAATTATCTCTAAATAATCGATATGATGATCGTTTTATCGAAGAAAACACAAACGACCATGTAAATGACTTTTCAATTCCTGAACAAAACACGTCACGAAACGAAAACGACGAAATAGCAACAAAACAACAAATCGAAATAATAATGATACAAGAAATGTTATTGCAGTTGTTGGCGATTCCATGATAAAACACATAAAAGGACACAAGCTATCAAATAAAAATTAAAAAGTCGTCGTGAAAACCTTCCCAGGAGCCAGAACAGATTTCATGAAGCACTACGTTGTTCCAACACTTGAAAAAAAAAACAGATTTAGTAATCTTGCAATGTGGCACAAATGACTTGAGAACTAAAGAGCCGAACGAAATATCAAAAAATATTGTTGATTTGGCGAGGACGGTTAGTGAGCAAAGTGAAAACACTGATGTCGTCGTTTCTGGTGTTATACGGAGGTGACGAATTGAACGGAAAGGTTTTAAAGGTGAATGAAATACTGGAAAAGCTTTGCAACGAATGTAATATTGGTTACATTAATAATGGTAATATTGATCCTGAGAAACACCTTAACAAAAGTCGTTTACACTTGAACATAGATGGAACAAACAAACTTGAAAGTAATCTACGAAACTTGATAAATTGTTGACGGGAATCGCATGAATTTAACGGATCACACCTCGACGATAAGATTATTTCTGAAAACCCTCTTGAAAACTTGGAAAAGGAAAATGGTATTTTGTTTTCCTACCTTAATATTAATTCTTTGCCTAACAAACGAAAGGATGTAAATAATCTAATTTTGCCTCACATAGAAATCTTTTGCATCGAAGAAACAAAGCTTGACTCCTCTTTTCCCGAATCTAAACTACTTGTCAAAGGATTTAAAAAGCCAATCAGACTCGATTTTTCAAAGAAAAGCGGAGATCTTTCGCTCTATGCAAAAAAACAACTTCCACTTCGCCAGCTCAACGATAAATTACTCTCACCAGGAATCGAATGCTTGACACTGAAATTAAATTTAAGAAAATCAAAATGGCTTACCCTTTCTATTTATCGAAATCAAAGGCTACAAAAACTAAAACCCTTTCTCGAGGAGTTAAGTAAGTCCTTGATCATTACGGTGCCTCATATGATAATTTTTTAATTTTTTGTGACTTTAATGAGGAGATATTTGAAAATAATATGTCAAACTTTTTAGATTCATATTCTCTGAAAAGTTTGATAAAAACCCCAACATGCTTTAAGTCCAAGAAAGGTAGATGCATTGATTTGATCCTTACAAATCGGCCTCTTTGCTTTAAAAACAGTGAGACTTTTGAAACAGGAATCAATGACTACCATCACTTGATTTAGAGCATGTTCAAAGCTAGTTTTAAAAAAGCTCCTCCCAAAATTATAGAATATAGATCTTTTAAAAATTTTGATAAAAGTTCTTTCCGCTCAGCTTTAAGTCGTAATTTTGATTGCGATTTCTCAGATTTTGAAGACTTCAGCAACACCTTTGAAAATATTCTGGATGGCCATGCACCAATGAAAAAGCAAACCATAAGAAGAAATCAAAAACCCCATATAACTAAAGCTGTCCGAAAAGCTATTATGATTCACTCTTTTTACAAAATAAAGCAAATAAGACCGGAAACACCTTTGATAAAAACTTATATAGTAAACAAATGAATTATATTGTAAATCTGAATAGGAAAGCAATGAGAAAGTATTTTCGTGATTTAGGGACAACAGAAAACTTTTGGAAATCTGCAAAACCATACTTTTCAAACAAGGTCCAACACCACGAAAAGATCATTTTCTTTTAGTGAGGTTACCCCTTTAGATATCCACCGAATGATGATTAAACTTAACCCTGGTAAATCCGTGAGTGGTCCTTTTTCAGTTAAGCTTGTTAAAATGGTCTTTGATCTATTATCAGAACCATTATCAAAACTAGTAAATCTTGCATTTAGCACTTCTCAATTCCCTCAAACTCTAAAAAAGGCGACGGTCACTCCTGTTTTTAAAAAGGAAGACAAATTTCTGAAGAAAAATTATCGGCCAATTAGCATATTGCCAGTTTTTTCAAAAATTTATGAAAGAATTATGCATGACCAACTTTCATCTTACTTTGATGGCATTTTTGACTCAAGACTTTGTGGGTTCAGAACTGGGTGCTGCCCAGCATGCTCTAATCAAAATGATTGGTCAATGGCATCAAAGCTTGGATACGTCTGGTAAAGTTGGAGCAGTTTTAATGGACTAATCTAAAGCTTTCGATTGCATAGACCACACACTTTTATTAGCTAAACTCAAAGCTTATGGACTCGATGCTAAAAGTCTTGGCCTTCCCAAATGCTATCTGAGTAATCGCTATCAGAGAACAAAAAAAGGCTCTGAATATAGTGATAGTTGGAAATACATCTTGGTGTTCCACAGGGCTCTATACTCGGACCCCTTTTATTTAACATTTTTTTGAATGACTTATTCTTTTTCATAGTCAAAACCAGCATTTGCAATTTTGCAGAAGTCATCTTAAATCTTGAGTTTGACTTAGAAATTATTCTAGATTGGTTCTCAAAAAACTACCTTGAAGCAAATCCTGGAAAATTTCAAATGTTGGTATTAGGTAATAATAAAAATGTTATTGTAGAACTTTCGGTTGGACATGTAAAAATGGCATCAACGGATTCTGTTGAGCTCTTAGGCATCACCATCGACAATAATCTATCATTTAGCGCTCATATCAATTCTCTTTGCTAAAAAGAGAATTTGGAGCTTAAACAGAATTCGAAACCTTCTTACATTTGACCAACGGAGATATACATGAGCGAAGCAGTTTTGCTATCGTGTGCATGTACCTTTAAATTCTATATACCAGGGGAGCGCCAAGGAAAAATTGATGTGCGTTTTCTACTGTACCGAAAACATCATTTCGATCCGTCAGGCGGCACTTTCTCATACATTTCTATCCGTCGCTTCCGTAAATTTGGAACAATTGGTTTTTAGTGTAGAGGATGTATACCAGATCTAAATAGTTACGGAGATAATCTTCGGGCGAGTTTCTGTTTCGATTACCTCCCTAATGTTTAAATTAGGAAATTTAAAGAAGAGATCGAAAAATCAGCGCGGGCTGGAAGCGTTTAAGAAGCGTTCAAACGCTCGTTTTTCAAGATGTCGTTGCATTGATTCGGGCAAAGACTTTCGAATGTTGACTCTGAATTCGAATGTTGACTCTGAATTCGAATGTTGACTCTGTCTTTGAAAAATAAAATCATTATTGTTTTGAATTTGAAAAGAGACGGTGCTTGATGAAAAGAACGAAAGAAAGAAAGAAAGCAGCTGAACTGTGGACTGGTGGAATGAGAAAAAAAGAAGATGGAATTTTTATTGTTTCATCAACAGGACAGCAGCCTCAACGGAGTTGTTGCTTCGTTGCAAAAAGATGTTCAAAGCTGAAAAATGAACTGTATTATGATGGTGGGAGAACCATTCCTTGGATGATTGTGGTGATTCTTGGTAATAGAGAGCACAACATGAATTTGGACAATGGGAAAAAGATAATATATTTTGGATAAGGCTAACCTGGAAAAATTTATTCCTCCCCTTATTGAGTGGAAGAAGAAGTGTTTGTTTGTTGTTGCTTTTTAAATTCTGGCTTGGCCGACCCTCGCTCGATGATGTGGACTCCGTGGCTGTCGCTTGTTGTTTATGAATACGCATTGATCGTCGGAGAAATAGAACATTGACATGTGATTGTATTTTAAAGGATTTTATTGTTGATAATGATAATGGGAATGACTTCGTAAAATGTCAAAATACATCGACAAAACTTGACATTATTTTTATGATGCACTTTAACTGTTTTAAATTTCTGTGCTACAATTAATACAGCCTCCAGCCGAGAAAAAAGTCACAGATTTTTTTTTACTTTTTTATGTGAAGAGTTTGCTCCTGTTTGTCAGTAACTCAAGGGTAAAAGATTTGCCATATTTGTCTCCAACATATTTAAGATTTTAAGAGCCTTTAGATTTCCCAACTTTGAAGAAATACACAGCCAGTAAAATTTAGAGATTTTGCTTAGTAGAATCGTTGAAGAATACTTTCAAAATCAAGATCTTTACTTTTTATCTGGTTTTTCATTATTTTCATCTCAGGATTTTACTTTTTATCTGGTTTTTCATTATTTTCATCTCAGGATTTTACGGCGCTAATAGTTTTAATATAATTTTAGAACGTTGTTAAAATTTTCAGAATTTATGATGCAATTAAACGATATTCCTAATTGCTTATGATTATTGAATTTTGAAATTGCATAAATCAACTTATTTCCATTAAATTCTAGTCTTGAAATTCTCTGTAGTTCACATCCCTGTCTCAATAAACCGGGTGATGTCTCAAGTTTGTTTAATTTTGTTGCCACTATGGTCTCGCTCTGCAAGGGAAACTTTTTGAAGAAGCTAGAGGGTAATTTTTCCACCAGAGACGAAATTTTTCCAAGTTTTCCAGCGGGTATGTAACACAGGGGTACGTGTTTATGTTAGTTCTTTCGTTAAGGGATTTGTCAAAAACTTGCATTTTGGAAAAAGAGTTTTCGAATGTGCTTTTTATAATTCGAACGTTCGAAATTAAAGATCCGAAAGTTCGATTTCGAACTCAAGGAATTCGAAACCGGAAGTAAAACAAGTTCAAAACAAAAAATAATAACTAAAAATACTTAATGCTTTTAAGACAGACAAACTTTCCCGAGCAAAAACGATTATTGAACTTTTTATTGAATATTCTTAGAGAGTACACGTTTTTTTCTTGTTAGAACACCTAAAATTTGGCTGAGCCTGGATGTGCTTATTTTTTTTAGCAATTTTCAGCCTAAAATGTTCTTAAATGCGTTCTTAATTTTACAGACTACTTTAAATCGACAATATGATACAAAATAAAGAGCACTTAAATTTGGCAAAATTTGGACAATATTTGACTCTCGACTTTTAAAGATCCACCCCTAAATTCGGTTAAAACTGCTTAAAAAGAGGAAAAAATTGTAGTTTCTTGTAATTTTTTTCCAAAACTGATGCTGGGCATGTTCTAAAGATGTTCTTAATTTTTCGACGAATTTCAGCCTATACGTTCTTATAAACTAGGTTCTAATAAAAAAAAACGTGTAGAGAAAAGCATAATGGATTAGGGGAATGTATTTTTAACCTATTAGTCACATTCATTTGAAAGTGCTCATTTTCCAATGATTCATAAAAAGATTTGTATAATTTTCCTCAAATCCGTAGAAGTAAACATCGTAAGTTTGCACGCCAGAAGTGTTTGAGTAAATCTTTTAAGTCTTCTTGGACCCTAGCAGTTGTCGGGGTTTCGCGGGTTTACGAATCTATTTTAAAATCGCGTGACCCTATAAATATTTTGCTTGCAAATTGCGAATCGAGCGAGCCACCCGTCATCTTTACCAAAGAAGAAATAGTGTTGATCAGACACTATTTCGTACATAAAAAAAAACAGAGACACAAACTACAAATATACTGGACAGAGAAAAAGATATAAAACGACTCTATCGATTAAAAAGAAATTAAAATTAGTAAATTAGTAAAAAAGAAACAGTCCAAAATTTTTTTGTTGTTTAGTTGTGGAGTAATGAATCTGAAAAATTTTTCCCATACTGAAAAAGGTTCTCAAAACTTGATGGCGACCATACAGTTTCCTCAAAACTTTTTCCAAACGTGTAATCTTTGCTCCTTGCTTCTTTGCTCTATAATGAGAGACATACTTGCACTAATGAAATTGTTCACACTGCAACAGACCCTACCAATCCTCAAAATTTCAGCTCCCACACAGTTATAAAACATCCGAGATGGAATATTACTCGATGCAAATAAAAGAAAGATTTGAATTAGAGAGAGTCGATTGAAGATATCAAAATATTTTCAGTAATCTGGGAATAATATTTCTTAAAGTCCAAAATGTGTACACGTATTATTTTTAACAAGAACTTTTTGAAGCCTTCCAATGTTTTTAACTTTTGGAGTTTTCAGCTTAAAAGTGTTCTTAACATGTTCTTATTTTCACAAATTTTAGAGCATTTTTGTCCATTCCCAAGTTACTTGCAAAGCTTTTGTAGACATTTACTTCCTTTTATTAAAAATACCACCAAGAAGCCCTGACTTAAATCCAATTAAAAACTTTTTTCATAATTTGAAGAGTAAATTTAGGTTAACCTGAGATCAGATTGTGGTTTTTTTCTGCCCACCACGCTGTAGCTCTAATAATAATAATACGCCTATGACCTGATGCGGTTAAAACACTAATCAATACAATATAAAATAAAATAAATTCTATCTGATCAATTTACACTTAAATTTTTCTTTCGAGCTTGGTGCTCTTTTCTCCGTTGATAGCTTGCAATTCTATTCTCATTGACTTTACCACACATACCAGCAATTTAGCTTCTCCATACCGGGCGATCACCAACTATATCTTGCCAACTTCCCAACTTGAGCACACTTTTACACGTATCTTTATATCTCAACTTCGGACGACCGACAGAGCGAGACCCTTTATCGAGTTCCCCATACATTAGAGATTTTACGGGACGGTCATCATTCATCCTTGCAACGTGGCCGAGCCAACGTAGGCGACTTTTGATTAAAACAATTTCAATATCTTCGGCGCCAGATCGTTGTAACACCTCCTCATTACTCACAAAATTACTCCACTTGATACGAAGAATCTTTCTCAAGTGTCGTTGTTGAACGGTACGGAGCTGGTTGATGTTATCAAGATATAGTGTCCATGTCTCGCAGCCGTATGTGAGGAGAGGTAATAAACATTCGACATATACTTTCAATTTTGTGGAGATTGTGATATCATGGGAATCGAAAACACTTTCACGAAGACGTCCATATGCGGATGATAGAGCTTGAATTCGAGTGATTAGTTCAGCGTTCACCGAACCGTCGCTGGTAACGATACTTCCGAGGTATTTGAACTGATCTACACTTTTCAGTGGTGTATCATCTATGAAGAACTTCTCTTCAGGACCGATAGACATGGTTTCAGTTTTCTTGATGTTGATAGAAAGACCCATACGTTTAGCCATATCATTGTAAGCTGTGAACAGAGTCTGTAAACCGAGAGGTGAGTCACTGAATATTGCAATGTCGTCAGCATATTGGGCTTCTCTGATGAAATCGAGTAATATTTTTGTTTTGGCTTTCAATCTTTTTAAATCAAAGAGATCACCATCATAACGAAACCTAATCTTCATGCTGAACCGATGACCAATGTTTTCGTACGCAAGTAAGAGAAGTACAGCAGCATAGATACCATAAAGAGTGAGTGCGAGTTTGCAGCCTTGTTTTACGCCACTACGGTATTCGAACGGTTCCGTTAAGGTTCCATCGACTATAAGACGAGCGTTAACTTGGGTGTATATACTTCGTATGAGTCTGACGAATTTTGGAGGACAGCCAAGCTTTCCCAATATCTTGAACAAGAATTGTCTATTGACGGTATCAAACGCCTTAGTGAAGTCGACAAAGACGATGTACATATTATGCTGGCGTTGGTCTTTGGTTTTCTCCATTAGCTGTCTCAACATGAAGATTCCATCGATGGTATTTCTGCCTGAACGATAACCCGATTGTGATTGTGGATAGACTCTCTCAGCTATGCGTTTTAGCCTTTGCAAGAGGATGTCGGCAAACAGCTTTCCCACGACACTTAGGAGTGATATTCCACGATAATTTCCGCATTGACTCTGGTCTCCTTTTTTGAACAGTATGGTGATATTTGGGTCTCGGACTTCTGAAGGTAAGTTTTCAGTTGCCCAAAACATCGAGATAATAGTAAAGAGGAAAGCTTTCAGGGTGTTTCCACCATGTACAAGTACTTCTGGTAGAACACCATCGGGGCCAGGACTTTTACCAAGTTTGGTGTTTTTTAGGGCAGTATCGAGTTCATCTTCAGTATTGGGGAGATCTAACGTCTCTTCGATTGGAAGTTGTTCAATGTTGTCGATGAGATGAGATGTAGCTCTAAAGGGATGGGTGAAAACATAACAATCTGACAAATGTGCAATCTCGGAATCGTAAGTACCGCGTATGACAACAAAGTTGCGTGATGATTGTGTTTATGAATAGGGCGCTGTATCAGTTTTTGACTTTCTGGCGCACAACAAGATTCTTGTTGTAGAATTTTCTGCGGGAGGACTTTTTTCCTCAGATGTATAATTTTCAAACGCCTTTAGAGGTTTACCGTGCGTGTAAGAAAATCATGAACAGCTGTTATCAGGTTAACTTAGGTGGGATGTCATCAATAATCAGATAGATACGTAATCGTTTGATGAATTTTCAACTTGTAAATGTAAATGTAAATGTAAATGTAAAATTTATTTGGTCAAGAAGGTCTAAAATTTAGACATGGCTACAAGCATCGATGTGGACCTACTATATAAAATAATTTAAAAAATAATAGGATAATAAAATATAAATAACTATTTCGACTATTAACAAATAGATATATTCTTTAAGTTAAATGGGCTTAAAATAAATGACTTAAAAAACAGAGACTTCAGAGATTATCAGAGATTATTGCAAAAGTAATTGAATTGCGTCAATAATTTATACAGTGTTAAATTTCCCATCAGATGAAATTAACCGTATTATAGAATCAATGAACAAAAGTGTTGACTTAATTTTGGAAAGTGGTGTGTATCGTTGGAAATATTGAGGGGCTACGCGAAGCAATGTTAAAACAATTAAATTTAACAATTTCCAGTGCGAATCCATCATGTTTTGATTCATGATTAACAGGGTACCGTATCTTATCATCTGAAGTGGCAAATATGACAACCTTATTTGTGTTGGAAATGACAATGTCCTCTATGAAGTTAGATCGCCGCCAAAATTTGATCCTTCAAGTCATCCCGTCGCACTAGAAGTCCGCAGGTCGCATTAGAAGTTTGCAAGTCGGAATCTTTTGAAAGATTCCAAATTTTAAGTCGAGTCGTTGCCTCAGAAGTTGACTCTTCGCAAATTTTGGCAGTCGACTCATCTCAAAGAGTTGGACTCTAGGCTATTCCGAAAAAAACTTTATTGTTTCGTATATCAAAAATCAAAATGTTGTGGAGATAATGTTATGTTCGTGTGGTGTGCAATGTGAATTTATATTTATATTTTTATCTCCATAATATACCTGATGGATGACATGAACACTTATGAAAACAGTTAAACGTAACATGATTGGAACATGTACCAAGTTCCGACGAGTTAACTTCTGATAGGAACCACTAGAAACTTGGTATGGTTCGACTTAAAATAATTACGACCTGCGAACTTCTAGTGCGACGGGACGACTTGAAACTTGGGATGATTCGACTACCGAAAATTGCGACGGGACGACTTCTAGTACGACGGGGTGACTTGAAGGATCGAATGTTGGCGGCGATCTAACTTCATAGTCCTTTTTGTGGGAGTTTCTTGGGGCAGGGAATTTGACAATTGCATCCTCCTCTAGGAGTTATAGTAAGTCTTTCCAACAACTAAGTTCTTTTGACCACCTCAAGTCCCGAAGCAAAATTACATTCGCCTTGTCAACACCCATCCGAATTTTGTGTTAGCAGAATTCTTTGCTTAAAAATTTCTCTAAGCGGCTTATCAAAATGAAAGTTTTCCCCCAATTCGAATCTCCAACGATCATAATGTTTCTAAATTTTCGACGTCTGTGTAGAATATTTTGATAAAACGCAGCAGCAAATTCTACATCATTGATTCGGTTCAGTGCAAGGATTTCTCGCGTGCATACCAACCATTCTCCTTCACAAATGCATGGTACAGAAGCGGGATATTCCAAAGGGTGCATTTCACTAGTCTGACAGTAAAATAGTCCGAATTTATGAAATAAATTTACAATTTAGAAGTCTTTTTTTCCAACGTCACTTTTGTCCGTAAACGAAAGACTTCAGAGTGTCGAATGTTAAGGGTTTTTCACTGAGATAATATTAATAAAAGTACATTTTGGCAGCATTTTGACATAATTAGAAATAAAGGACCAATCAAATTTGCGTAAAGATAACTTATATAAAAAAGAATGCACCTCCTTTAAGGGTCCCTTTTTGCATGTTCAGAATTATGCAATAAGGGTTGTAAATCAAACTTTAATTCCAGCCCCCCCCCCCCCATAACAAAAGAAGGGTCGTAAAAACAGTCAAATCCAATTTATTGACTTTTGAAAGCCTAATCCTAATAAGCTTCCTAAAATAGGAGCTAAACCTCAAAGTCGGAACCTTGGATTTTTATAAGCACGTGGTTGCTTATAAAAGATGTGCCTCCGCTTCGGTAGCCTGGAGATCCACGCTATGATTTCTTATTTTGTATACTGATGGCGAAATATATACATATATGGTGAAGATCAGAGATCTGACCTCAAGGAGAGAAAGTGTTGAAAATACTAAATAAAATATGATGAAACATAAAAAGGCACTAATATTTTTATAATTATTATACGTTTTTTTCCATTTTTTTGAATTTTTCTAAATATATAAATCAAACCAATCAAACATTCTGTCAAGAGATGAGAATTTTATGCGAAAAAGAACCAACAAACCAATAGACATAAAGTTTAAAAAGCCAAGCAGAAAAACACAAACACCAAAAGCCACTCAAAAACCCAACTAATGCAATCTGGAGTCCCCGACTTGCTACAGGCGCAGCGGCTTTAAACGTGTATTAAGGACGTCCAACGCTCAGCCTCCCCCAGATTCCATAACCCTGAACTGACCAGCAGTCCAAACAAACTAACAAACATAGAAAAAAAAAACACTCCCACACAAATACAAAGAAACAAAAAAGGGTAAACAACAGACAAGAACAAGACAAACGACAAAATACAAGTATCAAAAAACACAAATTTCCAAAAAATAGGCCCAGAACCCGGCTCGACACCTAAAGTCCGTGAAGCCGTCTGCACGGGAATGAACGAAAAAGAAAATGACTTAGAAAACTAATACATAATATAAAAAAAATTTTCAATTTTTCAAAAATGCAGTTGCGCTAAAAAACCATTTAAAGATTCTCCGAATTTCATAAAAGTCTCTGGGATTCTATCAAAACACTTTACAATTTTTTTTTTTTTTTTTACAATTTTTTTTCGCAAGAAAGATTTTTCAGCTCCCTGATTGAGCATGCGCTTGAAAAGTTCTGAAATTCTGGGCAGAACATCTTCAAAAAGAAGAGTGCATCTATTTTATTTTTTTTTATTTTCCAATTTATTTATTGTTGGTCTGCCATAGTAATAATAAAATACTAATTAATACCAACCGTAGAGAATAAACTAATTATATAATGAAGAATATAAGATAAAAATTTTTTTTATATACATATTTTACAAAGACAAATATTTGTGAGGCTTATTTCTTTCAGTGAGGATTTAAAAGTTTCGATAGAGGATTCAAGCTTGATTTTTTCAGGAATCTGATTCCAAAGCAGGCTTCCTCGAAATAAGAAAGATTGAGTTCCATAACGTTGTGAATTAGCCTTAGGTATAGACATTAAAACTTTGTTTCGGAAGTTGAATTTTATTTTCTTCGTTACGTAGATTTCTCGCATGAACTTCTGATTTAATTTGTTCTCAGATTTGTAGACCTCACAAAGTAAGAAGCAAAGCTGAGTTTCATGAACCGTCTTACATTTGGCGTTTTGCAATAAAACTTCATAATCGTTTCTGAAATCACAGAGTAGAGCTCTTAGGGCCCGCTTATGAACTTTAGTGATTTCTTCATATGTGGTTTTATTACAGAACATCCAGATTATCGGTGCATAGTTAAATATTGACATAATATAAGCATTAAATATTAACTTTCGCTGGTCAAAATTAAGATAAAAACGAATTCTGTTCAAACTCCAGATTCTGGATCTTGCTTTAGAGCAAAGTGAATTGATATGGGTCGCAAAAGAAAGATAGTTATTAATAGTTATGCCTAGTAGCTCAACAGAATCCGTTGATTTTATCCTAACATTTCCAACGCTGATTTCTACAGGAAGATTTCTATTTCCTAGAACCAAAATTTGGAATTTTCCGGGGTTAGCTTCGAGGTAGTTATTTAAAAAACAAGATTTGAGATGACCTCTTCAAGACTTGCCGCACAAGCCAGTATGGATTTCGTGTAACTAACGCCGAAGTTCTTCGGCGTACAACTGAAACGTTTTTGGGCGCATTGGCGTAAGGGTACTTACAAAGATTGTTTGATTTTCAGTTGGCGTATAGTAATAATTCCAGCGCGGCGTGAATGACTCCATAATCCATCGATTTTTAGCTTCCATTTGGCTAAATTTGCTTTCGCTCGCATCAATTTATTAATTATGTTGGCGCATGCGCCTCTTTTCCCATCTTGCACCCTTATTGAAAAATTGAATGTTGGTACAAAAGAAAATTTGCTTGGCGTGAGGCTTGCTGCACGGAAAAATATCTTCGGCGCGAGATTTCGTGGAATCCATACTGGCGCACAAGAGTGTGAGGTGTTATCGTCCGCAAAATTGCAGATGCTGGCTTTAACAATAAAAAGAAATAAATCGTTTATGAATATATTAAATAAAAGGGGACCAAGAATTGACCCCTGCGGAACACCTAGAGTGATTTCTATTCAGAGCCGATCTTTGTTCTCTGATAGCGATTACTCAAATAACATTTTACAATATCGAGACTTTTTTTTTCAATTCCGTAGGCTTTAAGCTTTGCAATAAGAAGTTTGTGGTCAATGCAGTCAAAAGCCTTCGATAAGTCCAGTTAGGGAAACCATCCAGGATCCTGCCATTCTATAAACCAGCAAAAACTAAATGACACTTGTAAACTTAAGTTTCTTACCATTTCCCATCGAAAACAACCAAAAACATCGCTACTTCCCAAAGCCGGAGACCAAAACAAATCATCTTTCAAGATTATGGCGCCCTTTTGGATCTATTGTTAAGACCATCTAAAATGGTGGAAAGAGTTGCGGAAAGACAGAGGCGCCCGCTGCTTCAATGGGTGGTAACGTCAAAACGCCCAATATGATCTTCCAACAGAAGGCGAGTTAGTTGCCGCGCGAGTTACGTCACGCACTCCACCTCAGCGCACAAAGAGCGGTGTTTCAGTGAATATCAATAATTATAAGAATATCTTATGTGCTTAACTTCAGTAAACCTCGAGTGCTTTAATGAAGATGAAGAAGGTAAGAAGATAAAAAATGCGCTGGATAATTTTCATTATAATAGTTTGGTCAATCATTGCTGAAAGTTTGAAAAAGTTTTTCCGACGCGAAAAAAAATTTCAGCCAATTAATAGCACAGTGTGCTTACAATTACTTTGTTTGCTACATTGTCTAGGCTAAAAAAAGTGAGAAAAGACACGAACGCCTTATTTTAATGAGTGTTGTTATGATTTTTTTGATTGCGGCCGCGTACAAGAACTCGCCAAATGTTCCTAACTGAAGTCCATCAGTACTGCTCCCACCTTCCCGGACTCATCAAGACTTTGATGCCATTGACCAATCATTTGAATTAGAGCATGTTGAGTGCTGTGCTTAGCTCTAAACCCACAGAGTCATCTAGAACTGTAAAAGATGATTGATGGTAAATTACTATCTTTATGTGGCATTCTCACGATGAAAAAGGGAAAGGCGTCTCTCTTGTCAAACAATTTGTAGCAAAACATGTTATTTTCAATGCTTATATCTAGATCCAAAAACGTTGCATGTGTTCCATGATGTTCAACTTTCAACTGTAGCTCTTCCGGATATATATCATTATAACATGAGAAAAAATCATCTCTATCATTAATAGCGCAAAGGTCATCAATAAATCTACCAACTGAATGAAAATTGTATGCTCTAGGAGAACTAGTAAATATCAAATTTTGTACATATTTCGATTCGTAATAATATAGAAAAAGGTTAGCCCAAAATGGAGCTGGATCGATTCCCATACCGATGTTTTGTCTGAGTATATGATTACCAACTTTGAAATAGCAATTCTTGATTAAACATTCAACACACTCTAATAAGGAAATGTTGGTAGAAAATCTGTTATCTTTTCCTTTTGATGTCCAATAGACTGAATGTGCAGAAAATCCAAGTTTATTGCGACAGGCCCCATCAAAAACGAAATTTAATGATATCTGTCAAAGGTTTTTACAAGTAATTCATGAGGAAGAGTGGTAAAAAGTGTAGCAAAATCGAAGGTAGAAATTCTTTGTGCTTTTTTCTTAGCATTTATCCGATTTAGATGTTCAACAACCGGTGAAAAATTTTGAACCACCCAAAATTTGCTAAACCCAGAAAAGAATCTTGATTTTCTGTGAAAACTTTCAACATGTTTGTAAGGAACTTTAAAAGTGAAGATATAGTGAAGATATGTAACATCTGTCATTGTAGAAAAAGAAAAGTATTGATATATAATTAACTTAAACTGATAAAAACGAAAAAAAGTTTAGAATATTTTTGTTAATTATGTCTTTTTAAGATTCTTTTGGTATTTATAATTCTGTAATTTTTAAATCATTCCGAAACAGAGGGAAATTTTGCAGAAAGCCAAAGAGAATTTAAATAGTGGTATGTGAAAGAAAAACCTAATCCAAATGAAGATGATAGAAGAAAAGTAATATTGGAGAAAGAATGACAAACACACTTCTGTACAATCATCAATACAACCTCATCAGAATACATACAAAATGGAGACAAACAAAAATCACATACACAAATATATCATAAAACATGCATACACACATAATACAAACCCGAAGTCTCAAACTTGTGACTGGCATAGTCGCTTTCTACGTGTTTAAGGGCCCACACTCAGTCGCCTTCAGAAAACATAACAGAACCGACCAGCAGTTTTCAAACAAATAACAGACAGTGTACAAAAAAATACTGTACAAAAGGGCAAAAAGACACACTGCAACAACTATCCCACATACACTAAAGATGAAACAAACATTTTAGCAAACAACATCTCACACAAAAATAGAAATAAATCACACAAAAACTGAAAAGAAAGTCGGACGAGAACCCGGTTCGGTTTTCCGCACAGGGAAAAGAAAAGCAGAAAATATATGATAGACATGATTTCTTTCCTAATAAGTTTCCGAAATATGTCTATGTACACAAGTCAGCCCTTTTGGGCTTTGGTTCTATGTACATTTAAAAAATTAGAATATCTAAAGGATAATGGTTGTTCCTAAAAGCTAAATAGTTAAAATAAATATAATGGGTTCTAAAAAGTATACTTCTAAATAAAATGTAAGTATTAGCATAAGCTATGCTAAAAAAAAATAGACTTAACATAAAATATATAGTGGCAAAGACAGCTTTAAATGTGCCTATTGGCATCAAGAATGTAAGTAAATGAAATTAATTGAACAAAGAGAAACAGAGGAAGAACTTTTTACAGATTTTTACATGGTATGTATGATTCCTCATGAAAGAGAAAAAGTAAAGGGAATAAAAACAAACGATTTGATTTCGTATCAGAAATTAGTTGTTTATTGCAAGAATTTATTCTTCAATCTATCAGTGAAAGATGAGAGTGACATGTCTTGTTCGTAAATATTATTACAGTGAGCATTCCAGAATCTACATGAAAGACTGTTTAAAGGAAAGTATGTATTTAGATGGTTAATGAACATGCCTTGGTCACCTTGACGAGTGCCAAGGCCATGGTTATGGTTAGCGTCGTTTATGTATTTTTTGACATTTTCTGGAAGAGTCATTTGTTTAAGTTTAAATATTAGCTTACAGCTTTCAATCTGGTAAAGTTGGTCAATGTGTAGAATTTTAGTATTTGTGTGATTTTGTATTATATTTTCAGCCTTATTTACAAGTTTGTTTATGTTTGTAAGGTGACTCAATGGTGATCCCCAGGCAAGGATACCATATAACAGGTGGGACTGAATAAAAGAATAGTATAAATTACATAGGAGGGCAGGTGGGACTAGGAATTTAGTTGAATGTAATATACCTATACCACGAGATATTCGTTGGGAGACCATCTTCATGGAGTCTGTTAAATGACGCGCCTTACGCGCCTTTAACGCACCTTCCTACGCGCTTTATTATCGATGTGCCCTAAATTTTTGACGCGCCTTACTTACTCGATTTTTCAAATGTTACAATTTCATATTACATCCCTAAGGCTAAAAATAGCAAGGATAATATTTCCTTTTCCATTGAAATAAACCCCTTTTAAGTGTATTTTAGATATTTTCCGTCCAAGATCTGATCAACCCATTTTTATTAGGCACCTGAGAGTAAATTCACGTGAAAAAAGTCTGAAATTTGGTCCGTGAATTAATCAATTGTAAGACGATACTATAATCCCAAGTACACCACAATCGATTACATTTTTAAACTAGCATTAACTATCGCTATAAATAAATGCCCCCATAGCCCTGAATTTATGATAATTTAATAAGGAATGCTACTTTTAGCGTGAGTAATCGCCCTACCGTTACACTCTTATTTATTTATAAGCAAAACGCTTATAAGCACAATCTAGCTAAAATTTGGAAAATATAATAAGGCATAATCAATTAAGTATGAACTCGCAAGAAAATAACACACTGAGAATTCAACCAGAAAATGAAATATTGATAAAACCATGTGTCATTGAGTCTATAAATAAATTTTTACGAAGTGTTTTTGATAAATATGATAAATGATAAAGAAATAAAATCACTTCTGTCTCATAGAGAATGCTAAAAAATTTGGATTAGAAATCAGAAAAAATGAAATGAACCGCCGTTGTTGTCATCTTTTTTTCTGAATAATTTTTTGCAAAACATTCGCCTTTCATGTGCCGGGGGGCAATGAAAATCACGTCAAAATTTACAAAAATTTAAGGTATTAATACTGTAAGGCACGTCAAAATTCAGGCGGGTAAGGCGCATGGGCGCGTCAATAAATGGAAGGCGCGTGGGCGCGTAAGGCGCGTCATTTAACAGAAAAAAAGAAAGTTTGATTTATTTACATTAAGGCTAAGTTTACTTGATACTAACCAATCACTGACATTGTTTAGTTCGGAATTGAGTTCTTCTGAAAGCAGTTTTTTATCTTTAATTTCCATGAAGAGGCACGTGTCATCATCTTCATCAAATTCTAAGTTTTCCAACCTCAAGTCGGTAAGGAAATGTTCAGCTAGCAGAACACTGCCAGTTTCAATTAGAGAGCATTGCTTGGCGAAAAAAGAATTAAGAATGCTGGCTTTCTCAGAAACATCAGATACGAGGATGTCTCTGTTATCACGTATGGGTGGGATTTTGGCTGTTTTGCGCATGCCCAAGAATTTTTTAAGGGTAGACCAGTATTTCTTACTTCCAATGTTTGGATTGTTAAGTGAATTGCCAAGACGAGTAAAATAGCTTTCTTTGGCTTCTTTGATAGCCATTCTAGATCTTCTGGAGATGTCATCAAGTGCCTGTTTATCCAAGGGATCCCCCCGCTTTTTCTACCAGTGATAAATTTTAGCTTTGTTGAGGCATAGTCATAGGAAAAACCTTAGTCCGGCAACACGGGCCGTCGCTCGAAAATGTTAGTATTTTTAGACGGCCGTACAGAGAGTGCATAAAATTTTCAAGATGGCTGCGAACAGTACTCTTGATGCCAGTGAGAGTGAAGTTGATTACTTTAATGATAAAGAGTTGGAGAGTTATCTTGCTTCTGAGGAGTTCCAGATCGATGAAAAGAAAGACACTTCGTTTAAATGTTTGTATTGTCCAAAAGTTTGTTTATCAAAACGTGGGATGACACGCCATGTTAATTGTAAACACCCAGAGAAAAGTGTGCAAAAACCCAAACAACAACAAAAAGTCACTGCAGAGGAAATCTTGCCGTTGGATAAGTTTAAAACCATCCTTGGAAACTGTCTTGCTATCTTATCCAAAGATGAATGTTATCCAACTGAAATCACATCAAGTTTCAATGTCAATCATCACGACGTATCACCTTATTATGAAACTCTTTATGATGTTATCAAACCGTTAGTGGTGTCATTTAAATTGAAAGGTGATGCTGAAAAATTCTATCCATCATTCTTATCTACTGTTACAGAAGCAATGTTTCCTGGTCTTGATGGTTTTTGCAGCAATGTTTTGAGATATGAACTTGCAAATCATGTTTTGGCTTTCTTATCAAAAGCCAAACTTGTGAACAATACAATTGAGTTAGACTATGCTATAGTCTAAGACGAGTTTCATCTAAGAGGAACAAACGTGAAGACGGGAATTTTTTACGGGAGTAGCTGTTGTCTTAGACTATATCAATTCGGTAGAAAAGCGGAAATTTTGGATTTTAGTTAGCGGTGTGATCGGCCGGCTCGGTTCGAACAAATGTAAACAAACAGTCGGGTCTGGCCGGTAATTGCCGCCACCAATTCTTGCTGCTAATGCAGATGGACCCGACTGGAAAACGATTCCAGAAAGTTAATCTGTAGGTGTGGAAATTATTTGTGCAATTCTTTAGCATTTTTTGAGTCTAGCCTCCTATTAGTCAGTACTTTATTTTGTAACTTCTTTGCAACAAGGTGTTTTATGTAAATGGTTTGTTTTGAGTTTATTTTTAACAAGCAGAACTCAGATTCAAGCAAGTATATATCATATTTTTTTCAAGAAAGCTATAAAAGTAAGAGAGAAGAAGAGGTAAAGCATTTTTCTCTTTTATTTTTATTTTGAAAGACTCATCTTTTCGTAATGCAAACTTGCATCTACCAGGTTTATCTACAGTGTATGTGGTATATGTTTTGTTTAATTGCTCTAGGAAAATTTTATGAAGAGTGGTATCTTTCAAATCACAAACAACTTTTTTACAAATTAATGCATATTATTTTTCTTTATGATTTTTTTTTTAATTTTCATAAAAGGCATAATTGTTGGTTTTGATTTTTTGTCTACAGATATAGTTTAGGCAAGCCAATATAATTTGTCGTTTTTTTACAGACCGCAAGCTTTAGGTAAATTTTAGGTTTGGTCGTGGTGTGCCTGTAAAACAACAAATCAAATTGGTCCCACCTTATAGTCTACCAAAACCAAGTCCAACACAGGAAAAATTCAATATAAATCATTCCATGACTTTTTAGTGAATAGGACCCTGCCGACGCACCGGACTTAACGAACACCGGACACGCGAAAGTCCGGTGTAAAATGAGAATTATTTTAACCACCGGACAATTTCTACACTGGACTTAAGGAAGTCAGATGTCCGGTGGCGGAGAAGGATATTTTTCCCACCGGACAATCAAAACACTGGACATGACCAGTCCGGTGTTTCTTAATTTTTTGTTTCATAAATGTCCGGCGTCCAAAATTCCCTGTATGCAACACCGGACTGACACCGGACTTATTGTGTCCGGTGTAGCAAAAGGATACTTTTTGCCACCGGACAAATACACCGGACAGTCCGGTGCGTCGGCAGGGTCCTTAGTGAATTCACGGTGAAAAGCCGCAATTAATAATTCAAGATGAAAAGGTGAAATTTCACTGTGAATTGTCAAATTGCAGCTTTTCACTGTGAATTCACTAAAAAGTCAAGGTGAATTTTATTAATTTTTTTCCTGTGCTAAGTCGTCATATATATACTGATATGATTTCGATAGCTATTAAAAATATGAAAGTTTCAAAATAATCTTGGTAGTTTCAAAATTGTGAAAAATTATACAAGTAGGTGCTAAAACTTTTTATTTTTAGAAAGGTGTATATAAACCTTTCCAATGATGTTGACACCAACTTGAATTGTGGACAAAAAAGCAACCATTCCTAGCAAGATGGCCATTAAGAAAGACTTTTGTTTATTAATCTTCTTATGAACTGCTATATGTCTGTATGTTAATAGTTGCTATTTTGCCCTTCTGTATTCAATATGGGCATTTACTGTACCTTAAAGGAAGAAATTTTGGCGGGAATTTAATTTGGCGGATGGCCAAAAAAGTTTTTTCAGAGGGAATTTAATTTGGCGGATGGACGAAAAAACTAAATTTGGCGGGAATTTAATTTGGCGGTCGCTTAAAAATTTAACCTTAAGATGGCGTCAAAAACAGCGAAAAAATAGCAAAACACCTTAAAAGAGATCATATTTTCAAAATGTTTAATTTGGCGGGAACTTAATTTGGCGGATTTTAGTCAAATCCGCCAAATCCGCCAAATTTTCTTTCCGCCAAAATTTCTTCCTTTAAGGTATATAAAAGGCATTATTTACAATTATCATATAATTGAATCATATTGAATATTTTAAATTTTGTTTTTTTTATAAAGAAAGTAAAAAAGAAAGTCTTATAGACACAATCCATATACCATGCAAAAATTCTCACTCTTTAAAAATCAAAATTGAAAGGAATTTTTCAAGGGCAGATTTATCATGCCAAAATCAATGTATGAAATTTCTTTCATATTTTTGGTTATCTTTTTTAAAATTTTGAATAAATCAATTCATTTTTACGTGGGATGTTATGGAATTGTCACTTGGATGATTTAAAAGGATATTTGAGTAAAGAAACTTAAAACGTGGTTTTATTTTGACTAGGTATTTTTTGCAAAACATCCGGTTCAGTCAAAAACGCCTTCTCGGCCTCAGGTCTAAAATTGAAAATTTGAACCACAGATTTTTTGGGGAATTTTTCCTTACAAATACATTTCAATCATCACAGTGACCCTATATTTCAAATCTAAAGTAGCTTTGATCATTGGTTCAGGAATTATGATAAATTTTTAGTTTTTTACAAAATTCAAACAAAATTTGTGTTTTCGCAGGATATGGTTGTAAAATTTTAGTTGAAATTTGTAAACTACCGTGAGATTGGGGTAACTTAATACATCAGTGGAAGCTAACATACATAACCCTTAAATGAGTGACCTGGCTGGTCATTAAAATACAAAGTTAAATCAAAATAAAAAAGTGTAGAGTAAAGGTGCGAGCAGAGCTGCTTGGTTCATTTGTTTTGCAATTTTGCTGCTTTGATTGGTCAGTCATTTGATGGCTATGCAAGTTACCAGACTTCACGGTATACAGTATCATAGGAAAAAATCAAAAAAAATTACCTTGACCTTTTAGATGAATTGGCGGTGAAAAACTGTTGATCTTTCAATAATGACATGGTGATTAGCTGAAATTTCACCGCGTAAATTTATTAAAATATTGCAGGTTTTCACCTTGAATTACCCTACGGTCAGGAGAAATTTTTATATCTTGCATTCTGTGTATAGTCTGATTGGGTAGCCGATATAATTTTGCATTTCTCCAGAAGAATGTGGAAATTTGAAGTGAAAAAAGATTCTTTTCGATACGATTTTTTCTGATGATGTAATGTTAGAAATGTGTCCTAAAAAAATTTTGGTTCAAATTTTACATAGACCTCTGAAGGCTTAGAAAGCCTGTTTTTGAACGAACCAGCTGCTTGCTAAAAATATAGTCAAAAAGAAACTTTTTGTTCAGATATTTGAAGATGCTGAGTACTGCTCTTGTATCATAGAAGGTGTCGTTGTTCAGATGTTGTGGAAAGTGTTGTTCAGATATCGTGGAGGGTTATTCCTTCAGCCATAATGGAAAGTGTTGATCAGCCACCGTGGAAAATGTTGTTTAGCTATCGCAGAAAGTCTTGTTTAGACACGGTGGAAGGTGTCGGTCTGATATCGTGAAAGGTGTTGGTTGAATTTTGTAGAAATGCATTGGTTGAAATATGCTAGATAACCATGGTTTTTAAAATATTGCTGATACCACTACTTTCACTCAAGTGCCAAGCTGAAAAATTGACTATCAAAAAATATAAAAAGACAGCTAAACATCAAACTCAATCAAGCCCAACAAAAAAATAAACAGGAAGTAAAATCTGTTAAAATTTAGACTATCTTAGAAAAAACTTTACAGAGATTGAAGATTTTTTGGCGCGCACAAAATCATTTATACTTGACAGAACTGGAAAAAGTCAATATTTCAGTCTCAACTGACACTGATTCCTGCTACCATAAAAGAAACTACGAAATCCAGTGAATATAAACCTTACCTTTAGATGCTACTTCAGGTGTCAGGCATCAAGTTGAATAAAATTTCCAAAAAATCAAAGTTAGAATTTGTTTGTGGGCCTTGAGGAAATAACAATCCCTTCTAACTAATATTCTCATAAAAGCTAAAGGTGAATGCGTTTATGTAAGGTCTTATCTTCAGCCTCCAAATTATCCTACAAGAACATTCTTCTTCACCAGACCCAGAACCATCATGCTCAAAGAAAACAACCATTTTTTGGATAAAGTTCACTTCCTACTTGCATCCTTCCCTTCGATTTTGTGTTTTGATTTTCTCTACCAAGTTCGTCTATAAATCTGCAGGGATTTTCCGCAAAATTCACCGACCCTTCTCCAAGGTCGGTAAGGGCAAAGATAAAATCAAGAAAAGCGCCAAATTGATATCGTCCGTAAACACAGACTCTATCCGCCGCGAAACATATTACGTTTTATAATATACAAACTATGTTATATCATAATAACATATTATACGGACGATAGCATCGTCTACAATTGAGTTTGAGCTTACAGACCAATTTTACGGACAAAGATCTTCACATTATAAATTATTTGAGCGGTTGTGTTGTTGGAACATTTTACAGGCGAGTAAGATTCAAAATGGACCCATGTGACTACCAGAAGGACTGCTTAATTTTATTGGATGCATTTCGGTTCAAAGAGGGTGGTGCTCAAACTGATACCCGTGAGCACAAATTGATTGACGTTAGAAACAGAGGTGGTTTATGGAAAGTTCGTAAAGGTGGAGTGACTCTCTTTAAAATTTGTGAAACTTATTTTGTTTCAGCTACAAAAGATTTTGTTACTAACATTGATGCCAACCTATTGGCTGAAATGATGATACAAGACCCAATGGTTTTATCACAATTTGGAACAATTTTTAAATCTTGTGACCCTCAAATAAAGCGGGAAGTTGGTATGAATCTTCTGGAGGAAATGCTTATCTTTTATTTTCGCTTACGATCCTTTTCTTATGCAAAGCAACAGCAGCAAAAACATAAAATTGAAAAAGCATCCAATCGTAAAGGATCATTACGGAGTGATCTTAAAAAATCATGTCCAGATTCTGGAAGGACTGATATGAACATAAAATAATGGTACCTTAAGGGAAGAAATTTTTATGCGGAATTTGATTTTGCAGTTTACAGCTCAAAGTTCAGAAGTTTCACAGGAATTTAATTTTGCGGTTGAGGAAATTTTTTGTTCATAATATGGCCTATTTTGCCCTACAAATACAAATTTTAGGGTAATTTATTTTGAATCCTGAAAATATTTGTGTTTCGCGGAATTAAATTTTGCGGAATTTACTAAAAAACCACGAAATTATATTCCGCAAAAATTTCTTCACTTAAGTTACATGAATCTATGGCCTAATCTTGTCAATCCCTGTCTAATTTTGCCACTATAGAATAATGAGTCTGCAAAATGATCAAAAATAAATTGCGAAGGGATCTAAATGACTAGAGATACTAATATTTTTGTTTTATTTTTAACATTTGTTCTCTCCTGTTTGTATGAATTCAGAGTATAAATTTTGATTTTAAACTACCTATATCACAACGTGTACTCATAATTCTTTTTGGAAAGTATATAATATGTAACAATAAACTTAGTGCTTATATTGTTTATTAAGACATTTAAACAAGTCAAAAAGAAGCAAAAAAATCAAAAGGAATCGAATTTAATCCTCTAAATACAAATCTATCGTTTTCTCTTTATCGTTCTTGAAAACTGTTTATTTTTTAACAAAATCAATACTTCATTCAAATTTGGTATTATCTGTAGAAATAGAAAGGGATGTTTCCCTCAGTCTTATTCAAAACCTATGGTAAATAAAATATTTTGAAAGTTTGATATATACATAAGCACTTTCGGTAAAAACTGAGAGAAATTTCTTTTTTGCAAATTTCTCCTGGTTTGTTTTGATTTTGAGATTCCTCAAATTCCGATCTTCATTATGTGAGCCGCCTACTGGGGAGATAAGAGAAGCAAATCAAAAAAATTCTGAGGAATCATTTTTATCTCCGTAAAGTTGCGCGACGTTTAGTTTCTAATTCTCCATCATCAAAAAGAAAACAAACCAAAAAATCAAATTCAAAACGAAGGGAAAATTTGCAAGGAAGACAGAGAAAAGTCCAACAAAAACTTCATAAAATACTAATGAAATATTATCCACCTTATAATAAAAACATTCAGAAGTTTGCAACATTGCTACTTCCTGGCTTTTTTTCGAGCATGTATTGGTTCGTTACTGATTTCAACAGAGGCTGTGTTACTGACATTACTACCAGAGATAGGATTGAAAACTTTCGAATTTCTGATTGAGCTATCATTTTGAGCAACATCACGTATTGCTGGGTTATCTTTACGTGATAACATTGATCGTTGTCTTCCAAAATAGTTTTCAAGAGGATCTTGACAAAACCTTTCGGAAAGAACGTAGCTACAAATATGGTTATCGAGAAGAAACTCAACACATCCAACAAGAGAGTGGACAGTAATCTTGATGCCTTCGTACGTTTGGGAAGAAATAAACATTTTGTTACGAGCAGTTTTGTCATAATTGCCTGGCCGAGATTGAATTGAATTCAACCAACTGTCAAAATAGCTGAGAAATTCACCCTTCAACCAAGTTAAACGCTCTCCAGTAGATGATCTGATCGGTTCTCGGTCTGGCTTTATTTGAAGGTGATGTTGCTGGTCGTCCTTTGTATTGACAATGTCAAAAAATCTGTCCATGATTTTGCAAAATTTAGCTGTTTCTCGTTCTTCAGCTGTACCATACGTATTTATAATATCAGAAACTCGCAGACTCAGGACCTGGGCAGCAAGCCGTACATTCATTTTAGAATATGGAGTGAGCTCAATGTGATCATACGTTAAATTTGGTAACCAGTTCAGACCGGTCTCAATATCCTCATAAAATAATCGTGCAATATGATTCCACATTAAAAAACAACCGTTGTTCCACATAAGGCGCGTAGCTTTACCATCACCAGAATTTGCCAGACAATTACGAGCAGTTTTAATCAGATGTGGAGGATCTGCAAAAAAATACAAATACATGCGAATACTTTCTTTGCTGAATGGATTTGGTGTACGATAAATGACGTCAACATTATTACTGGCTGCATCATCAGCTTGTAGCTTGAAATGCATGTCAAATAATTTTCGATTAGAGGATGCACCATCACAAGTGACTGCTAGAACTCTGATATCATTGGACTCGCAAATTGAAACAGCCTTCCACAATAAAGGGAACAATTGGCAACCGGTAGCACCGGTTGTAGCAAAATTAGCAAAACTGAACTTAATTGGGTTAATAATGCCTCTCAACATAAAGACAAGAACATTGGGTGTAGCAATATTATCAACTTTTTGCAATGTGGCATAATTCACAGCTGGATCACCCAGATCCACATACCCGATGAGCTCACCAGTATGTTTATCCCATACGAGATTTTCTTGAACCTTCATCTCGTCAAGTAAAAGAACAACATAACGCTCTGGATCACTAAAATGTTTCATTTTCGTTTTGAGTTCTTGAATAATACCCTTGTTGAAACCACGCTGAGGTTTTATATAATTCCGGTAATCTCGTAATCTTCTCTGGCTAGGTAAGATCAAGACACCTGTACCATCCTTCTCATTGTACCGTAAATCCTCATATGCCGATGATGATTTTGCAGCTAACGATAAGCAGTAGCGAATGATCATAGGGTGATACCGAACACTTTTAGAGGAAGTTTGCAAATACTTTTGTTGTTCCTCCCAAAATAACTTCATGAATGGTGATACTCTGCTGGGATCAGCACGAGACATAATTGAAACAAGATCACTATTTTCTATACCATCACACTGAATAGACTTTGTTTGTAATTCATGTTCTAATTTTTTACGTAAAGTTTCAATTTCGATTTTCAATTCTGTGTTTTCAATACGATATCCTTGCATAGTCAGCTTTAGACGTGCTGAAGAGGTTGAACTTATTGGGGCTTGCAATTTAGCAGGTTCAGTAAGTCTTTCGGATTTGCGTTTAAGATACTGGGAATGAGAAGCTTCCTTCTTGATGCAGACAGCACACTTTTCGGTAGAATCCAAGATCAGACACTCTTTTGGTCGCAAAAAAGTTTTTGATTTGATAGGATCTGAGTTAGAATTAACGGTATAGATTTGTGAAACAGTATGTGAAAGAATAACGTCAGTTTGATAAGAAACTCCCTCGCAAATTAACATTTTCTCCAAAGCATTTACCAATACCGAGAGTGTTACATTTTTGAATGATGAACCAAAGGTCTCATGTAATTTATTATTCTTAGGAACCAACCAATTGTAAACAAGAATATTGAATGTCAAATCACTTTCAATAATTATTTGATATTTAGGAATGATGTATGTCATGTCACTTTTCTCCAAGTAGATTGTATTTTCCCTACTGTGTCTCATAATCCATTCGCCTGAAACTGATAGCTGCAGTTTTTCAAATCTAGTTCTAAATTCATCAAGTGATTTGTACTTGTCATTTTCCATTCCATTGTGCTGTTGCACCTCTTGGGTATATAGTTCTCGTTTTTCGATGCTAGCAGAATCTCTTGTGCTTGTGGTTTTACAAGTTGCAAAGGATTTTTGTGGTAGGTTAAGGGTGGGCAAGCTGCCAGGAATCAATGTGGTTCTAGAGGGGTTTCTATTCAGCTGATCCTCCGAATAATGAAGTTCACAAGTGTGTAGTCTTTTTTCATCGATTTGACGTTGAAGATCACTATCAACTTGCCTGTCACGAATTACAATGTTTATAACATCCTTTCTCCACTTTGTGTTATAATCGTCAGTTCCAGAAGGAATCTTGAAAATTGCAGGTCCTCCTTTTTTTCTGTGAGTAGAACAACCAAAAATTGAGCAGTTTGCACCAGGCATATTTCATTTATTAAAAAAGAGCAAGCTAAGAACATATCAGCATAATCTCCACAAGAGAAATCTCAGCGAAAATTTTTTTGCACTCACGGGAGGTTTGGGCACGATAAACAAACCAAGACGAACTTCCCGCGAAATTTGTGTTAAAAACGACCCGCGACGGCCCGTGTTGCCGGACTAAGGTTTTTCCTATGACTATGGTTGAGGGGCATTTGTTTAAGCTCAGGAGTCATCCATAACGCATCCTTGTCCCTGATTGTAATTATTTTATTGGGAACGAAACTCGAAAAAATGTTTAATATGTATTCAGAAAGAAGGGCAACACGCTCATCCACATTTAGACCTCGAAAATGGCATTCAGAGGACCATCCCAAATTTTTCGTATGCTGGAGGGAATTTAACTTGAAAATTAAGTTTTACAAAGGTTATCTGGTGGTGACAACGGACATAGAGTGAATGCATAACCCAAGAGCCTGGGAATATGTAAAAATAAGATTTATGCAAGAAGGTGAACAGTCGAGACGAAGGTGAGTCGGCTCGTCAATAAGTAGATGTAAACCGTGCTGTAAGGCAATATCGCCGATGTCCTCACCTTGGTAATTTGTTGCATCTCCAGTTTGTGTATGACTACATGACACCAAAATGTGTTTCCTCAAATCGCTCCGTTTTCGCACTAAATCCTTATATTGCTGCAAGAGAACTTCTATGATTGGTTTGCTTTCCCCGTTTTCCCGCGCGTTTGTTTATTTAAACCGGTTGCTATTAGCTACCTACATACTCTTCTTGCCAGCTTGCTGTGGGTGTGGATTGGAATGACATTGATTATTTGGATCATCCTGGCAAGAATATTATTGTTATTTAATACTGTTGGTCTTCATCATAAATTTTCTTCTGAAAGTTCAACAACAAAGAGAGTTACACCTTCTACATGATGATTAAACACTGCTGTTATCAGACTACCTAGACTGCTAGATAGCCGCCTCCTAGGGAAGTGTACAACCAACTGTTGCTCTTTTGCAATTTTTCCTTGGTTTTTATGCTTAGAGAAAAGAGTTGAATTGGATCATGACTTTTGTCGGATTGTCACAAGCAATGGTTGATGATGAAGTCTTCTTATTATTCCTTTCTGGATTTGATGTTTTGTTTCCATTCTGTTGGTTTGGATTCCGAACTTTTTTTGATACTGACAGTCTGACAGTTCTTTTTTTTTAGGCAAAACATGGTTAGATTTATCCACAAATACTCCTTAAAAAAGAAACACTGTCAGACTGTCAGTATCAAAAAAAGTTTGAACTTTCTTTGTGGTGGTTCGTTTTAAGTTAAAAAAATATTGACTGATTGATGATTGAATTTTAATTTATGCTTCTTCTACAACAATAATGGCACTCATCTGGTAACTGAAACCTCTTTGTGAGGGAAATTCTATAGCGGCCAATTGCCAATTTTTGAAGCGCTGATAACCCGAACGTACATCACGCTCACAGGACATGACCAACGAAGAACGTTAACTTCTGAAAAAGTTAGCTAACCCCATTGAATATGGATGCAGACAATTGGAAATCACCGCACAAACACCAAAATTTTATTGCAAACTATGAACTTTCCCTTCGCATGCGTTTAAAATGTGGAAAACTTTTGTGGTGAACTATAAACTTTTCCTTTGCATGCGTTCACAAAATGTGGAAAACTTTTGTGGTGAGCTATGAACTTTTCCTTTGCAGATTATAAAAGAAGAAATAAAGCAAACGACGAAACACATAGAAAAAACATCAGAAAAGCATACGCTGAAATAACTAAGAAACACAAGGATAATTTCAAATCAGCAGTGAGAGAACACCAACAAGAAAATAAGAATGAAGAAAGAAACATCAAGATATCAAACCGTCCCACCATCGCATTGGACAAAACAGAAAGGGGCTACATTGGCGTCCAATCAAGTTGATCTTAAAAAGTATGGAGGAAAAAGAACGGATAATGCTGAAACGATTCAACGAAATTGGTGGCTTCAGCATTACAGACGACTTCACCATTATTAAAGTTATGTGCCAAAAGGCGAAAAAAATGAATTTAAAAAATGATGATTTCGTTTGGCATGTAAGAGGAAGCCCTAGAACTAACCTTCGCCTAGTTCGAAAATGTAGCACAAATACCAAAACAACGCCTTGTCTGTCCATATCTTCTGACGACTGGACGACAGATGAAGAACTAGACAATATTTTATAAATCTAAAATTATTTCGTAGAGGTCGATAGACCTGTGAAATATAATTCTATGAATAAAAAATAATAGACTTGTTCTTTTTTTACATTTTAGTCAGCCTTTTTTTATTGTCGTAGCATACATTTGTCTTGTGGAAGACCAGATGGGTCAAAGTGAAGTTGTTGGTGTTGCACTTATGGTTAACAAGACTAAAGAAAACTTAACTTAGCTGATCGAAACCTTCAAAAAAGAAAACCCCGTTGATGGACTGCGAGTCGTAGTGGCAGACAAGGACATTAATGAGCGAAGGGCTATTGACTCTCCAAAGCTCAAGAAGTATTATGTTAAAAATTGGAAGCCAATTTCAAATCAGTGGGTGAAATGTTTCAAAGCCGAGTATCAAAACTTTTTGAATTCAACCAACAAACAGCTCGAGAGTATAAAATCTAAATTGAAATCGGCCATCGGTCAGCTAAGCTCTCTAGAAGAGTTTGGTTTTTTCACAGTCCTCTCTTGGCTACGCGCTGGTAGGGACCTGAAAGTCACTAACGAGTTAAAACACCACAAAATCCTAATACTCAAACCATCAGGAACCACCTGACGTCGTATGCAGCCGGTTTTGCCACTGGAAGAACAACTGTTGGCAACAGTACTATTAATTCATGCAACTGCGACCGTCCGATCAAATCTCTTGACCAAAATGAAAGATATAATAGAACTGCAAAGGATGTGTGCAAAAACCTTGCAAGTTTGGCATCAGAGACAAGGCGCACAATCTTCAACGAGCGTACAAGCCAACTCAAAGCTTTGGAACAGACATGGAAGAATGGAGAAGAATTTTGAATTCTCGCACAACCGAAATCCAGCCAAACCAATATGTGTCCTGCCAAGCGATTTCCATAACACCCGATTTAAACCGGTTATCGAAAAACCGATCTTTGCATCGGTTCACACCGGTTCGCACCGGTGCCGATCGTTCGTGCAACCGGTTCAACCCGATCTAAACCGGTTTCCAAAAAATCTGAAATCTCAGTCAATCAGAACCGGTTGCTACCGGTTTGGAAAAGAAGAACACCGGCTTTGCAATAGATTTCGGCTGCCGGCAGTTCCAAAATAATATACTGCGCATGCGTTTATTAAAAAAAAAGTAAACAAAGCCCCTCTATACAAATCTATCTTTTGTGAATAAATTTTTTATGCAAGTTGAGCAGGATGGGAGTGTTTATTTTTAACACCATTCAAAGGCTTCGGCATATGAGGCGTGCGATCGCACATAAAAGAAGAAACTCCCTTATTATGCTGAAGAGAAAATCTCTTCGTTAATTGTTGCTGAGTAATTTTTCTTTCTCTCTGGTTATTAGGTCATAACAAATGTTCGGTTCATTGCCACATGTTTATTATCTTTAGTAACGAGTAGCGAGTGAGAAGCACATGCGAAAAAATTCCTTTTACATTTTACAAGTCTAGACATTTATCTTCTCTTTTGAATTTCAAAGAGAGAGGAATGTAGTTGTTTAATAAAGCGTTTCGATAAACAACTTTGGCATATTTAATTAATATTGTTCAATGTGCACTCAATCTCCCCTGTATCACTATCGATCTTTTTAAAGACACCCCCTTCTCACAGACCCGGAGGGATTTTTTTCAGCCAGTGGGGACCAGTAAAAGAATAACAAAATTTGATTGGCTATGTTTTCAACCGTTATTAGGATCTGAGAAATTCAAACTCTCAGCCCATACCATGCTATACATCTCGCCATCAGTTTATCAAAGAAGAAATCATAGCATGGATTCCCAGGCTACATCAGACCCACCTCCCTAAATTTAGGATTGGGTGACAGCAACCAACCACCTTCCAAACACCGGCCATTTCTCTGGATTTAAGTCAGTAATTTGAAACAATTTACAGTTTTTGCTACTGATTAAATCTTAGATTTATTTTGTCGGCTCCGTAAACCGGGTTGACACGGTTCCAAAACCGGTAGAGATCGCTTTTCAAACCGTTTTGCACCGGTTTGTATGTAAAAATCAACAAGCTCGAGATACTCAATTTTAGAAACTTTGAGACCGATTTCTCAACCGTTTTAAACCGGTTTAAGTCGGGAAAACCAATCTCAACCGGTGTGTTGCGATTCAAAACCGGTGTGTGTTTTTGCTGTATGGAAATCGCTTGGCAGGACACATATTGTCTGGCAAACCAAAATCAATTGGTGATTTCTAATGATCTGTTCTTTTTTCTTTGAGAGAAATTGTTTCCAAACTTATAGTAAAAAAGTCTTTAAAAATGATATTTACTATCTATTTACTATTATTCATGATAGATTAGAATTTGAAGGTAGCTGAATTTTACACTTTCTTATTTCAAACACATCTTTTGTCTTTTAGTAAGCGACGATACGATTGTATGTAATGCAGCTGGAGAAGAATCTCAAGTATCAAAACTAAAGCTGCCTCCGAAGATTAAGATTAAAGGAAGACCGAAAGGATCAGGAAGAGCAGAAATAGGCTTTTTTGGACCAACGCCATTTGAAAAAATCTTTACGATAAAATTACTTAAATCTGATACCTCAATCGGATCATAAATGAAGAACTAATTTATCAAATCTTTTAAATAAGGCCTCCAATTTCAAATTAGAGCATCTTTTTCTGAAAAGGTAATCAATCAAACTTACGTTTCTGTAGAAGCCGAGACGAATGTCAACCAAAAAATCACAAAAAGTCCCAAAGATTAACGAATAAGTAATAAGGTAATGGATAATCTTTTTCTGTGTTGCCTTTAAGAAGGTCAAGATAATGAAATGTACTTTTTCTTCAAGAACCACAAGTAAGTGCAGCAAAAGCTTCCATTACCAATTGCAGTTTGATTTATAAAAAATTATTGATCAACGGCTTCGTCAGAACCTGAATAGTATTTCATTATAAAAAAAATCTTTTTATCCTTCCAACTCCAGGGGATTAAGGCGGGATCATAAAGATGCATTTCAAAGCAAATTTTCAAAAGATTTCAAAAATTTTTTTAAATCTTGATGACGTCAGTATTTTTCAAGGATTTTTGTTTTTGGCCCAATAAGTGATGACGTCATCAAATTTTGATGAAATTGTTTCTAATTCTGAAAACATTAATAATATGCATGGTCCAAATTTGAAATTATTTTGGTAATTCTATCAAAAGTTATTGGAATTTCAATTTTTATGACAAAATCAAAATAATGAAAAAACGTCTGCCAGACTGATTCTTATCTACTTATTCATACGCTTCATTTGAGCTCAAAATGAGCTTCTGAAAATGATTTGTAACGTTGCAAGAATTTTGACCTCCACGGACCCACCTTTTTCCCCTGGAGAAATCCAAAGCAACGACGATGACCTATAATACGATGATGAAAAGATTGTAGATATCAAAGAAGAAATTCCTGCAGGTATCGAGCCGTGAGATAATGTTAACATGGAAGAAACATATAATGAAAGATACTGTTTTTGTAGAGAGCCTGGTTGGTATGTTGCGGGTGGTTTTATTGCTTGCACTCGACCTTCGTGTAAGATCGAACAGTTTCATCTGAAATGTGTCAGTTTAACAGGCCCGGCGGAACAACCGTAAGATTGGGGAGGCTGAAGGCTCAAAATAAGATAAGATTCGCTAGGAATTCGTGAAAAAATCTCAATTGCTTAAAAGTGGGAAGGCTGAAGACTCCCCAGCCTCCCCGCTTCCGCCGGGCCTGTTTAAATAAAAAAAACAGCTCCTGAAAATTGGGTTTGTCCCAGATGCAAGGATATGGGTCATTGTTGTTATTATGGGAAGCCAGGTAAGACTCTTTGAACTCATGTAATAATCACGAAATGAAAATCGTAGTATTTTTGTGCTTATTTTTTTCACACACCTTACTTACAATGGAATGCTTTTCATATTTGAGGTGTTCATTAATTTGAGAAAGTTTTTCGTTTCTATTTAGAAAATTCTTTGGTCTCTATTGAACAAAGATTATGTTTTACTCTCGATCAAAAATCTTTTAGCACCTGAAATTTTGGCAAAATGACGGGGGATTTTTCTCAATTTCATCAAATCATGAAAGGAATAAAGCTTATGGGGGGAGCAAACTTAGTGTTGGGGGGACTCAAATATTGCACATACAGATAATCTTCTTGTTATGTTTGTGAGAAAGGTCCATCCCAATGACAAAGGCATTCATTATCATATGTTGCCCTTGTTAGAATCCTTCGACACTATTATGGGATGTGCCCAACATGAAGATTGCATTATCTGTTTCTTTCATTTGAAATGCACTAAATTTAATTCACTTCCACAGGGAGAATGGCTTTGTGCCGAATGCAAAGAAAGTATCGAATATAACTCATCGTCGATTTGTTTTTGTGATCATAAAGCAAATCTAGACTCTCTAGTTAAATGTACGAACACTTCTTGTCATATCAAACTTTTTCACGAATGCTGTATCATTGAAGAAATTGACCCTGAAAAAATGGACTTGTATCGATTGTACTGGTTGAATTGAACTGAAGGCCGGATCTTGCTATAAAATTTACGTTTTCGAATTAAAAAGTAATATACGGAGGAGATATTTCGTGTTTTTTCTACACTATGCTACGTTATGTAAAAGACAACTATGAAAATCAAAATGGTGGCAAGCATTTTCAGTGGATCATGGATTTTCTTTACCATCCAAAGTTCAAATTTACAGCTTTCTACCCTTTATGTTCTGGTAGAAAATGGTATATTTGTTTTGTTGAAAGTATTATCTTTCAAATTCTCCTTATTACAGCCTCTAAAATTAACATTTTTCAAATATATTATAAATTATGCAATATGCATTATGTTTTAAGCATTATATACCCGCCGCTATAAAAATCCATTTTCTCTTTCCGACGTCAAAAAACAGTTGTTCGTTAAAAAGAAGATCTTGCAAGGCTGCTTTTTATTAATTTATGTTTTGCTGCCCTGGGTCGGCTAGAAAAGTTTTGGAAACATGGGTTTGCACTTTCATTCTCAAGGGAGACCAAGCTCTATAATCTTAGAACTTTCTATGTCGAGGTAAATTTTGAGCTTGGATATCCAGGCTATACTTTTCCCCGTGCGGTCGTCCCGTCGCGGCACGCCGAACCGGGTTCTTGTCCAACTTCTGATTCTGTATTTTTCTATTTTTGTGTGAGATGTTGTTTGCTTCAAATGTTTTTTCCCCTGTAGTGTATGTGGGATTGTTGTTACAGTGTTCTTTATGCCCTTTTCAGGAGCGGATTTAGGATTTTAAAGGTAACATACAGAAAATTTTCGATTTTTGACCCCTCTAGAGCGCCTAAAACAGCCTCCTTTTTTGTATTGTGATTCCCCTCTAAGAGACTGCAAGTGCCTTGTTCTGTGCATCAGGAAAGCAATAAATAGTAAAAAAGAAAGAAAAATTAACTCCCCTTTTTCGGAATTCATACATGAAAAATCAAATTTGGTGGAAAATTAGTCAGTACTAGCCGGTACCCGGCGTCGCACGCCGGTTAAGCTGTAGCTGAACGCACTAAAAGTCCTTTGGATGTTGAAGCTGGCTTAAAAAAACGATCAAATGAATAAATAGATATCTTCAAAGTTTGACTCTAACCCTCCCCGGAGATCCTTTTCTCGCTTCGCTCTCATTAAATACGCTGTCCAGTTTGAGAAAATTTGAGAAAATATTATGGTAAAGAGGAGTAAAATGTAGAAATGAGAATTCTTCAAGAAAAAGCGGGAAAGCCACAAAGAATAGTGCAACTTTGTTTTTATCGGATATAAAAAGATAAATAAGTCAATTCTAAATTGCTTTTTTTAAACCCCCCTGTCATAACTTTTCGAATTTAAACATGTAAAATGACGTATACAGTTTTTAACCGTATCACCACTTGAATGTTTTTATATAAAGAAAGAGGTGGAATTTTTTTATCTTGCTTTTTAGTGTCTGATATATGTTTTTGTATATCAGGGTTTAGATGCAATTGGTTTGTTTTGGTCCTAATCCGGACTCTTGAATTAGCCTCACTTTCATGCCCCTTATAAGGCCTCAGATTTTCCACATGGGCCTTTTTCAGTTCTTCAGTTCTTCAGTGCAGACTGCTGTTTTTTGCTGTTTTTACATTTATCTCCTGTTACTGTTTATCTGTCAAAATGCTTGCTGAAAGACTATTCTTTACAATTCTCATGTTCCTGACTTCTCCACCTACTACTCCCACCAGTGAAGATAACAACTCTACTGGTACCAGAAAGAAGAAATGCCCTGGATGCCAAAGAAGTCACGACTTACATGATTTTGGTCATCCAGGCAAAAACTGCCAAGGTCCACCTCCACCACCGTCTCCGTCTTCTTCTCCATCACGAAATCGTCGCTCATCTGCTGAAAAGACAAGGAAAAGCCCCGACTCTCGTTCCTTCTCAACAGAGCAGATAAATCATTACCGCCAACACCTTGAAGACCTCAAAAATCAAGAAACTGAGCTTCTAGAATCAATCAGACGTGATAAGGAAAACCAACTCCGTGAAGAAGAAAACGTTTTAGTTGAGGAAATTAAACGTCAGACTGAAAAACTTCAACGTTAAAAGACTCTAGAAGTCAACAAAATTCGTCTCGCTCCGCCCCTCCGCCCGATACACGCAACGGTTCCTCAGGGGAAAACCATACTGCTCGATCCGCCATGTTTAACAATTTTCCTGCCGATTCAATGTCTACTTTGCTTCACCGCCCGCTCCTTTCTTCTCAACAACAACAACAAACTTTGAATCCTGGCTCTTCGTTTGGTAATGTCCTTCCTTTTTTGAATTCTGGCTCGAACACTGAACCTTCTCCTTCTCGTCAGTTCACACAGAACGAACTTTTTCTTCGCCCAACACGCACCAACGATGTTACCAGAGGTAAAGCTTTACGTATAGTGGACTTTGTTTCTCGTATTCGACCTGCTGAGGATGAAAAAGTTTTGTCTTATGACAACAATTGTAAACTTGCCTTGATTTTACAGGACTCTAAACCTAAGCTTTCTAGTGTTACAGTTGAACAATTTAATATTGCTAATTTGAGAATTTTTTACGAGCTACTTTTTTCTGGGAAGCTTTCCACCCTTTTCCATGTACAGGAGTACCTTTCTTATGCGATTAAGGTCTTAGAGCTGGCAACTAAGTACACATGGCAATCCGTGTTGCAATATGACGATGAATTTCGGATTTTGCAACATACTTATGGGTTCTCGTGGAGTACTGACCATAGCCATCTACATGAGGTTGTTCTTATACCTCGCTGGGCTGCAAAGCTACCTCGTGGGCTTGGGCATGGCACTGATACTTCCTCACCCAAGATTGATTTTCTCTCCTCTGGTCTTGCGGGTAACAGTAAGGTTTCTGGTCCTCCCACAATGACACATCTCTCGTCCGGCTCTGAGATTTGTCGGATGTTTAATTCAAGAAAAGGTTGTCAGAAGTCACCCTGCAGGTTCACTCATGCCTGTAACCGCAAGGTTGGCTCTCAGGCTTGTGGAAAATCACATCAAGGTTTTCTGCATCCTGTGAATGAGGGTGGCTCTCAATGACTCTTTTCTTCTGAACCTGGTCCTTCTCCGCTTGATTCTGCACTTTGGGACAAAGAACTCCAAAATGATCCGGACCGTCAATTTTTATTTGATGGTGTGGTCAATGGGTTTCAATTGCTCCCAGCAGATGCTTCAATCAGCCCTGCGGAGATGGATAACTACAATTCTGCTATTGGCCAGAGTTCTAAAGGGAAAGTTGAAGCCACTATCCTTGAAGAACTTGCGGCCGGAAACTACATTATTGCTACTGAAAAGCCTGTGATAGTCAGCGCACTTGGAGCAGTTCCAAAGCCTGATTCTGAGGATCTCCGTTTGATCCATGACTGTTCAATGCCCCACGGTATGGGCGTTAATTCTTACATCGATATTGAGAAGCAATCTTTCCAGACCCTAGATGACGCCTGCAGGTTGATAGGGAAGGATTTCTTCATCGCTAAGATAGATTTGAGACATGCGTATAGATCTGTCCCAGTCCATCCTTCTAACCGAGATGCTCTCGGGTTGAAGTGGAAATTTAGTGGGGATAGCCATTACACGTATCTAAAAGACACACGTCTCCCTTTTGGCGCACGCAGTGCCCCTGGTATTTTTCATCGTTTAACTCAGAGTGTAAGACGTATGATGCAGAGAAGAGGCTACCCTTTGATCATAGTGTATCTTGATGATTTCTTGGTCATTGGTAGAACTCAGCATGAATGTCAAGCTGCCTTTGATACTCTTTCCTCCCTTCTGGTTTCCCTAGGTTTTACCATCAGCCCCTCTAAGCTTGTCCCACCATGCACAAGACTGGTATTTCTTGGAGTTGAGATTGACACCACCTCTTTGACTCTCTCGCTCCCAGTCAAAAAGCTAGGTGATCTGAAAGATGCACTTCTGTCTTTTCAGTCCCGAGCTCGTGCATCAAAGAGGCAGCTACAACAGCTTGCTGGCCGTCTTAACTGGGCTTGTAAAGTTATTTATGGGGGAAGAACTTTTTGCGTCGTATTCTTGACCTTATGGGCTCCTTACAGAAACAGTCATCCAAGTGTTTGTTGAGTGAGGAGTTTTTTAAGGACATTTCTTGGTGGTTAGATTTTCTTGAGATTTTTAATGGTCAGTGTTCCTTTCATGACACTAGACCTGTTACCAACATCCACACGGATGCCTGTACAACTGGCATCGGAGCAGTTTTTGAAAATGACTGGTTCTATTCTAACTTGTTGGTTGATGCTCCTGCCCTGGCAGGCTTGCACATCAACTACAAGGAAGCGCTTTGCATTGTTTTTGCCTTGGAACGCTGGGCACCTTACCTGTGTAATAAGGTTGTCCATATTTACTGTGACAACACGGCTGCAGTTGGGATGTTGAATAAGGGATCATCTCGCAACCCGCTCATGATGACTTACATCAGACGTCTGTTCTGGTGTTCTGCCAGCTATAACTTTCGCCTTAAAGTTTTTCATGTGCCGGGAGTCCAAAATGTTGTTGCTGATCATGTATCTCGACTATGCACATCTTGCAGCCTTTCTCCAGTATCTTTGTGACTATTTTGGTCAATCTGCTTCCACTGATAATGTTGTCTGGCACATGTCTGTGAACTGTTTCTGTTTTCTTCTTGGCTTGCATGGCTCCGGCTCACGTCTTCACTCTGCTTTTTAGAGTTTGCGTCTTCGCTGCTGGCAGATGTGCAGTTCTATCGTGAAGCCACCTATGCTATCAATACCCGCAAGGCCTACCGTACTCACCGCAAGGTCTATCTTCAGTTTTGCAATATGCTTGATCTATCGCCAGCTCCTGCTAAATGTGTGCACCTCTGCATGTATGCTGCGTATCTAGCCCGTTTCCTGTTACCTCAGTCTGTTTGTATATATTTGAACATTGTTGGCCTCCTGCATCGTGAGATGGGATTCCCCAACCCTCTTCTTGATAATTTTTTCCTGTCCTCTGTGTTGAAGGGTATCAAGCGCTCCAAGGGTGTCCCTCCAGTCCCCAAGCTTCCCATCACGGTTGAGATTCTTTCTTTCATTCACTCCCAGCTCAACCTGCGGGATAGTAAACAAGCTTCCTTTTGGGCTCTATGTCTGGTCTCCTTTTTTGGGCTTTTTCGGAAGAGTCACCTTTTACCCGTTTCCCAGAAGGATTTTTCCCCAGACACTTTTCTCACCAGGGATGATTTTACCTTTTTGGATTCTGAGATCCACATCAGGGTGAGATGGAGCAAGACTATCCAGTTTGGTCAACGCACTGTTACTATACCACTGGTGGCGATGCCTTCGTCTCACCTCTGTCCTGTTTCAGCAGTTTCACATGCCTTCTCCCTTACCCCAGGGGCCCTCCCATGTGATCAAGCTTTTTGTTGGAGGGATTCCTACCTGGGGGCTAACCGAGTTTTTGTTTACCGGGATTTCATGTACATTCTTCAAGCACACCTCTCACGTTCTGGGCTCTCACACCGTCAATATGGGTCACACTCATTCCGACGTGGTGGGGCTACCTTTGCTTTGGAGGCTGGTGTGCCTCTTGACTCCATTGCAGTTATGGGTGACTGGAAGTCTGATGCAATGTATCTTTACCTACATATGCCCTTGTCGCAGCGTTTGCATGCCCAGCATTCTATTTCTTCATATATTTCTTCTCTATCTAACAACTAATACACACATTGGATTTGGACATTTGTTTTATTTTCCTAGTTTATATTCCTGTACATATTTTGTCTGTGCCGTTTTCACAGTGTTTATTCCGTCAAGAACTGAAAATACCATGTAGACATATCTGTGTGCTTTCTACCTATCCTTGCCTATAGCCTTTTGTGTTTAAGTGTCTGATATATGTTTTTGTATATCAGGGTTTAGATGCAATTGGTTTGTTTTGGTCCTAATCCGGACTCTTGAATTAGCCTCACTTTCATGCCCCTTATAAGGCCTCAGATTTTCCACATGGGCCTTTTTCAGTTCTTCAGTTCTTCAGTGCAGACTGCTGTTTTTTGCTCCGCCTCCCTCCCCTGCATCTTGGTGGAAGCTTTCCTAGGTCCAATCTCATTTAATGCTTAGGACACCGACTATATTGATATTTTTCTTAGATTTTCTTTATGTGAACCGTTTCTTTTACAGTCTATACTATGTATTTGCCATTTGCTGGCTCATTGATTTTATATACCTATATGTTTGTATTGTGTCATTATTTACTGTACTGTTCTCCTGTAATCATTTGTTTTATTTTCCTAGTTTATATTCCTGTACATATTTTGTCTGTGCCGTTTTCACAGTGTTTATTCCGTCCAGAACTGAAAATACCATGTAGACATATCTGTGTGCTTTCTACCTATCCTTGCCTATAGCCTTTTGTGTTTAATCGCCATTTGAATGGGAAAACGTAAGATACAAACCTCCAAGATGTGATCGGCTTTTTATGAAATCCGATAGTTCCGATCTTAGAAAAAATCCGATATTTGAACCCGATATCAAAAACCGGAAAGTGTAAACAAAGCGGAGAGAGATCTCTAGAATTTCCCTTTCCGACATTCTCTATAGAAGACGATCATGAGTCCATATGCATATGGTGAGTATACCTTTCCTTCTTTCCAAAATGAAAAGGTCTACACCTTTAAACATTTTATACATGTTTTAAGTTAGTTTTTTGTGTCTCTTTAATCATCAAAATAAATCGTAGTAGCTATGTACAAAGATAACTTTCCTCTTATAAATAAGGATATTTATATACAACGTTTTCGTGTTTTGAAGTTTACAACTGTACAGAACTGTACAACGTGGACGTTTTAGTTTTTATGCAGGACCTTTTATGCATGGAAAAATCCAGAAAAATCCAAACAGGTAGTTAGAAGAGCAAAATGCCCAGACAGACAGCAACCAAGCGTTTTCTCTTCCCTGCCTCAATGTCTCAATTGAAAACAATTAGTAGTAGCCATCTCCTTTTGATTTTTCAATGATTGAACAGAATTCAAAAGACACCCAAAATGAAACCACTTTATTGGATGGCAAAATTTACACTTCACCTAAAAAAGAAAGAAATTTAAAACATACGTAAAACGTCATAACGCAACACACAGACTTAACTTGCAAAAGCATCTTATAAACACAAGAAGACATCCATGATTTTAGATCTAGATGATAGAAAATTACCCAATTAATGTGATCTTGGTTTTGCTGCATGAGTGCAATTTCTTCAGGTTCATCATCGTATCCACAAATCCTACAAAGTTGTGTATTCCACGGTCCTTTCTCTTAAAATATAAAATATTTTAAATGGTAGATGACATATTTCTGTCTAATCTGCTAGTAATATTAAGAGCAAGGATTCTCACTATGTCCCCATGTATAGTTATTGGGGCTTCCACTGTAGGCGACAAGAAAGTAACCTCTTTTACGCAAAATAATTACCTCCAATTGTAATCAACAACATTGCAACCTCTTTTCGGTAGATTTGCAAATCAATTTTCGATAGGGTTTTTGGAATTGCCAATCCTTTTACAAGTACCTCTGCAAACTAAAAATTAAAAAATATATTTATTGTATAGGGGTTTAAAGATAAAAGGGAGAGGAAATGAATTGAAAAAGGTTTGATATTATGTCTTATTAAATAGAAATATGTAAATTACTTTCAAGCAAAATACACCACACGAAACTGCATCTTCTTGTGTTGCATGTTCCTCTACTTTTGTAACACTCCAGTCACTCACAAGATTATTCATCTCAACAATTTTTCTAAAAGGTAAAAAAAACAAGTTGCAAAATTTGAGCAATCAATAGTTTTGTATAATTTGAAAAAAGATAGTTAAATACAAAAATAGAATTGAAATTCTGATAGAAGCATTGTTCAGTGACAATGTCAATCTCCCCAAGCTCCTTCAAAGATTGCAAGACACAATGCTCTTGGCTCTTGGTTATACATAAGCAATTATTAAATACTCACCGCCAACGAACTTGCAATATTGATACATCACTTCGGGATTCATCCATAGGATTGAACAAAGTCAGTGTTTTATTGGATGGCACTATAACCTGAAAATTATCGAATGAAAAGGTTTTTATTAAATGTCAAAGTCTAATGTTTCTTCTGGTAGAATCAAATCAGCCAAACTTTATATATAATCATTTTGCAAATCAAATAAAAAAATGATAATGATATGTGAAAGGTTAGATATCTATCCTTGGAGTTTTTTGCTCACCAACAAACACCAGTGATCTGCTCCTGTATTGTACACACCAAAAGTCATCTCACTTGCCAAAATATTTTTCTACAAAGATTTAATAAAATTCAATAAAAATAGTAATGAGTTGATAAAGTTTATAAAAACAGAAAAATGGTAAAAAATGTGTAAAAAATATATAGATTATAAGTTACCTTGAGTGCTTCTGGAATCACAAGTTTATCTTGAACTTGAGATTTTATAAGATTTGTTGACAATCGACATTCCAGTATGCAAACACGGTTAGCCTGAAATGGAAGTACAACCTGAGTGATCACTTTTTTTAAATAAGAATAAAATTAAAGGTAAAAATTTAGCAGTATTTGAACTATTGTTATTTTCACTGATAAGTTATTTATTAAAACATATATTTTCTTAAACTGGAACATACCTTTCTCTTATTGGCATCAGATGCAATAGCTTTCAAGTATGCTTCAATGATATTGTCATTTACTTTCCCTTGCAAAATGTTCACAAAATCATTTCGAAATAAGTAACATGTTTTGTTTATCACAGCCATCAAGTGGTTTTGAGACATTCCAGCCACCTTGTCAACAGCTTAAAAAGTAAATTTAATTGTAAATATTAATAGATAAATAATATATATAAAAACAATTCCATGCTTTAATCAGGCTATGAGAAAAGTCATCTTCTTTGCAATGTTAGATAAGTAAGATAATAAATCACCTTCACTTGCACTGCACTTGATGAAACAATCTAAAGTAAGTATTCAAAATCTTGATGGGAAAAATTTACATTCAAGTTTTATTCACATGATGATCGATATTAACAAATTAGAACTGAAATTCTGCTTGTACCAGCAAAAAAGAAGCATAAATATTGAATTTTAATAATTAAAGACACATGAATCAAAGAGTACCATCATGATCGTGGTAACTAACCTTTATTGATTTTATTTTTGTGTATGTCCACTTGTTCCTTTTTGCATTCCTCCTCCTATAAATTATCATAAAAAGTTCCAATTCAAAAGTTCAAACTTTTTGCAAGATAATGAGATCAATAAATATATAGGAGAGTCACACACCTTTATATTTGTTTCACCATTTGGACGAGCAGGTATTGCCCCATTATCTTCTTCTTTGTTAGTTAACGGAATTGCATCTATAAAAGTTCAAAGTAAGTACGTGTTTGATTTTTATTGATAAAAGAATAACCAGTGAGCTAGATAAATTAGATTTAAAATTATTCAAAACTAATATGGAAAAACTCTCACCATTACAATCCTCCTTCTCATCAGGTGTGATGTAAATACAGGGGATCGTCCAGTCAACCATTTCTTCTTTCACTGATACCTAAATATATCAAAACAATTTCTATTGTTTTAATGTGTAAATTTAACAGTCAGGACTATTATGGGTAATATGGTGCATGTAAAGTTTACAGATCACTTTGAAGATGATTCAACTTACATCTTTACGTGCTTCTTGTTCGATGGTTTTGCTAGCTGCAGCTTTTCTTTGCCTTTCTGCACCAATACCAACACGTCCTGTGGCAACCTGTTTGCGTGGTTTAGCTTTTGGTAATTGAGCAAAGTTAGTTCTTTTGGATTCTACTTTCTTCTTCTTCTTCTTCTGCTTCGGAACTTGTTCTCCTTCTTTAACAAAACCTCTCTCCTTTGGCACAACTTCATGTAGTTGATTCCTTATGGAAACGAGTTGCTCTGAAAGTCTATCTGCAATCTGAAAATTTAGATTGGTTTTGATGTTATTAGAATGATAGCTTTATTCAATATTGATCAAGAATTTGTTAGAAAACATCATCATGCATCAAAAGTATGAATTATCTTTCAACCTAGTAAAGTAGCTTTTTTGAGAAAATACTCGAAAAGGTATTTCTTGGCACTAAGTAAAGACTTACGTTTTCCTCTGAAGAGGGAACAATGTAAGTCAATGAAATGATTTCGTGCATCAATTCTCTGCATTCTGAAAACTTTGTGAGTGTGATTTTTCTCTTCTTAGGAATATGCAGAAATATTTGTTGCTTAATTTCACTTTCGTCATCAGCATCGATACCATCAAAATCATAATGGGACTCATCTTTTTCGTTACCAGATTCGTCATCAATGTTTCCAACAACATATTCATCAAGAGTCATGTAGACGGAGTCTCGATACCTCGCAGGAAATGATGTCCACGATTCGTCTGTGTGGTTGATTATTGCAAACATATGCTTGCAGGGTAGCTTTGTCTTGAGCCAAGAGTGACACTCGCACTTTGGAGATCCCAAATCTGTATGGTAGGTATCAAATGTGCGCTTGCTTACAACTGTGTAGCCTTGTCCACTTGTCCGTGTGATGTTTGACTTGTTGAACTGTTTACACAGTGCTATTTTCTTTTGACAGTGGTCGATTACTTTTGTTGGTCTGTTGCGCAGAAACGTTGGTACGTTTCTGTTGTACCTTTTGTGCATCGACGAATTTTTCAGGTTCTTCTTGTAGTAACTAAATGCCAAAAATAAAAGTTTATGATCAATTATACGTTTTTAATATTGAAGTGTAATTCTTATTTCTAAAATCTAAGTACATGATTTCATTTCAGTATTTTATGAAAAATGTTAGCAAATTTGTTACATAGTTATTTTTATAAATTATCTTACTCGTTGTATTTTTCAGGGAGAAACTCTTGTGTCAAAACTTTCAGCATACCACTCAAAGTTTTGTCATTATACCGCCGAAGGTACTCGTACTTCAAATCGCGGTTCTTCCTTTCCACTCCATTGGTTGTGTTAACTTCGATAGGAAGCAAGTCTTTTCGATAGTAATACACCCATCTCTAAAAGTAAGATTTTTTTCTTTTAATTTTTATAAAATCCATTGTAATTAACGAATTGTGAATCATCTTTTTCATATTATCCTAAGACTTTTAATTTTTTCAAAGAAAATTACCTTGCAGCAAGAGAACCAAGTGTCATTGAGCCATGCCTGTAATTTCGCCGATTCATTCCAAACTTGGCTACATTTCAATACGTTCATGCGTTTTTTCATTTCTTCTTCCGTCATGGATTTGGCGATTGGTCTTAACAACTCTAAGACAACTTCACGTTTGGTGGTTCCTTCTACATACTTTTCGTTCATTCCATTCTTTCCCTTTTTCAGCCAACGATCCCACGATTGTTCGCGGTGAAAATCACACAGTAGAACAATGGTTTCTAAAGTAAAAAACGTGTTGCTGTTTTTGTCAACATCAATCAAAAGGTAATCAATTTCTTAATCCACTCACTTATCGATGGTGGATATACATTATTCATTACGACCCTCACTAACTTGTTGAGTTCAAGGGAACATAGAAATATATTATTATACATAAAATGAATTCTAATTCTAACTTGTTTAACTTTACCTGGGAATAATGTCTCGAGGGCATTAATCTCCGTTTCACAATAATCAACTAGCATGACCTTTGGGCTCCACTCTGGGTTCCACTCTTTCAGCTTTCCCAACGCCTCTAAGATAGAACTTGTCTTTTCGTCCTGGAGGCAGAACACCCCAACGACCTGGTAGTCAACATTTGTCTTCGTAGCCACTAAAAACAACGGGATGGTGTATTGAGTAGTTTTGTATGTGGCGTCCAACAAGCAGACGTTGTCACCGTAACGCTTCATTAGCCTCTTCATTTCCTCGCTTTGGTGTACGAATAGCAACGTTTGCTTGGTGCTCAATTCCAATTCATCAAGTGTGTTGCCTTCCTCATCATAAACTTGGTACTCGTTGCCATGGTCAAACGGCCGGAAAAAGTATTGATCTTGTGGGTTTTTACTTTCCCACTTTGAAACCAATTCTTGAATGTTAGCTTGGTCGATTTTTGAGAAACGGTTCTTGACCACAACCCTGTTGATGTGAGCCCGAAAGTCCTCGTTTGTTGGATGGAAACGTCTATTGTATTTGGGTGGAAGCTCCTCTTCCCTGAAAAGTTCATTCTCCAAGTACGTATGAATGTGTATTCGCATTTCTCTTGGTTTTCCGACTCCCTTCTCTGCGAGTTCCATTATTTTCTTTATTATTTTCGAGTCGATTCTTTGTGACAAGCCAGCACGCTGAGGTAAAAAAAGTCATATCTCTCAGTGCTTCATTTCAAGTGTGTATGTATTTCAAAGTAGTTTGTCTTTCAATATTTTGATTTAAAAAGAAAAATTTAGAAGTAATAACTTGTATTGTCTTAAGAAAATTTGCACTTTCTTGTATTTTCCAAGGAAAATTACTTGAAACAATTTCTTGTACTTTCAAGGAAAATCACGTAAAACAATTTTTTGTATGTTTAAAAAAAGATCATCTAAAACAATTTCTTTCAACATTTTACACTTACAGATCCAGTGTAATGCCCAACATGCTCATCTGGTTTTGATATTTGCACTATAAATCGGCGTTCCTGTTTCGCATCTTTCAAATTTTCTTTAAGAGTTTTTGATGCCGTTCTTTTATGATGATGAGTTGGCCCTTCGATCTAAACCATACGAAGAGATACTGTTTGAAGCTATTAGCTTGGGGACTGATCTTAAACTACTTGACTGGATCCGAACATTCCGTCTAGACAAATGGTGGACAGTGTGCTTTTTTACTGGAATAATATTTGTGGGTAATCTGTAAGCAAATAGCCTATCTTGTGTGAAAAGGAATATGATACATGTGATATCTGTGGCTTTTGATTCCGCTATTTTGATATCTTGAAAAGTTTTTTTTTTAATTTTAAACACATTTTTACCTCATATTCTGGTAAACGGATGATTTCACGGATTCGAATTTTCGCTGGACAGTTTACTTTCTTCGTATCTTGGATGAGGTTACGTGTTTTCTTTGACTCTCCTTGTTCCTCCTGGTAGGGAAAATTAATTATAGATTTTTATTTTGTTGTGTATTTTTGAAGGAAAATTAATATTTACAGTAGTGCATTGTAGACAAAAACTAATATAAATACACAGAGCAGCAGCTTGATATAAAAAGTAAAATATAAAATACCTCAGCTTGTTTTGCTAATCGTTTTTCTTTGTGAGATTTATTGAAATCCTGTCCATGAGCGCAATATAACCTTTGCGATCCAACAATCATAAAAGGAACTCCAGTGTATGGTATTTGTTCAGTCTCCCAGTAAACTTTGTGGTCTTCCTTAAAGTCTTCTTCTTCTATAGAAAAGAATTTATGAATGTGTTTCTATCCCGCACTCAAATGAATCAATGAGTAGTAAATCACAGTACATAATATACATAATACGAAAATAATTGGAATTTTTACCTTGACCAAAGTTTTTACTGGCTTGCTTCACGTATTCGACGACGTTTTCAATTTCATGTCTTCTTATTTCGCCATAGGCTGCTTCAATACTCGGTGAATCAATCACGATGTACGCTGATTAAGAAAGAAGATAGATATCAATGTAGTGAATGGCTTGTAACCCCCTTGTAACTTAAATTTGTATTATGTGCTAAATTCTATCAAATGCAGCAGAAAGAATATACCTTGTTCTTTCTTTGATGATGTAGGTTTGTTTTCGTTAATAACGCCTTCGTCTTGTGATCTAAATTTTAAAGATTTTTATACATAATGTTTATAAAATGCACTAATTTTGATTAGACTCAGCTTTGTTACCGTTTGAAACCAGCAACGCTGGAGGGGTTACTTAGGCAAGAGAAGGGTACTTACGGAATATCCCGCCCTTAAGGGTAGGAAAAAAGGAGATTTCAACTTTTTGCTCCCAAAAAGATCAAAGTTTGATCAAATTTCAACTTTTTGCTACTTGAAAGACCAAATTAGTCCCAATGAGGGTCGTAAAATTCACCAAATTTTAGTAATTTTTCTCTTTTAGTCCCGCTAAGGGTCCGAGGGTCGAAAGTTGGGCGGTACACACCCATCAGCTCGCAACCCTTACCCCCGGGCAGTAGCGTTATCCTTGTAAAAACATAAACAAAAGACTTTTAATTTACGCTTCTGTTATTCTTTCAGCTTCAATGACCATCTCTTCAAAACCGCTTTCACTCTCATTACTGCCGTCACTGTAATGCTTGAAATTGTACTCGAATTCAGATTCTGAGGTGGAAGATTCGTACTCGGACTGATCATTAGACAAACTTTCGTTGGAGATGTCAATTGTAATTTTATCGTTTTTGTGGAAGCGACTCGGTATTGTACTCGAATTCAGATTCTGAGGTGAAAGATTCGTACTCAGACGGACCATTAGACAAACTTTTGTTGGAGATGTCAATGGTAAATTTATCGTTTTTGTCAAATGGTTCTAGTGGAAGCGACTCGGTGTGCTGGTTCTTTCGTCCTAGAATCGATAATAGACGACGATATGAAACTATACAGGGTTAAGTTGATGTTTTCTTCGAATATGCTAAATGTAATGATATTTATAACTACATATCCACATACTAAAGCTACTAAAGAAAAGATAACGTCAAGCCAGACTTTGTTCAAGCATACCTGTGTTAACTTTTTGTTGTTTTTCTTTGTTTAAGTTTTGTTCTATTGTTCTAAGCGCTCAGTCATACTCTTCACTTGCAAGTTTCATTTCTGCCTCTTCATCTGTCGTTTCCTCTGGAACGGAATCCGTTAATTATTAGATACTATTTTTCTTAAAATTACACATACGTTTAGGAAATTTTAGGAAGTGCCCGTCCTGTAGAAAATTGAACTTTATTAGAACGTTTTATCTAAAATCAGTTCGGGAATCAGTTCCTTTTTATTGATGAAAGATGTCATTGGCTTAATACTGTTCGATTTTGACCGATTTTTTTGTATCGAAAAAGAAAAAAAAGGAATACTTTTTGTTCCTTTAAAACGGCAGTAGTAGTACGACGCCGAAATGTAGACCTTTCGTCGCGCGTTGTGATTTTCCACTTAAATGTCTTGAAATGAGTTGTTTGTGTTTACTTAATGGGATGTAATTAATGTGATAATTATTTTCTGCCATTTTTTCATTCGTCTTGACATAGATATCTAAAAATTAATGATATTAATTAATCCCTAAATGAAAATGATCTCCTCGAGAATGTCAATCACTTTTTATGTAGTTTCTGTCAATCACTTTTTATGTAGTTTCTGTTTTATGCAGGACTTCTGAGATAACAGTGTAAATATGTATATATGTTACGACTGTAGAATTATCCTGTTTAAATATTCGTAAATAATAATAATAATAATAAAAACCAAATCCCCAGAGGGACCTGTCAATCATTTTTTGAGGCTCTCCGAGACTTTCCTTCTAGTACTTAGGGAGTTAAAATTACTTCATTAGATTCATTAAATTTTCTGATACGATATGATATTCGAAAAAGACTTTCAAAGACTGTTTTTCGAAAAATTAATGATTTGATCAAGATTCGAACCATAAGCCATTAATTTACCATAGGTTTACTAAGCCAACGCGCTAACCGCTAGGGCTAATCGTGCTGTTGGTATCTTAAAAACTGACAGGTCTAATTTAAAGAATCAGGCTCAAGTTTTTATAATGGCAATAATATTTATTTTAAATTTTATATGACGCCTTATGCCAATAATACTTATATAAATAGATGGATAGATGTCATGTCTACTTGACGTGTTATAGCCCCCCCCCTGTTATGATCAGGAATTTCTTACTGTTCTTGTGATCATACGATCTCCCCATCCCATAAAGGCATGAAAGCTAAATATTAGGTTAAGTTAAAAAGGAAAAATGCTTTGATGGGACTTGGCATTCGTGAAAGCCAAATCAGTGTGTGGCTCAGAGAGACCCTATTAGAGGAGTTACAAGAAAGTGATGGAAAACTTTTTGGAGAGGAGACAATAAAATCCCTCACAAAACAGGCAAAAGTGAACAACCAGTCACTCAAACAATTCCTCTTTTCAAAAAGAGTACAAACAGCTAATCGCACTCCCTTTTCATGGAGCTCCTCCCGATCAACAAGCCACGGAGAGGGGCACGAACAATACACCGATGAACAACAGGCTGGCTTGCACCACAGAATTCAAAACCGAAGAGGCAAAGGTAAGAAAAATTCTGTCAAACTTCACAGAACCTCTCTCCAGTCAAGCAAAACCTCTGCTGACAAACGGGGAGTCACAAAAATTTGGGAAAATACACCCAAGTATAAAAAACCTCATAGAGGATTTATCAAATCCCCAGTTGACACAGACTGGAAGGACAGGATTTTTTCAAAACAATTGGTCAAAACTGACTCAGGACAAATTCATCTTGGAAACAGTTTCAGGCTTAGTGATCCCAATAAGAGGGAGGCCAATTCAAAAAACAAGACCACAACAAATAAATTTCAATTCCAAAATGAAAGCCTTGATAAGAGCAGAGATAAGAACCTTACTGGAGAAAGGGGCTGTGAAGAGAGTTCTAAACACAGAAGGTCAATTTTTGTCCACTCTATTTTTAAGAGAGAAAAAGGAACCAGGAAAATACAGGCCAGTTATAAATCTAAAGGAACTGAACTCATACATTCCATATCAAAAATTCAAAATGGAAACTTTGAAGGATGTGAAAAACATCCTCCAGAAGGGGGACTTCATGGTCAAAATCGACCTGAAGGACGCTTATTTTGCAATACCGTTGCATCCCCAATCAAAGAAGTATGTGAGATTCAGCTGGGAAGGAAGCCTATACGAATTCCAATGCCTGATGTTCGGATTGGGACCAGCTCCCAGGTTCTTCACAAAACTACTCAAAGTACCCATTTCACTGTTGAGAAGGTTACAAATAAGAGTCCTCATATACATAGACGACCTATTGATAGTAGCAGGGTCGAAAGGAGAAGCAATCTTCTCAAGGGACACAACAATCTTTCTTCTGGAGAATCTAGGGTTTACAATAAATCTACAGAAGTCTGTACTGGTACCAAACCAACAGATGGAGTATCTGGGAGTCTTAATAAACAGCTGCGATATGACCTTCAAAGTCCCACTAGAGAAAGTGCAAAAACTGAGGAAATTATGAGTCTGAAAACTTTTCCCATAAGGAAACTAGCGAGCCTAATAGGGAATCTTATGGCAATCGCCCCAGCCTTCACCCTAGCACCACTCCAAAAAAGATTCCTTCAAAAATGCATGAACACGCAATTAGCGAGATGCGAACAGAGATACGAGTCTGCAATGAGCTTGGACAACAAAGCAACGGAGGAGCTAAAGTGGTGGGTAGAAAACCTTTCGACAGGAAATGGGAAAAACATAAACATCTTACCCCCAGATTTAATTATAAGCTCAGATGCGGCAAAGGGAAGAAAAGGAGGATGGGGGGCCCACTGTGGTCAGATCTCGTCAGGAGGACTATGGCAAAGCTGGGAAAAAGAGGAACATATAAATGTCCTAGAGATGAAAGCAGCTCTCATAGCTCTGAAAACCTTTGTGAAGGGAAATCATCTGAAGTCAATACATCTATTGATAGACAATCAGGTAGCTCTAGCTCACATTGTGAAAATGGGTCGACCAACAAATTTGACTCTAGTAAACATAGCCAAGGAAATATGGTCTTTCTTGACCCAGAAAGGGATCACTCTTACTGCAGAATACATCCCATCGAGCTTGAACAAGGAAGCCGACTTCGAGTCCAGGAACTCGACAGACTGGAGCGATTGGAAGCTAAAAAGGAGGGTTTTCATACAGATAGTGGAAACTTTGGGAACTCCAGAAATCGACCTATTTGCTTCCAGAACAGCCCACCAACTGGAAACCTATTTCAGTTGGAGACCAGACCCGGATTGTCAAGCAATAGATGCATTAACTCAGACCTGGGACCAAACTCTAGCATATGCATTTCCCCCATTTTATCTGATAGGGAGGTGCCTGGAGAAAGCGCACAGGTCTCGAGCTACAGTAATTTTGATAGCCCCAATCTGGACAACCCAACCCTGGTATCCAGTTTTACTGGGGATGTTAATCTCAAACCCAAGAAAGATAGAAATGGAAAGGGACACTCTAACCCACCCATTGGAGGAAACGCACCCTCTCATTCGAAACAAAACACTGCACTTGGCAGTGTGGGAGATATCAGGGAACATGAGTCTTCAGAGGGCATATCACAAACTGCTGCTACCCTTATAAGCAAAGGGAACTAGGAGACATTACATGTCAGCCTGGAAAAACTTCAGTAGCTGGTGTCGTAAAAGGGAAATTGATCCCATTTCAAGTACTATAGAGACCGTAGTCAACTACTTGACAACCTTATTCGAAGAGGGTAAAGAATATAACACCATAAATGGGCATAGATCAGCCATATCCTTTTACCATAGAATTGTTGAAGGGCTACCAGTGGGGCAACATCCACTGGTCACTTCCTTACTAAAAGGAGTTTGAAGACAGAGACCCCCGATGCCTAAATATACGGAAATATGGGACATCGACACAGTGTTGAATTGTATGAGGGAATTACCAGAAAACGAACATTTACAACTGAAGGAACTTACTTTTGAAACTGTAACACTTTTGGGAATCCTGGCGCCAAATAGAGGCTCGGAACTTACGGACCTGGATATTGATCTCATGGGGAAATCAGAAACGACTTTCATTTTTCATTTAAGTACACCACCCAAGCATTTCAAACAAGGAAATAAAAATGAACCAATAGAATTTAGGAAATTTGACGGAAATAGGAAGCTTTGTCCATATCAAGCCCTTACCGAATACATCAAAGTTACAAAGGTGTTTAGGAAAAAACAGCAAACCTCTAAATTATTTTTGAGCTATGTCGAACCACACAAGCCCGTAGGAAAGGATACAACAGCTAGATGGGTAAAAGAGATGTTAAAAATGGCGGGCATTGACATCAACATTTTTCAGGCTCACTCCAAGAGGTCAGCCTCTTCTTCAAAGGCATACAAAAAAGGGGCAAATCTTAAAGACATTTTAAAAATGGGGAACTGGTCTAATGCATCAGTATGGCAAAAATTTTACAACAAAGAATTCAGTTCGGCAGAAAAGTACCAAAATATACTCCTACAGGACTGAAGTTGCTTTAAACGAGGACTTAGCCGGCGTTCCGCAGCCTTTTGTGAAGACTCACTCTAGACTGCGTCCGCTCGGCATAATGAATTCGTCTGATTTTAAGCGATATAAAATTTTAAAATTTTCTGAGGCCGAAGGCCGAAAAGGAAATTTGAATTTTATGAGCTTAAAATCAGACGAATTCATTCCCATCCCTCCTCCCTACTTTGCTTTTAAACTGCTTACACTGTATTCTATCTTTTATGCAGAGAACCACAATCGAGGGAAAAGACGTGGTCGTGGCGGCAGACGAGTAAGGAGATCTTAAACTTTATATCTATATAGTTTATATTTTATTTAGTTATTATTATTAGCATTTCATTCAAGGAAAGATATATTAATATATACGTCATGCGACGTCTACACATTTCTATTTGTCACATCATATAGGACGCATCTACGATGCTTTTCTTAGCCTTCGTTCCACTCACTCTAGACTGCGTCCGCTCGGCATAATGAATTCGTCTGATTTTAAGCTCATAAAATTCAAATTTCCTTTTCGGCCTTCGGCCTCAGAAAATTTTAAAATTGTGGGGATTAAAAGGAGCTATATTATGTTGAAAAAATTTAACTCAATAGGAAATTATATCCCTTTAAAGATTTAAGCGTGTGACGTCATTGCTGAACAACTTGTTTGTTAAACAAGATTTTCTCTCTTTTTCTCTAAACTTTTAGTGAGTTTTGTAAAGAAAAATTTCTTGATAAAATCATTTAGCACATTCATTTAGACTTCTAAATTCAGAGCAAAATGTCGTCGAGTGAATCTTCAAGTGAAGAAAATGATTTCTCAGACATTTTTAACCATTCTACTACTTCTACACTCTACGTACATCAAAATTATATTTTGCTATAAAACATCTTCTTTCCATAATTTTTGTCTACAAACAGTTTCTCTATCGAAATGAAAGTTCAGCGCTGACGTCACGAAACCCTCTTACTTTCAAATAAAGAGATATTTTAAACAATGATAATTCAATCAATATGAAAGATTTTGCACTCGTTCTTTTTGCAATGTTTTTTATTTAATTAGGGCTGTACTCTGTCAAAAAATAAGGATAAAGAAATTTTTGCCGTTAGATCTCCTTTAAAACTCGAAATTTTAAAGTGCTGATAGCTTCTGAATTATTTATTCAATCATTTTCAAATTTTGACACGTGATAGGCATTGACAATATAAACTAAATAGTTTTTTTTTTGAAAATGATGACGTCATCATTCATAAGGTTATCAAAATTTGAAAATTTTACTCATCTTCAGCACAGATTTTAAGAAAAAAGTCTTCGTGGAAAATGCAAAACCAGCAATAATCACCCTTTTATCTTTCAGAATCTTCAAACAGAATCTAAATATCTTTATTGGTTCGACTGTAATAAACATTTTTTAAACCATATATTTTGTCTTTTTCGGTTTTTCCTGACAGGTGGAAATTTTGGGATGACGTTATCGGTTTTTTCATGACGTCATCAATTTTCTTTTCTTTGTTAATGTTTCTGCGCCTCCCACGTAACTGGTTAAAAAGCGAGCTTTTTCACGGATATTTTGAATGAAACCTTCAAATGGAAATTTTCCGTGTGAAAAATCGGTCAACTTAACAAAGTTTTATACAATGAGCTTCATCAATAACACATGCCAGAACTTTTTTTGAAAGGCCTCAGACCTTAAAATTTTTCATCCTTACCAAATAAAAACTGCGGATGTGAAAAGACAAATGATATGTTGATATGTTACCATCAGTTATTTCTTTTGATATTCCGGTAGGTTTCTTGTGTTTAATTATCCCATGCTCTTTAAAGTACACTTGATTTTAAATTCTTCTTTGTTAATGAATCCAAAGGATCGATTACAATAATGATTTTAGCATCATTAAACATGTCAGGGAGAAGTTGGTAAATTATAGATTTTCCATACCCAGGTTGCAATGCAAATACATCTCATTTCGTAAATTCAAATTATTTGCTTTACTTTCAAGTTATATTTTATCCTGTTTTTTTTCTAATGATCTCTGCAGAGTTTTTAAAAATGTAACAACTTCTATGAAGCCAGCCACGTTTGCTGTTTTTTGTTTTGTTTTTGTTGCTACGCTCAAATGTTTTTGCGCCTCCCACATCGTAACTGGTAAATTTTCGCCGAGAAAAGCATTACGTACCGTCCCCCCTCTCAGAGGGGGAATTCGCATCAGCCAACACCCCAGGGTATTCTCTGGCGTCCATCAGTAGTGTAAGTAAAGCCTATGATACAGGGGCACGAGGTTGGTATTTTTTATCTTCTTTATTCGAAGACTGTTACTAAGCATCCGGAAAGTATTCCAAAATTTTGCATTTCCATTGACAACAATCTACATAGATGAAAACTATAGTTCCCTTTTTCTCCGGGAGATTTTTGAACAATTCTCCACGTTAAATAGGGGATCATTACAAAGCTAACCAGTCACTTGACCAAATTCAATCATGTTCCATGTTCCCACTATTTTGACCCACTTGCCATCTTTAGTAAAACCGATGTTTGACGCTGATTTGAAAGTCTGATCACAGCTGATATACTCTGATAGACTTGCTATCAACGACTTATAGACTTATAGATCTCTGAAAAACTTTGATAATTCAGACAAAACAATTCCTTAGAAACTTCTCTGAAGGGGGTTTTGGAATAATTTCTTCCATTGCTCGGAGGTTATTTAGATCAACGAAGTGCATGAAAGAACTGATCAACTATTACTTCTGTCAATATCGGTTGAGCTGTTGCAAAAAACTTACCATGATCAATCAGCCGGGAAATCAAATCAAAAGCAGCTTTAGTCAAACCACTGTCATGGCTTAAGGTTTTTGAAATTGTTCAAGTTGACGGAGAATGCCAGCATATTACGACGTTATCATTTCTAATCTCCCATCGTGATGTCGAGGATAGGTAAATTCCGGATTTTTTATCTTGATCACAAAGTGGGCAATATAAAACTAGCTCCGTGTTTTCCAAAGGATCCCAAAACTATAGGTTCACGTCATCTAGCTAAAATTCTTTCTGAACATTCTCATTGTATTTAAACAAATGTAATGCCTTTCCTTCATTGATCAATTCTCGTATTCTCATCGTATTATTCGGAAACAATTTTCATCTAATTTTTATAATCTGATATATACAGGACGGGTACGAGCTGTGAGGCAGATTTCTGCTTCAAAAAATCTACAGTGGGAAATTCGAATTTAGTGCTGTCCTCACTTACTAAAATAGAAACCAAATTTCGGAACTGACCAGTAAAAGAATAACAAAATTTGATTGGTTATGTTTTTAACCGTTATTAGGATCTGGGAAATTCAAACTCTCAGCCCAAACCACATTATAGAGTCGGGTACAGTTTTTTTGGTACTGCCTGTGAGTTTTGTTCAGAAATGAACCTGTGATGCTATTCGTAATTCGATTAAATCGAAAGTTGCTTATTTTATATCACTTGTCCAGAGTTGTAATCAATAAAGGAAAGATTTTTGATGGAACATTGAATATCGCATCTGCAATATATTGGAGCGAGTAACTTGTAAAGACCCTTATGCTCCTGTTTTGATTCAAGAGTCTCAGTGTATTGAGTCATGACGTTTTAAATTGGATATAACACATGCTCTTTGTTCGGAATTGGTTTGCGGTTGCTGTTGGTTTATGTTGTTAAAATTTGGGACTTTAAGCATGATGGCAATGTTGGCAAACCCGAGGAACATTGCTTATTTACAGTGACAGTTTTACGAAGGAATCCAAGACTTGATGAATTAATAGAAAAATCAATTGTTTCCTGAATGACGGTTTTCAACTTATTGACTTGTTGCTTTCGCTTACAACTTGGGTTGACGCATCTAGTAAACTTTTTGTTTTCGTCTTCTATTGCCATTTTCCAAATCCACGGTTGGGTTTTCATAGCTCTTTTCATTTGACGATATTTGTGGAACATTGAAATCTGGCTTTTGAAATTCAATTCAATATTTGATGATTGTATGGCAGAATAAAAAGTAGATTCGAGTTTCAAGCCATAAAACATCTTTTTAATGAGATCTGTAAAGACGTATATTTTACCTTCCTCCTCAACTCCCGTAACGAAGCGAGTCTGTAAAATGCCGTTTTCGTGGTTTTTCGAATTGTCGATTTTAAACATGAAAATTCTCGAGTTTAAATGCATATAAAATGTTTCCAAACATTTGTTTATTGAAATTCAAACTTTCCTGTGTCGAATAAATTAATATTTCCCCATCAAAACACTACTCAAATGCTAAAAAAGCCAATTTTTCAAGGATATGTTTTTCGACAGTTTTTGCCTAACGCATATTGGTTTTTTTGGATTTTTGAGTCAGGCAGACCTATCTGCACCTCGATCTGTCCTGTCAGATGGTTCAAAAAAGATTAAATTGTTGTTTTTAGACAAAAATGTGTCAAAAAAACAGCATGTTCGCTCTTTGACGTTTCATGCACCTTAATTGAAATTGACTGCGGCCATCTGACTGGACAGAAAATTGTAGTAAATTTATCTGGCTTTCAGAAAATCCAAAGTTATTGGGAGGTTTAGGGCGGGAAGTACATGCATTTTTGCTTTTTGCAGAGGCACCCCTAACCGCTAACCCCCGTATTTTGGATGTACGATAATTTTCCCCATTCTTATATTTTACAGACCAGATTTTTTTTGCAGCCAGCACCCAACTGGTACGGGACTTTTAGTGTTTAAGATTTTGGCGCCTAAATTGGTACAGGATGCGTGATAAAAAATCCAAATAATTAAAGAGAGGCGGGAAATTATTTTTTACAAATTCAAGAAAAGGATGGTCGTTGTCTGGTTTATGTTTATGTTGAAACTGAAAGTTCTTGTTTTAGGTAAAAGTATTGTAAAGGTTTCTTGTACTGTTATTGGATATACCATAGGTATAGAATGGTGGTTAAATCTGCAGGAATTTACATAAACCAAAAAGGTATTTCTTTCTTTTTTTCTTCTGTCTGTCTGTTAAAGAGTAGCCCAAAACTTTGAGCAGAACAATATTTTTTAAACAAAAATTGTTTCAGTGGGAGACTTCAAGTTAAATGAGATGTGTGACACTGTCAGACTGTGTGTAGTATAGAGGTGAAACCTGGTAGCATGGCTCTCTCCCTAGATTATTAGAGCTCTCTCTCCAGCACCATCAGTTTTTTATCAGAAAACATAAGAAGTTTTGATTTAACTTTGTATTTTAATTTGAGGGCTATCACTGCATGAAAAGTTGTCTTCTCTAACGCAAGATATATGACGAGAAGTTAACTTTTCTCTCAATTTTCTTGTTTTGAAATCATTAAATTTTCTTCTGTGCGAAAACAAGTAACAGTGAATCTTCACTATTTCTCGAAAAGCTTAAATTTTCTAAATATCGAGATAATTAACTTTTCGATGTACAAAATGATTACATTTTTAGCCACGAAAAGTACTACTTTTCTCTGAAGTGAAAATATAAGACTTTCTCCACGCAGTGAAGATTCACTTTTACTTGTTTTCTTGTCCATGGAAATTTTAAATTCAAAATTGAGAAAAGACGAACCTTTTTTGTAAAAAAAATAACGAAATTCTTTTAATGAAAGGAAAGATTAACAATTTATTATTTACGCATTTTCGAAAAGATGCAGATGTCTAGACCAGAAATAACCAACGTTTCGTTATTGGGAATATATATTCTAGTTTAAAAAAATACTTGATCCGCTTCATTTCATAACATTGAAAAGGTAAAAAAACTTCTAATATGGAAACATTAAATTTCTGGTTACTGTAGCGACAATTAGACGCGAGATTAAATTTGATAAGATATTGAATTATTAAATATTCTTGGATGATTTTCTTCTTTCAAATTAAAGTCAATATTAAAAAAATCATATTAATATCTATGTACTCATAATTCTTGTGCTAAAAATCTAAAGTATGCCTTATTTACATAAAATGACATAAATTAATAAGATAATGTAAGATGATAAATCATGATATATAATTTTTAAAACAATGGCAATAATTGATATGGTATAGAAGGAGCTTATAGGGTTGGGGGATATTTCTGACAAAATTTGACATTGTAAAGCATTTTTCGAATTTAAGAAATAAGATTTAGGTTACGGTTCAAGAAATTGTATTGGTATAAAAAATGATGAACTAATTAATAAAAGAAGTACAACAATTACTCCTTCAGTTGTATATCGTTCCTCTTTTCCCGAGGGTTCTCCGATTCTTCGTTCATTGAAGCATTGAAGATATTTCTTTTGTTGTGTTGTCGAACAATCATCTTTACTTCTTTTTCTTAATACCATTTATTTCTTGGTCTTCTGATGAGACGATGTTCATTTTGTGATAAGTTTTCTCCACACGTCTTTGACATTGCACAGAATTGATGTTTCGGCTCCCACCACCGAGCTCGCGATACGTTTTTCGACTTTCTGTAGAGAGAAAATGATAAAGATTATACTCTACTTTTTAAACAGGATTATCAAACAGATTAATTGTCCATTTATTTTTATTGAAAATTGAATTGAACTTGAAAAATCCAAAATGACTTGAAGATTACAAAAAAACATAATAGCAAGAAAGAAATTACGCGTTTTAGACAGGTTATTTCAAAAATAACTTGAACGAGTGAGTACTTACATGATCATTGCATGGCCTCTTTAGCATTATTGACGCATATTCATCGCTAAGTCTTTACTTGTTTCACTGTAAAGTTCGTGTGAAAGCATATTACAAGATTTCGTGACAAATCAAATTTCTTTCCCTCTTTTAATTTCTGCCAATTAAAATCTCTTTATCAACATTTTTCTATAAGAGACTTAATTGGACTGCAATTGAAAATATCGTAATTTCTCCACAATTATAAATGTGTTAACACAGGGTCCCAAAGGGAATGGTGTTGTTCAGTTCAAACAGTTAATTGTAATTTTTTGATGAAACCGCCGAACAAATTTTTCAGCCTTTGAAATATCGCCAAAAAAGAGAAACTACGAATCGTTCTTTTCTTCCATCAAGTTAAAGCATTCGAGTTTAATTTTAACAAGTTTAATTAATTGAACTGTTTTTAGGAGCTCTTCGTACACACCACTGCCCCAATTTTACGAGAATTAGTTAACGCAAAAGCTTAATACTACACGTTTTTTTATAAAAAACAAACTATATAAGAACATAAGGCTTAAAAGGCCAAAATGTTAAGAACAAGTTAAGAATATTTCAAGGCTTTGGGAACTCAAAAACACCCGATTTCTTACGAAAATGGCCATAAATACTCATAAAATGGGGGGGGGATAAGAACATGTTAAGCACACTTTTTAGGCTTATTTCCGAAGGCAAAAATGTTGGATGTTCTTATAAAAAAACGTGTATTCATGAAATATCAAAATCAAATTGTTTTCTTTTTATATACATTCCTGATTCGTTCTGTATGTAAAACTCGTCAAACTCACTGACCATAAAAATTAATTTTGGCTGATTTGCAAAATATCTAATACATCCAAAAATTTTATGCCATCTATAATGTAAAATACATGCTTAAATGCAACCTACTAGCCGTAAGCAAAGCGTCACAAACGCTGCGAGGCCCAAAACAGTGAATCGCTAATTCAAAAAACTCAAACGAAACAAAGGTAGCTGTCGGAGGATTATACTATTTTCATTTTATGAAAGAATGCCTCAAATAAATTGTTCTTCTTTCCTTCTACAAAAGACCCTTGCATTTGATTCAAATATATAAGGAGTAAAAATTGCCTCGCATTACATTTGTCAACTATAATGAAGTAAATCGAGATTAAGACTTAAATAAAAGATCTTTGAAAGATTTTGAAAAGTTTTGCAAGTTTTACAAAAACACAAAATTTTAAAAATAATCTCAAAATGGAATGAAATGAAAGCTTTAAGTCATGTATAATGAATTTGAAGAAGATTAATTTGAGCATATCCAGTTTCCAGCCCTTAAAACAAAAATCCTTTCTAAACATCTCCAATTAGTCTAGTTGTAGAAAATCTGGTGAAGATGCTAAAGCACAATGCTTCAAAGCCAAGAAGGGGAGGATTTGTAAAGCTTTTTTAGTAGATTGACAAAATGTATAGAAAATATTTTAAACTTTTAAACTAACACGACTAAACGTATCGATGAATAGATTTTACCGGTATTTTTGTAAAGATTAAATATTTCCAAGAATAAATTCAGGCGAATTTTCAGCTATAGCCTCAACTAAAACTTTTATGTTAATAATGAATTAATGAGTTAATGATTTTATGTTAATGCGTATAAAATCAAAAAAAACAATTTTGCATACAATGCATTAAAATCAATAAGCAATTGAAGAGGGAATCTTCATACACAACTATTTACTCAACTCCATTGAGACACCCCTGTGTCAAGACCCGCCGCTGGATAAACAATTCTTTCAAAATCCCAATGGGGATAGAATTTATATACTTTTTGAGTTCAAAAATATAGTGGGATGGTTTTGAACGCAACTTCTTAAATATAATTTTTATATGGGGATGAATTCAAAGTCAATTTCCCAGTGGGGCTGAAATGATAGGGTATTGTTCATCAGAGGATGAAGTTTTGCTAAATTTTCCAGTGGGTTGTGGTTCCATGTGGGAAAAAAGTTCCACAGGGGCTGTGAGACAGGGATGTATTGAGTTTCTTTAAAAGTAGTGATACAAATTTTACAAAATTGGCCTGCAAATAATGCAAATAATGCTGAGGTTGCGCGAAGTGTGGTTTGCACTTTCAACAGTTGTTGATCTGACTTAATTGTCAAAATTAAAGATTTAAAAGAAAAATCTAGAATTTGAAAAATCTGTAAATCATAGAGTACAAAGAGAGCTAATTACACCCCTGTCACAGTGTTACAGCCCCGGTGGAGCTTCTCCCACTATGGGGATGAAAGTTTATACAGTGCAATTTCTAAGCGGAGACGAAACAAAGTAAAAGATGTAGGACATTTCTTTCTCCTTTCGCCTTAAAACTTCTAATTCTAAGGTGCGAAAAAGAAAAGCGGCACCTAGTTTGGTCAACAGAGGACACCTCTTCTTTTTCCTGTCATCACGCTAACAGGCACAGGGGTCATTGGACAATATAAAATTTTTTAATTAAAAAATAATCTTGTCAATCAAGAGATCAATCCTAAAAAACACATTCTCATCTTGCTCCCATAAAATTAAATATTTATTTTACTTTTGCCAAATCAGCTGCAAGAAAATCTGCTCCTTACTTTTATCCCGACGTAGAGATTATAATGTTCTTAAAAAACGAAATTATTACCTTTTTTTATTGTATTTGATGATTGTATTTTCGATAAATTTGGCATGAAAATTTGATATTTTCATGAAAAATATTTTCGTTTAAATTTCAAGACGAAAACTTTATATTTTCTTGAAATACAAACGAAGAAAAGATAGTCAATCTGGAAACATGAAAGATTTCCTTTTTAATGAAAAACGACAAAAGAAATTATCCACCTTTTCGAAGCAAGAAATATTTAAAGATTATCTTTTTTCAAGAACTTAAAGAAAAAGAATCTTTTCTTAAAACTGTAAGGAAAAATCGATATTTCCGCAATCGTACGTTCGAAAACATTAAGTTTTCAAGGACAAGAAACTGGAAAGACGTATATTTCATGCAGTGTATGCATGTTAGCCTCCACTGATGCAAGTTACCCGACATCAGGTACTCTTGAAATTATAATTAATACATTACGTAGCTTTTGAAAACATTTAAATATGTTATTGTCTAAGGAATTTTTCAACCATAAGTTAAGTTTTCATGATCACTCAGTGGTTCATGGTCACTCAGGTGGCTCGAATAAGCAAGGTCATTTAGGTGGCTAGCTTTGCGTAACTTTTGAAAATTTTGAAGATATTGTTTATTAAAGAACTTTTCAACCTTTTACTCAGGCCCTTTAAGTGGATTTGTTTTCTGAAAAAAAGTTGATTCTACTAGCCATTTTTGAAACATCATTACTCTTTCAAAAAAAATTGTTTTTTAAAAATTCTTTCGACTTCATAACGGAAAAGGATAGAATTTTATTATGGTTACAATGATACCCATCAAGCCGGTGAAAAAATTACATAAAATTTCATTAATGTGGAGAAAATCGTTAAAAAATACATAAAATGGCGCCTCCGCGGGATACAGCGTTGAGCTTTTCACCTCAATTTTTGTACATGAATAGTTCAAGCAGGTGGCTATTCGAAACTAACTCAATAGTGAAAGATATATTTATAGTCTTCCCTCTATGCACGAAAGAATTACCAAAAATTCAGTTTTTTCACTTGAGTTCAAAGTTCAAGCCGCATTTTAACTATATTGCACAATAAAACCCTCCACTACAGAGGTACTTTCAATATGCTGGCTCTCCTCCCTGCTTCCTTGAAAAAAGAAAATCACGAATTTTCAATTTTGTATCGCGCGGAATGTAGGAAAACATAGTTTCTCCAAGAAAATACTTAGAAAATGGAAGGTACAGGCCAATAGCTAAACCTGTTTGTTTAAAATGGTTGATTGACAAGTAGATTCTTACGCAATAATCAAGTAATCAAATTTAAAAGGAAGACGCGATTCTTTTGAGCATAAAATAAACCAATTGGTTCTCTCTCTTATTTTTTTCTTAAGAATCTTTTAAAAAGGAATATAAAGGAATACTTTTCATATTTGCATTATTATGATAAGAATTCGGGAAGATTTCCAAAATTGGTTAATTTATAATGATGAAGAAATGTGGTAATAACCTTTCTGATGATTAAAACCTTGATTGTATGTTGTATCATTATGCAAAGTTCCAAGACTTGAGATTTTCAATATCAAAATAAATTTTAATTACTTTCGGGAATAAGAAATCTAACAAAAAGTTCTTATGAAAGTTTAACATTTATTTAAAGTGCTCCATCGTACCCCTGTTACGCTCCTTCCCTCTGGCTGCCACGATTTTTTACAAAAATTACCTTCAAACCAAACCATTTCATTTCACGAAAGATCTAGGTAATAAGGCAGTATCGCAATGTTCTCTGCAAGAGACCCTTTAACGTGCGGGTTTTTGAAAGTTAAAGTTTTTAATTTGCTTTTAAAAGATGCTTACGAATTACGAGGAGAAACGAGTGTTCGTGCCATTGCGGATATTCATAGAAATCATTGTGCAGATATCAAAGAGTTTTTTGGTATGGTGGATTATGATTTTACATTGAAAATTTATACATCAAACCTGCTTTCAGCCAAAGAAGTATTTCGCACGTTAACTCAAAATAAAGCTAAAAGTAAGCCTATCATTATGGATACATTTTCCGAAGATTCTTGGAAAAAATTAGAAATTACCGAAAAAGAAAAACATTCACCAGGCAATTGCAGGGGATGTTGCGAAAATCGGAAATTTAAAAATGCAATGTGCCATTTTCCAATTAAAGGAAACACCTATAAAGCTTTGGCAAAAAAGCATGGTTTGATTATCAGAAAACCTCTTGGAGACATTACCAATGTTGTCAACGAGAAAAAGATGGTAGAAAAAAATACAGAGAGATACTGTAAAGGCGATTGAAGAAGTCAAAAAAAGATCTGCCGTTGTCAGGTTAGTACTTATATGCTTTGTATATTGTATAAGTTTATTGTGCCTATTCATCTCTCGACTGAAGGCTAACATAATCTTTCACCCGTCTATGTGATTAGTATTCGATGGTTAACGGTTTACGCTTTTGAAAGTAAGCCGATCACAAACGGTCTACTTTCTTTTTCTCTTTCGCTATTTCGCAGCGTAACCGATGCTCATCGTTTACTTTCATGTCTCAGTGAGCATGCGTGAAATCCCTTAAGCACTAAGCAAAATGGTATCCTTAGCTGTGTAACAGTATAAATGGCGGGAATCGAAATGAGAAACTGGACTGCTGAAATTTTCATATTTATATAATATGATCTGTTTTCTTGGAGATGTACTGTGGAAGATCAAAGAAGGATTATCATGATGGTAAATAGAAGCTTGAGCAATTGAACTTTTATTTAAATTCAGCAACCCCTGGGCCCTGATGGAGTCCCTTGCCCAGTTTGCGACCAAACCAGTCCTAGCTAGTTTAGTTGACTGGCGCGCGCGACCGATTGTCTTTTTTGAACCCAGCCACTGGTCAGGGGACTCTAGTAGGTGGAGGTTGGTAGTTAAGTTCAGGTAGGAGCTTGGGATGGTAAATGTGAAATAATTTCAGGCAGGAGATAATGAATAGCCTTTTTTTAATGGATTTTGGTGGTGATGGCATCAATTGAACAATTGCCTGATCTGCCTGATCAGATGAGCCAGTATGAATCTCGTGTAACTAACGTCGAAGATCTTCGGCGTACAACTGAAACATTTTTGGCGCATTGGCGTAAGGGTACTTATACAAAGATTGTTTGATTTTCAGTTGGCGTAAAGTAATAATTCAAGCTCGGCGGCGTGAATGACTCCATAATCCAAATCCATCGATTTTTAGCTTTCATTTGGCTTAAACACAAAAGGCTACTAGGCAAGGATAGGCAGAAAGCAAACAGATATGTCTACATGGTATTTTCAGTTCTTGACGGAATAAACAATGTGAAAACGGCACAGACAAAATATGTACAGGAATATAAACTAGGAAAATAAAACAAAAGATTACAGGAGCACAGTATAGTAAATAATGACACAATACAAACATATAGGTATATAAAATCAATGGGCCAGCAAATGGCAAATACATAGTATAGACCGTAAAGGAAACGGTTCACATAAAGAAAATCTAAGAAAAATATCAAAATATTCGGTGACCTAAGCATTTAATAAAATTGAATGAACCTAGGAAAGCTTCCACCAAGATGCTGGGGAGGGGGGGAGGCAGAGCAAAAAACAGCAGTCTGCACTGAAGAACTGAAGAACTGAAAAAGGCCCATGTGGAAAATCTGTGGCCTTATAAGGGGCATGAAGTGAGGCTAAATCAAGAGTCCGGATTAGGACCAAAACAAACCAATTGCATCTTAAATTTTTGATTTCGCTCGCGTCAATTTGATTTATTAATCATGTTGGCGCATGCGCCTCTTTTCCCATCTTGCACCGTTATTGAAAAATTGAATGTTGGTACAAAAGAAATTTTGTTTGGTGTGAGGCTTGCTGTACGGAAAAATATCTTCTGGAATCCATACTGGCAGATGAGCACAAATGAGCTCATTGCATTGCAATTCCTTTGTTACTTAGAATGAATTGTAATGTTACCATATATATGTTGTAATTCTGGATCTCTTTTCTCTTATCCCTGATCTGATTCTACATTTTTATGGCTTATGTTGGTCTGAAATAGTCCCTTTCGGATCTTGACGCCTTATTGAATTAATTACAAGTCCATTTTTCGCCTCTGGCACATGCCACAATTTCGGGGCCAGAAAAAAATTTTCAGGGGAAGGCTGAAAACTGGCCTGTAGTGACATCATCAATTCCAGCACAAGAATCCACATAATTATCTACAATTTTGGAGATTGTTTCATGTAGTACACACGCAAACTCCCACAAAATTCAAGATGGCAGCATAGTTGTGTGGAAAAATTGTTGGACCCAATGACGTTGGCCTCGTAATTTATTCAATGATAGGGTGTTGTGACCATACAAATACTTCTATCTATCTTTCTATCTATTTAAGATAGTTACATCAGTTAAGTTAAGTTACAGCAGGCTATTCGCCCATTCTCACAACTATGTTAATGCGATTATGCGCCCCGTCAGCAACCTTGGACTGACCCCGGGGGTACTTCAAAATGCACGATGACGAACAAGGGGTGGGGGGTCTGAATGATTATATGCACACCTTCAACCCCATTGAACTTTTCAATCTTGGTATGATAGACATGTAAAGATCGTGGCAAAACGGTGTATATATATAGAAGGTTACATTGGGTGATTGCAGAAATGTGAAATGTTTAATAAAAAACAAGATAATGAACTTTCATTGGAATAATGAATTTTTTTGCAATTCTAAAGAGCTCAAGTGCATGCAGGCTGTTGGTTGTAAACTGATTTATTAATTCCCCACGACTTTTTTCATGTGGGGATTAGAGGGGTGTTACCCACTAAGAGAGCTTGGATAATCCCGCTTCCATTTAATGAAAGAAAATCAGAATCATGCACCTAGCTTAAAGGGATAACCAGATTAAAAAATGAAATTTTGCCCATAGACCTGTGTCCCAAGTAAAACCCCAAAATATTTTTCAAAGTGAAACATTGAAGAGGAGATACTGTATGACATTTTATAAATCTTGAAAATTTTACATCTCGTGTACATTTCATCAAACATTCATTGTTTTTGAGTGAAAAATAAAAATTTGAGTTGCAATATCTTGACTTTCGAAAATAATTGAGCTAAAAGATTTTAGGGTGTTAGCTAGAACCATGGAAAGTATCTTATTTGATTTTTTAAGTGATTGTCCCTTTTAGTTTTCAAATTAAGACCACATTTTCATCTCTCTGATCACACAATTACAACTAAATACTTTCCAAATCACGTATAACACTATAGTAAAGCCTCTATCACGGCATCACACAAACCACACAGGTCTGAATATATTATGGAGAGAATATTAACATGACTGATGAAATATTTAGTGAAAATAGCATAATTTGGAATATTTTATTTCCTATTACTAATTGTTTTCATCATCACAAAGGCGGTTAAACAAGTATATAAAACTGATCTCAGGACAATATCTATAATATTATCAACTTTTGATAATCAGCTTTATTTTTATTTTAAGGAAAATTAAAATTATGCAGTAATAATATCAAACAAGGAAAATATTATCAAATATGGAGTTTCCTAAAAAACGAAATGGTTCAAAGATCAAATCAAAATGGATTGGTTTAAGGAAAGAAAAACAAAATTGCAGGACCACCTAAAATTACTAACTTTGAAATTTCAAATGTTCCAGTTACTAATGATGATAATGGTTACGACTGTGATGTGGAAAATTTTGATGAACATGATGTTGGAACTTATGATGAAGACTTTGTACCTAAAAAACAATGTTATGGTATTAACAAGGAGAAAGAATTAATTTGTTGGGACAACATAACATTGATTATTGCTTGATTTATGCAATGAAATTTAACACTTTCCCGAGCCATTGCTGCTTTTGTAACGATGAAGTTATCACATCTTTTGTATGGTGTAAATCATGTGGACCATTGTCCTTTTATTGTCATGATTGCGCTTATAAAATTCACAAAAACACGCTCTTTCATTCATTGGTTGAAGTCCAGGTTTGTTTGTTTTCTTCTGGTCTGTCTATAATAGGCACCCTATTGGATTTTAATTGTGGTTGATATTTTTCAAATTCGAAGGTGGGGGCTGGGTTGATGACAAGTTTCATATAGAGGTTTCCCTATGTGAGTGGGATGACTTTTTCCAGATGGAGGTCAGAGAGTTTATTGTTGATTTCAAAGTTGAGGGAGTTAAGGTTGAGGAATATCCTCGAATATTTATTAAAAAGAACAAAAGGTCTGCTCATACTTCTGAAGAAATTTAGAAAGTTAAGTGTTTAGATCTCTTTTGAAAACATTTTTGTCTCAAGTTTAGGCTTGGATATGTCCTCAAGATGTATTTTAAATGATTACAGGTTGATGGATGCAATGTCAAACCATTCAAAGTAAAATCTGTTCTGCAAACTGATCATGTAAAAGCATGTACTTCAGCTTATTCAAGAACATTGACTGTGATTTCAGAAACAGGTGAATTTTATTTAGTTTGGCGTATACTTGTTGCAAAGTAATGACTGCCTCTAGGCTGCAAATAAGCATTGTTAGTCTTCAGTCATGTCCCATTGCAAAAAATGGTGGAATGACTGAAAGTCCTTTTGTGCACGTCAGTTTAATGCTTTATTCATATAGGGAGTTTCGGACTGCGTTTAATAAAAATTCATAACAAACAGACTTGTACTTTTTATTTGCAACCCTTGCCCAATTATTACAAATTTGGATTATAGTATAATCATTAGTATAATTAGTATAATATTGTAGTTCTTTTTATTTCATATGAGTATCGACAGGCAACTGTTTGAATATTATGGACTTTTTGGTTATTTTTATTCGAATAAAACATATATAGAGAGTATTTTTAATTACTGATATTTACCTTAGGATCAACTCATCAATGTCAAATTTATTTTTGTAAATGCACAGAAGAGTTCAATACTTTGGTACATCTGGATCTATGGCCAGTAACACCGATAAAGCCAAATACAGTTATTTCAATGAATTTGTTACACCTTTTTGTTGCATTACAGTTGGAAGGGAAAATATCTTTTTCGTCTTTTTGTGATGGTTTCTCTTGGAAAAGCGGAGTGGTTGATCATGACCTGGTAAGATACTATATGGGTGAAGAAATTTCTAAAATTTTTGTCCAACTATCTTCTACCAGGGGATTGGGTGGCAGAGCAACATATGATGCATTTTGCTCTTATTAGGACTCTAGTACTGCATATATTCTCATTTCATAAGAAACATTATAATACCCAACTTCAAAATTGAGATTTATTGAAAAATATTGATTAGAGATCTATTTTTAAGGTCACTTTTTGTTTTGAACAAATGAAGCAAAAGCTGTCCTTCCCAGGCAAAACAAATTGACATCTTAACTATTTTCAATCTGGCGTTTGTACAAAAACCAGGCAAGCCGTGCAACTTTGATGTAATTTAACTCGTTTCAAATTCTACCATACATATTCCACTCTAGCCCCTGGCTATACCTCATTTGCTTGAACGGAGCAAACACAAAAAAATCTACACAATTCCATAATGCAAAAAAATGGTACAAGTAAAAACCGTACAGTAGATTCTCTTGATGTTGATCCTGATCTCTACTTTTCCCTTTTTTCTATATCAAGTATTTTGAGAAAAAACAATCAACAATCAGCATTTCAAAAGGCATCTCCACTGTGATAATTTTTAGTCGTTCAGTTAAGAGAGAAATATATTTTGAAAAAAACTACTTTTTAGAAGAGATACCTGAACCGCATGACCCAAACGGATTCATTAGATCAATTCAGACATTTCCGTCGACAATTAACAAGTCTGAAGACAATATGCCCGAACTATGATGGTTTGGAAAAGTGTGCATCTTGCCCCAAGGTATTAAAAAATTTAAGTCTTTACTTTTTTTAAACATAAACAAGCTACCGTATGTCCATTTTGATCAAGTGATTCCCTATATCTCCCTCAGTAATTTTTGAATTTTTATGTAACTTTGCTTGTCTCGAAAAATTGTGGTGTCAAACAAAACATTGGGGACTGTTTGTAAACTGCTGTAAGATATTTATTTTGCATCGTAGAATATGAAATTACACATATATAAATCAAAATATTTTTAAATTGGACAATTTGATTCTTTTAAGGAGAATGGAAGTATTTTCTACTGCTTTGACGCCAACTTTGGACTTGTGTTAAAAAGCTCTGCTTCTAAATCAAAGAGACTCGCTATGCGGTCGGAAAATCTATTTATCCTTGATGAGGAAGTAAAAACCTTTATGGAAAGCTACGATGATACTTTGAAGACAAAGGTACAGGATTTAATTACGTTGTGAACTTTTATTAAAATAAAATATTTTTCAAGTCCGTTAAAGGCTTTTTATTGACAATCAATGTTTTGAAATAATAAACTAACTTCAAATTGCTACACAGTGTTTCATGCTATGCAGTCGTCAGATAATTCGTTTGTGGTTGTTTTTGGCAACCATTCAGACATTCTTCAGCACTGTGTGACTCTATTTTTCTTTTTTACTTAATGTATCAACAAATAGAAAATCTCAAGGTAAATTTTTCATTCAAACGAATATAAACTTGAGCCGAAAGGCGTGTGTTTTCATTCAGTTGTTCTGATTGTTAATAAAATAGACGATTAATAATAACATCTTAAGAAATTGATTTTGTAATGATTTGTAGAATGAAATTTTGGGAATCAAAATTTGCGAAATTTGGGAAATTCTATTTTAATAAAGTAATTTTTTCAATTGGCTTAGGATTGCAGCAATTTCCAAGCTGGCAACAATTTACGGTCAAAACGAAAAACGAAGAAACTCAGTGTAACTGGAGTATTTGGTACATTAAGTGGATTAATTTTCACGTGGACTTTTTTTTGCGAATCGAAAATCTGAAAATTTCGCGAATTAGGCTCTTTTTTACCTGATTTTTTTCATTTTGCTAGGGATGATTTTAAATTTTTTCATAGAGGACTAATTTTGGCAAAGATGGCTGAAATTCGCGAAAATCGCAAAAATTAATCCACGCGAAATTTAATCCACTTAAGGTATGTCTTGTCGTCATGAGTTCCCGAAGCTTTTCTTGAATATGCAACACGGTGAAAGGTAATGATTCAGAATTGCAGTAATGCATAAACGAGCAGTTTTTATTCTCAACTTCAAGCGTGCTAGAATCTTAGAACAGTGAATACCTAGGGTACTTTAGTTTTTTGGCCTTGAAACAGTTTTTACGTCGAAACAAAGATGACAGCATTAAGATAAATTTTTTGTTAGAAATCTTAAATTTTTTCCATCTTAGCAGTAGAGAACAGCTAGCCGATATCTAGTTTGAAATTAGAAAATGGGTCCAATATAACACGGAAACACTTCTTATAATACATAATCTTCAAGTTTACAATTTGTCAAGCTTTTAAAACCAGAATTTGAGACGGATAGAACTCCAGTGGTTGTGTAACACAAGGAGTGTTGATAAGATTTTTTTATTGTTTTATCATCATCAGAAATAGTAGTTGCATTGTTGTTTTAGATTGGGCTACGCCGTTCTTCTCCTTGATCAGATACTGAACGATACAGAAAAAAAGAGGTTGGATGTGCACATCATATATGATATTGCATGCGTTTTGAAGTCACATTTGCAGGTAGAAAATTAGGAAAACTTTTTTTTCTAATGATCATACCTCATTTAAAATTTCTTTTTTCAAAAGAGTGCAAATAACTCTATATAATAACTCTCTAAGACTTTTTGTTTTATGTAAATCACTGTAACATTTCTTTGTAGATATTGACTTAGATCACCGACCTACCTCTCCCATCTAATTTTAGCCTATTACACGTAAGACTGTGTATGTTAATATTTTTACGTTATCTTTAGAAAAAGAATACTTTTACCAAGTATCAAGATTTCAAATTTGGCATCCCTGTTTTTCATTCGTATGGTCACAGAGGAGACTGTCAGGTGATTATTGAATTCTATGATGGTTTTTCTGCTTTCAGAATTTTGAAAATTTTGCGATTTCCGCGAATTTTGAACAGATTCGCGAAAATTTATTCTCGCAAAAAAAACACTTTTCAATAAAGTCTACGCTCGACCATAAAAACTTTCTCCAACAGCTTGGAATGTAATTTTGGGATACCTTTTGTGTTGATGGTTTTGAAAAATCTCAGGCTTCAACGCTCTATCTTACAAAAAATAGTGAAAATCACAAATAAAAACAAAAGTCGACAAATTTTCTTTTCTCGCTTCATTTTTTTGAAAGTTAATTTGTTACTTTATACTATTTGTAGGTGAAAAATTCAATCAGAAGATTAGATTCTTTTGGCCTTATGGATGGTGAATTGATGGAACGCCTCTGGTCATATCTTCGATCATTCTCAAAGATTACCAAGGAGATGACTCCAGCTCACCGCACGGATTTACTTAGTGATGCTCTGCTGCATTTTGGCTCAAAGAAAATGGGAAATATCGGTATGATTACTTTGAAAAGTTCTATACTAGTGTTACATAATTATGATATTTTTAAGCTGATTAATGACTTGGTGTCATCTATTAAAGCTTTGTTTATCACTGGTAACGCGAAACATGATTGGATTTTTAAATCTTTACTTAGGCTTTACCTTTATTTTCTTTTAGGAAAATATCTCGTGTTTCTATTTCAAAAAGCAACAAGAACTTGGAATTCTTGCGATTCAGAAATTAAAACGATTTGCTCTAAACTGCCTGGTAAGTTATATTTTTTTGATTTAGAATAAGCATGTAGCTTAGCGAATTGAGGTCTGCTTGAATAAGTTCTCGTCAAAATCTATATTAGTTCAATTCTTAAAACAAGCTCTCGCTAAAAGCCATTTCGATACAGTCGGTTGGTTCTAAAATTCTTCTTTAGAAAAACATTGTAAATTTAGAAGAATTTAAAAGAAAACATTTCAAAAAGGCCTGTCAAATTTTAACACTTTTTCAACACTATTCTAGTTAATTTGAAAATTCTATCATGACTGATTCATGATACCTTTTATAAATTCCTAAAAGAATTGTTCAAAACATTTAGCTCATGTGGATGAAGAAATTATCAAATCATGGAAAAAAGAGGAGGATAACGCTGTAAGCCAAAATGGAAAACTTATACAGAAAAGTTAGTATTTTGCAACGTCATCTTTTCTCGTACTGGAATGACTAAGTAGAAATCTGTCGAACCAATAAGGTATAAGCCCCGAAGGGCCAGAGTGGAATGGTGGTGGTAGGATTTGAAGCCAGTTAAATCCTACCAAATTATTTTTTTTGCCGATCCCCCATATTGAATTCCTGTACTGAAAAAACTGGGTCAACCGCTAAATTAATTTTTTGGCAAAATTTCTTCCTTTAAGGTTGAGTTATGGGAACTTAAATGTATTTAAAATATTTCGATTTTTGTACGTGCTGGAGTGCTTCAAAAATGAAGAATAACTCTTTTTTATTATTCTTTAGAAAAACTGACCCATTTGATTGACATGACAATTGACATGACAACCGACAAATGTCTGTAAGTAACAACGACTACGGACAACAAGATAATGACTGTACTCTGCTGACGACTTACATTTCTGAATATATATTGAGGTGTTGAGGATTTCTCTTTTTTTTTACCGCAGTAGCCATAAATTTATTTGAGACGTACGATACTTGAACACAAAGACTACTACTCTAAGACAACTAACAACTTGTAAATTTGTTTTCCTGTTCTTTGACCAACTTTTCACTAGCATTGTGGAGTTAATATCTTTTTGAATGAGTAATTACTGCTTTGTGTATATTTTCAGCTCCTTCTGATTGGAAGCAAGTCTACTACCTTAAACTGAAAGACTTTTACAAAGAATCTGCACTGGTTTTAATGAGCGAAAAAGTATGCGATGCTGCATCGCATCAACGAAAGGCAAACAGGTAAAACTTGCTTAAATAACGAAGAATATGTTTACCCGTTGGTCTTTACCCCGCTGAAAGCTGAAAAAAGAAAATGATTGGAAGGCAAGCCAACGAAATGTGTTGAGCTTTACTCTTTCAGACTTGAATTCAGTTTCAAACTTTAGGGGATAATCAGATGATTTTCGATATTTGGCCTACAGATTCAAGCAATGGCTCTGAGAGAAACCTCCAAATTTTTTGGCCCAGTTATTTTCCAAAGCTGATATAAGGGGCTAGGACTGTCATCACGAGTATACTGTTTTAGCCTAATCTCAGAGGAGAGTCCTACTATTTCGGCTATTTTCAAAGCGCAATATCTCAGCTTAGGAAAATGATTGGGTCAAAAAATGGGCCATGGAGTGAGCCTATTGGCCAAATATAAAAAATCATGTGATTATCCCTTTAACATTACATAGATTTCTCGAAATAAAAGAAATTATTTTCGAGATTTTTCGATCCAATGAGTGTAATTATGTTGTTATTTCATTCATTAGACTGAAACGAAACTTGACATCGTTTGAAAAGCTTCATAAAGTGAATACGAGATGGAAAACAACAGATCGCGACTTTCGAAGTCAACATATGACATTTTGCGTGTGAAGTCAAACGAAACAGCATCCACACTATATAGCAGATGTTCTGAAAGAATGATGCTCTTAACATTAAAGAAGCGATATGCAGGTATGTTCGATTCTGAAAACACATTTTCATCAATTTACGCCGGCTACAGATCAGATTAGTAGATTTTACTTGTAGGCCCACCATGGTTGTGCTACACAGGGAAAACTTTTGAAATTCGGTCACTTATAATGGCCTGGAGATATTCGGTTTCAATTTCAACTAAACACCTAACGTTTTTTATCCTGTGCCCCTTTAAAAGTAGATTTATTAATAATTCTAAATATAATAGAATTCCAGCTTTCAGACAAATTATCGAAATCTAATCTCAAAAAGAAATTGTAAAAGGTAAACTCTGACTTCAAAGCAGAGAAGGTTAGAAATAATGGCTGCTCAAACGATCTATCAATCAATAAGAGGAAATAATATCAGCAACAAAAAGGACTCAAAATTTCTTAAGATATTCAGAAATATCCTCTACGAAAACTTTTTAGTAAATCCATCTCCCTAAAAAAATCCAAGAATAAAAAATCCAAGTAGAAATTTTTATTCCTTACGCTTCTAATTTTCTCTCACTTCAGATGGTTCGGCGATCGCGACGAGATTGAGCAAACAGATAAATAAAGTATGTAAAGAAATCAAGAACCTGCTTGCCTCATACAATTCAATGAGATTGGAAATGTCACCAAATTTCAAAACTATAGATTACAAAGATGCCCTCAACACAGAGGCTCCAATATATAATGAAGTGAACTTTGTATCCAACGTCAATGAGGTGGGTGATATTATATTCCCAAGAAATTTCTTTTTTTTAATGTTTTTGGTTTTATGATGCGAAGGGTGCAATGACAAAATTAACCGGAAAAAAGAAAATTGTTTCACGAAATAGACATCGAGTTTTTATTACCTATGAACTCATGCATTGGAAGAAAGGATATGACTCAATTTTCTGTAAACATGCTAAAGCAAAAGAGAATTGAAAATGTTTATGTGTCTTGTAGAGTGCAACCAACGATTTATTGCGCTCCAAGTAGAAGCGCCAATTAGGGGTAGCTCATTGGGTAATTGAAGTTGTATTAAAGTAATAATTTTTTCTACTCTCTTTCTCTCTCTTTCTTAGGTAAGAAGCTCGTCAATCCCTACGAATGTTGTGAAAACATTGGTTCAATTCTATTTGAGAAAACAAAGAGCACAGGAGGAGATCGTTATAGTTCAAGAAGAAATGAAAGCAACGTTGTCCTATTGGAGAGACCAGTTAAATTTTCTTGTTGAATGTGCTTCGCAGCAAACGTCCTTTGGGTTGAAATATTTACTTCAAGAAAGAATATTCATTGTTAACAGCTTGACAAAGGAATTAGAACAATTATTTAATTCTGTTACGAACATTGAGCTTCAGACAGAATATGTTAATCGTAACTTGGATGTTTGTATCGATGAAATGGACGGTATTTACAGTGACAGTGATTGTTCAAGTGAGGACGAAGAAGATTTATGTTCGAGTGGGAGCGACATTGAGGATTCAGATTTTAATGGTTTATACATTTAGGCTTGATATTGCAACTTATGTTCATGTAAAAAGTTGTTTTTAATCCTTAAAAATATGTTATTATCTAGATTGTTTTTACATTTGACATTTTTATAGATTCATCAACCAAGGGTATCATCTAGAATTAGTCCGTTAGATTTTAAAGTTTTAGCCTCCTAATTGACAAAAAAATTAGGTTTTCTTTCAAGCTTAGCTTGTAATGTCGGAACTCTGGAACTTAACTACTTTTTATTTCCTTTCGAATAAAAGCCCGCGATGGCGTCAGTGAATACAGGTCAGGGTGTGCGGTATTTTTTATTTCTTTTACTTTTCTTTACTAAAAGGTGGCATTAGTTAAACATGGGAAATTATTATTTTCATATAATTTTGACCTTTTTTTGTGAAAGAAATAATATATTAATTTTGATACAATTATTTCAATAATAATTCATTCATGACAAATATACTTTTTGTTATTTTTGTATTGAAGTCTTAATTTTATAGTCGTGCTGCCAGCTCCCTACCTGCAACGTCTAACCCTTTTTAATTTGCTTTGCTTTCGCCTTCGACGTAATCTTTCGAGATATAATGTCGAGGTTAAAAGCTCAGTGACCAATCCCTTATGCCCAAATTGCGTTACTTTGCTTTCGCCTTCGACGTAATCTTTCGAGATATAATGTCGAGGTTAAAAGCTCAGTGACCAATCCCTTATGCCCAAATTGCGTTACTTTGCTTTCGCCTTCGACGTAATCTTTCGAGATATAATGTCGAGGTTAAAAGCTCAGTGACCAATCCCTTATGCCCAAATTGCGTTACTTTGTTTTTGTCTTTTATGTAATCTATAATGTCGAGGTTTGCAGATCATTTTTCCAAAAAGTTTATTTTCAGGGTAATTTTGTACAAAGATAGCAGATAGCTGATAAGGAATAGTTACTATTATAGTGTTCTCCAACATGTTCAGTCGAAACTGAAAAACGCCTGTTGGAACATGTGTTTCCTCAAACTTTTTATTATATCGAACTTTTCTCTCGGCGGCCCTGAAGTGATAAATTTTGCCCATTATCTCAAATATCTTATAAACGTATAGTTTTACTTTGATCCTTCAAGAAACCTAATTTAAAAGAAATGTCAGCTTTTCCTGATTTGATCAAAAATGAAATATCGTGTAACTCACGGTTATGAAGATATAGTGGTATAGTACCCAAATAATAAATTAATGGAACACCTCGCCAGGCATCGAAGAAAAATTCAGAATCTAAAGCGATTCTTTTAAAAATATCAGTCGATAAATTAGCTAGAATGTGTGTGAAAGACAGTTAACAGCAGTTAACGCCAGATTCCTGATTAGAGAATCCTAAAACACAAGAAATTTTGACTTGACGGTATGGACTCACGCCAACATTTAGAATTGACTTTCTATAATTTAAAACTAATTAACTTTTCCTGTGTGCGTCATTGTATTAGTTACCCTTCTCAAGTAACTTCGTCCCCAGGATTAATATCTTATTTTGAATGATAGAGAATCCTTTGATCCCGGGCCTGGCTGGAAATTTATATCACATAGATCTAAAACGATTCGGGCTTTTTATAAGTTTCACAATAAGAAAGTAAAATAACACCAAGAAGTATTTATATAATAGTTTATATAATAGTGATTCTCTCATCTGACAACTAAAAGGGCTAAAAGTGTCAAAAAGTATTCAGAAATTTGATGCCAAACGTTTAATCGCATGCAAAATTTGTCATGAACATTTAAAAAACTGATCACTTTCACTCAAGTCTCATAAACAGAGGTTAATAAAACAAATCGTAAGTTAAGTTACAACTACAACTCTCAAAGCGCTTAAAAATCCGTAAATGTCTTTTGTCTTTAAAAAATGGAATTGCGAGTTTTTTTAACAATACTGTTCTGCTCATTTCTTTAACTAACTAATTTCATAAGAACCATCAAAGATTATCCAAATAAAAACGGACAGACCGTACTTGGTTTGAAAGTATAAGGGAATTCCATCGATGAAAGTATGTTACATTCGCCAATCCAAAGAGTTTTAAGATTTTCAACAGCTAGATTTCTCTTATGGAAAGTTTGAAAAATACAAAAGTTGAATTTAAGTCATAAAAACCGGAAAAATGTCTCTATTGCCGATGAGTTTACCTTAGTTTTATAATTAATTTTACGCTAGGAAAAAAACTCTAATGTATAGAAAGAAAAAAATTTCAACTTTCAGTTTTTTATTTTATGTCTAGTAATGGCTCTTTCCACGGGTTGTTATTCATAATAGCCCAATTAATAAATTTGCCATTAAAGAATATCGTGGCATTTTCCGTTAGCTCAATAATTATTTCTGCGTCAGAAAATTATCGCAACGAAAATTTTAAAAGGAAATAGAAAAGTTTTACGAAGAAGATTACACGCTTTTTTGGAAGAAAGATCTTTTATCAAGTATCTTCTTAACTTTTAAAAAAAAATATAGGTTTAAGAATTCAAACCGAATCTAATAAAAATAAGATTTTCATGAATCAAGGAAGGTAATCAAGCTTGAATAAGATTTTCAAAATAATCTTGTTCGAAAATTCAATATTTATCTTTGATGGAGTTGTAATAAAATCTTTCGTACATAGAATTCATGACTCTAGATTCTTAGTGCAAAAGTTTTTAAAAGAATTTGTTGCACAATTCAATATCATTATTTTTTCGTTTGCAGAAAATGCTGGGTCGGTCGCGCCCGTAGAACAACAAATTAAATTGGTCTCGCCTAATGTGAACTCCTAGGAAAAGTTTGCCATTATTTCAAGTATTGGTATGGTTTGGGGGAAAATAGACAATCTACAGGTAAAAATGTCTGGAGTGGCATTCTTAGGGTTCGGTTACCAAATTTCATGATGGTGATGTTATTATCAATTTTTTAAGAAAAATAACCTAAAAACTATTTTTTTTTCTGCGAAAAGGGTCATCGACTGTTATTGTATTAGCAAAACATTGGGTATTCGGAACAAGTATGCATTTCTTGATTCAAAAAGGTTCCATACCAAAACTCATAGATTTTAGTTTATCTTGACTCAAATTGACTCAATTTCTTTGTTGACTTGTAAATTGTCAAAACATTTTAAAGTTTAGGTTCGGTGAAATATACGTACAGGGTGGACAATAAAAAGAATCAAAGAAAAATTCTTCTAATTCACTTCACAGAGCAATTGGTGCTATAGATTTAATATACGTAGAGATTCTCTTTTCCTTTTCGCGTCATTTCATGATTGCCCAGTGTAATGCATGGCATATAAAAATTGGCATGACGTAAAAAATCCATTGTTCAAGATATTTTTGAAAACCATTCTTGAGAATAGAAAGATTTAAACTTGCAAGGGCGTCAAAACAGAACAACGAACAATGGTTTGGTTCTTAAGGGTACATTTAGACCTTTAGACTATCCAAACAGATTCTTTTTTGAGTCTTTTTTCTTTTGCTAAAACGATTTATATGATTGGATAGCAGAAGAACTTAGCAAAAGGATGATGTAGTTATTTTTTCAAAATGACGCCGAAAACAATAGATGTGACGCTTTCTACAAAAAGTACAATAAAACTTTGTGGAGTTAACATGCCAAATTGAATAAACTTCGTAGAATGAAATTCATGTTTTCCTGAAGCGCCCTCCTTCTGAGGAGCAAAACGGTACTTCATTTTGTTGAATTAGTGCCCCGTTCAATAATTATGCCTATTTCAATTTTTTTCAGCAAAATTCTTCCAAAAGACCTAGTGTATCCTTAAATGACAAAAATACTTCAGGAATACATTGTCACTGAACATTAAAAATGCAATTTGAAGACAAAGACAAGCTGGTATTTTCAAACTTTCTATGGACAGTGTTTTGTGACATTATTTTTGTCCACCCTGTAGTTCTAAGAAATTAAAGACAAATTGAAATCAGAATCATTTAATTACAGTAGTAAATGTATATTTTCAAAATAACAAAAAAGTGTTATGTATAAAAATATGCTTAATTAAGTGTACATGTTAAATGAAAATAAACACAAGGAAAGAAGTCTATCTAGGAAAATATTGACCGAGGGCACGTGTGCCGGAGACCAGGTGAAGACCAGTCTAGAAGGTTAATAATCCATGTACGGCCATGTAAATATAAAATGATTAAAAGCAATTAACAAATATATCTTATTGTTTACATTGTTAAAAACTGTATTGTCAATTTCATAATCGGTCTTTTTGATAAAATATTGACCACCTACGTGGCATTAATCATCAAATCAATTTTCTGTGAAGTGATTGACAATTGTATTACAGGGTTGTGATTAAAGATCAAGAAAAAATCAACGAGAGGGTTGGACACGACGTTAGCCTTGACAATTGACCTCAAGTCCGAAGTCATTTACCCTATACTAGCCCACCGCACGATTTTTCATCACTTAGGGTGACTTGCATACACCAATTTTGTCTGCTTGCGCATCAATACTGCAACAGCCTCAAAATTAAAAGTGACGTCAATGTTCCCACTGGAGGGTCTGTGAGAAAAAAATCTAAAAAGTTACAGACTAAATTGCGCATGAATCTACTACAGGCTGAAAGTTATTGTTACAATTATCTAGGCTAAATTCGCATCCAACCCTCTCGCTGTTTTTATCTTGACAGGATATATTTGTAGAGAAAATTAAACTTAGGAGAATGACAATATTCCAGAAGATTGCATTAAAGTACTCGCAGGAAAAAAAAAAGGTTGAAAACACATGCCTTTGCTCATATAACTATAGCGTGTCAATTATCATTTTGGTTATCGTCTATGACAAAAGATCTGGAAATAGACAATGTAAAGGCGCGAAAAAAGCCTGTTCACGATAAGTTATAAAGACCCTCCAAACAGCATTCATAGATATTTGACATGATTTAACCGATCAACTTTTCCCCAAGGTAGTTTGATTGCTCAGCAAAGACCCTCCCTACCAAGATATCCCCTATAATTTTCTAAAAGATACGGTCCAAGTAAAAAGAAATCTTCATTTAAAATATTCGCAATCACTAATATCTTTCCAACGATACCAAACTTCTTACGATTGAAAAATCGCTTCAAAAGTTATAAGCACAAGAAAAAGAGTGCGTACTTATCGTGAACCAACTTATAATGGTACTTTTCTAAATACTAAGAGAACCAATTTCGCAGAGATCTACTAGTAAGACCTAATTTCTGCGCTTGACAACTCCTTTTTTGTCAAAATTCTTTTATCGTTCGTGGTATGTTAAAAATTGTTTGAGAAAAAAAAGACAGAAAAATACGCAAAAATTAGCTCCCATTGAAATTAGTTCTCTTGCCATAGTACTCAATGTCATCAACTGGAATATTTTCAGCTTTTTCCCAAGTTTCATTCTTATAGCCGACCCATCTGACCAAATACTCCATCCCAGCAGAGGTTTCCCGATGTTTATTGATTGTCTCCACCATATAATCTCCATTGGAGGCTTTTTCCAAAAGTTCTTTCTTTGTCACTTTCCACCCTCCATTGTTCGGAACTTGTTCATCTGGTAGCAAGTTCAAAAAGTAGTCATCGAAGGGTTCTTGTTGCTGATACTCATTTTCTTTATTTTTCTTTGCCTCGGGTTTATTCCGGGTTTTGTATTTTCTTTTTCTCTTGTTCAAGTTTGAGTCAGGAGCTAAGTTAAAGTTAGATTCCGAGGTCTCATCCAACACCTCGAAAGTTATCGATGTTAATTCCGAGGTCTGTACTTGGTGGTTGTTTGATATTCTTTCATTTGACGAAGCATTTGACGAAACATTTGACGACACAATTGACGACACAATTGACGATACATTTTCTGTAGCATCACTTGATGGTACGTTTGATGATACATTAGCAGGTCGGCCTAGAAAACAAATAAAAATACATTGGGTAAGGCTAATTCGATAGTTTTTTCTAATGAATTCAAGGACTTTATTTATTTAAAAAGAAACTAGTAGCAGATGCATTGGTAATGCTGGAATTCTTTATGAGTAATATTATTCTGTGCTTTGCAATTCAAAATGAGCTTTCTAAGTTCTTTAGTCATACCATTACTATGGGCATGCATTTATCTCAGTTTTTAAGTATGCGGTAAAATCGAATCGAGGTTCAATTTGCTATTTATATGCCTTCAGTAACCTTCAATAATGGAACTTTAAAATAAATTTATATAAAATGAAAACGGGTTTATGAAAAGAAAAGCATACAAAAACTTTAAAATAGATTTATTTTCATAACCTACCAGCAGTAAATGTTTTAACTTCCCTGGTAATTTTTATGCATGTTCTTTAATAACTGAAGATATGCAACTTGAAAACAACCACAAAGAATACACTTACATTTCATGAAAGTTATGTCATCCATGTGCTGCTTCAATAAATCCAGTTCCCAGATGGCACAGGCAGAGGGTTTTTTGAAGTAAAATCCATTGGGAAGACCACGCACCTCGAACAGCCCCTCCGAAATCTGCTTATACGGTACGGTGGATCTTGTGGCAATTTTCATGCAACCTGAAAAGGAATTCAACTGGTTTAAGTGTGTGAAATTAAGAGTCAAAACCGACGAAAAGTTTTACTTAGATTGTGAAATTTCCAGAAAATCTGTTTTTAGATTCCGAAGTCCATTTGCCGATAAAGGTGTAAAACAATAGAAGTCTTGAAAATTGAAATATTCTTTTTCGTTAAATTTATTTCTTCTTCAATGAAATTTAGGTTGCAATATTCAAATTTTTGAGATGCAGAATTGATTGGCCTAACGGAAAATGTACAACATTCAATGCCATCTATATAAACTAATTTTGGTGCAAATTTAAAAGCATACATTACTGTATACAATTAAATATAGTATTGACTTACGGAATCTACTGTTAAGAAGGTTTGCAACTTCCTTTCGCTCACTTAGAAGAGGTCGATTTTCTTTTGTTGATACTCCTGAAAATACAAGAGTTTGATAATAAACCTGGATTGACTGTTATATTTTTCAATAAGAGTAAATAAACCTAGCGATCCATTAGAAACGTCAAAAACGCAAGAACTTTCCCGTGAAGGAAGAGAAAGGTATCAGTTAAACAAGGGTGGATTTTTTGTCTATACACGAAGACCGGAATAAAAGGCACTAACCATTCATAAAACAAGAAAATTCCCATTCCAAATCGTCATGATTGTCCCAAAAATCGTATGCCTTTTCACTGCCATATGCAGTGATGTTTTTGCCTCTGCGCTCTTTATCTGCCTCAAGCACAAGGAGATCAACTCCGTACGATTCCATTTCTTTGCACTGAAATGAAACAAAGAATTTCAGCAGGGAAACGGGTACACTACGCTTTTTCACTCCTAACTTGCTATTAGTGAGTTTTGAAACTATTGGAAATAGATCAACCAGTTAACAATTGAAAACTATCAGCTGAATTCTCCCTTCAAGGTTTTGAAGTATCAAAGGGCTCATGAAAACTAACCCCTTATTTTAAATTCTTTTAAAATTTAAAGGCATTTTTGCCTTCCCTAATTCTAAGGGGCAGAAACTGTGTGCCATGGACTTTGGTATGACTTGATGGGTGGCACGATTCGAATCTCATTTCAGTCCTCAGTTTAGTAGTTTGCTATTAAACTGAGGTCAATGCACATATATACGTGTTGGCACAATTGGCACCATTAAGACCCGGTTTATATTGGCAGTGTTTTCCACTAGCTTGTATGTAGAATTATAGATCGATCCAGACTTGGATTTAAGTAGAGCTGATTTAGGACTCCCGGTTAATTATTTTTGAAAAAAGTCTAGACTTTACAGGGAAAGTCCTTGCTTGGCTCTAACTAGCCATATTTCAGCCTAAATTTACTAGATTGAAGGGCTTCGATCCATTCCCCCGGCAATTACTCCCCGTTCATTGAATTTGAAATTATCAATCCCTATAGTGTGCAACGGTGTCTGTACCCCTCCCTTTTAAAATTTACTCCTCCTTTATTGAATACCCCTCCTTTTTCCAAAAAAACCTCTACCCCCATATGAAATCAAAATTAAAGCAATTTTAAAGACAGCTTCCAAAGTTTTACGAAATTCTAACGCTTTTTATTAAGGCTAAAATGAAGCAATCAAGTCAATTTTATCATTGCTTTCCATAGAATTGAGTATTATTGGATGACATTTGTTACATTTCATCAGACTATGTACAGTTTGTCATTTGACTTTGAAGTCTTATTGTGATAAGATTGATCTAAAATCATACAAAAAATTATTTAGGTCAGTTACATACCAACGCGATAATCTTCCTCCTCGTCATTGAAATTTTAACCTTTTGAGCCTCGGCTGAAAGTTCATCAAACTTAGGAGGTATGATATCAACTGCACGGGAATTATAATTTTCCTTTTCATCGCTCGACAGTAGATTCCACTCGATGGTAGCTCTAGTGAGAGCTTCGTTAGGGTTATACATTTCTTCATTTTCTAAAATAGAGGAGAAAAGAGTATTATTACCAAAAGTTCTCATTCTCAATGGAACAATGTATTAACTATTAAATGTCAATTGGAGGGAGAGATAGAGGGAGGGATAGATAGAGGGAGGGAAAGAGGGAGAGTGAGAGAGAGGGGGGTGAGAGAGAGGGAGGGTGTCCCTCATCGAAAGATTTTATCATATGAATAAGCTCTAATTAATCCAGCTTCTTAGTCTGGGATTCAGTTACTAAAATAAATATAAAGTTAATGTTAAATAAAACCAAAGCTCGTGCAGCTCGTGTACGATTTGCAAATACATAAAAAGACAATTTAGTAATGTTATACTTTTGGCATCCTGCATGTATTCTGATTTGAATATATCAACACCTCTAGCCTTCCTCGTCCTGATCTTAACTTTCTCAGTTGGTTTCTTCTTTTTGCTGTCGATCCAATGCTAGAAAACAGTAATACAAAATTTAATTAACAGATAATCAGTAAGAACCTTTACAAAATCAGGCAAATAGACATTGGAAGGTCATCTTTCTCATGTGTAAATGAAATGTGTAGAGACAGATTAAAGGACTCTGACTGTGATGAATTTTCAAAATTTGGTATCCCCAAATGCTAATTTGTGCGTTATATTTTGATAGCATATCATGTTATATATTTTCTGTACGGTCAATCAATTCTGCATCAAGATAATTAAAAGTCTAATGAACTTAAACTTGACATGATGAAAGAATTTTGTTTTGATAGAATCAAGCTTCCTACATACCTTCACTTGACTTTCAGATAACGAAGTCTTGATGACTGCCTCTGATAACAGACTTCTCGCCTCCAAGTTGTCCGTTCGGTAATTCGTCATTCCTTGATCATAATATGATTGTAAAATCTCAAGTTGTTCTGGTGTTTTTTTATAATTTTTTTTTTGTTTTTCAGACATTTTCTCAACAATGAACTAAAAATAGAATAATGAAGGATATCTATCACCCCTTTGCAATTCTGTACTGTGAAAAAAGTGAATCGATCCCATTGTAAAGTATAAATTGGAGATCCAAAATGCTTAAACTAAGTTTTGTGAACTTTAGTAATCGAAGTCCTTAATAAGAGATTTCGGTTGCAAAAAGTTCCACTTTTCATCAATTGAAAAGTAGCTAGCCTTTTCATAAATTATTTTGAGTACAACGACTGCCTCGCTTTGAAACGATTACCAAGGTGATTAAATCCCTTGATTATTTAGTGTTTCTTTGATACATAGAGTAAACTTTTTTTGAGCACCTCTGGAAATAAATTACAATAGGAATCAATATCTAGAAAATGAGGCAAGCGTTCCTCGTGACATAATTTATGAGAAGGCTTATTTTAACCTGGTATTTACTTTATAATTCACTTTGGTATATAGATTAAATTCCTTTAATTTTTTTAGAATTTGAGTATTGAAATACCTTTTTTATATTTATAAGAACAACTTAATAAGAACACAAGGCTGAAAATTACCCAAAACTGAAGAACAATTTAAGAACAAGCTCAGCCTCAGAACTTTCTGAACATGTTTTAGAATAAATTAATTCTGGTTCTGAATGAATCAAGAAATGCATATCTCTTTCAAAATACCCAATATTTTGCCAATTACAATCGAAGTTATTGTTTATTTACTGTGGTAAAAAAGTACTTCTCACATCTCAGTTTATTTCTCTTCAAAAATTGAAGTTCGGAATTGGGACTGATCAGGGTTACAAAGTTGAAGACAAGAAATTCCAGATCTTAAAAACAGCTAAAGAATATTTAAGCCTGAAAACTTTGAAAAATTAAGAACAAGTGAGCCTCAGCCAAAATTTACTGGTTCTTATTAAAAGAAAACGCGTAAGTTCTTAAATTTCAAAATTTTTTGCTGGTCACTTAAACTAGTTTGTGCTAAAATAAGTTCCTTTAATATACTTTATAAACTCCTTGATTTCAGTGGAATAAGGTTGATAAATTGCTTAACGAAAAAAAAATCAAAAATTGCGCCAAACTCACACTTAAAGTTCCCAAAAAATATAAATAGTTTAGTTATTTTAGCCTGAAAAATGAAATTCTTGGTGTTATGTAGAAATGATCCTAAATGTGTAAGTATGATTCTTACAAAAAACAAGTTACTAAATCTTATAGTACAGCATTTGTTTCGTTTTTGAAGCTAAAAATTTGTGCGGTGGTCTCAAGTCTGCAGTATACATACAGCTATCAGCATAGCAATCTACCCTTGATCTGAAGAATGTGTTCATGGTGAAGGCAAATTTCATTTCTAACATCTTCATCAGCAACATACCAAATGCATAAACATCCGAATAAAAGCTCACAGGTGAACCATGATATAATTCTGGGGCCAAGTGATTCGCATCTTCGAACTTGCAGAGCACATTTTGAATGTTTTTTTTACAAGAATATACCCTACAAGCAAAAGTGAATCCAATGATTTTAGAAAATCCTTCCCTGACAATCACATTTTCAGGGACAAGATGGTTGTGTATAACACCTTTTTCGAATAAAAAGTTCAGTCCATTTGCAACACCTTCAATAATGGATTTGAATTCTGCAAGCGAACTGACTGAAATAGATTTTTGAGTCATTTCAAACAAAGTCATACCAATCTCAAAACTCATAACATGAGAGAACGACCCATTTGAATTTACCAAACCAAGTGTTGAAACTATATTTGAGTGAGTTCCAACAAATTTCAAGAGACGATGTTCATGACTCAAAACAGCTAAGCTTTGGAGACCAAAACTATCTGGTTTCAGAGTTTTCAATATTACAGATTCTTTGGTTGAAAAGGATAATTTTTTGATGGAAGAAAAAGTACCACAGGGTAATATTTTTACTGCTAAATCCTGAAAAGTCGAAGGGTCAAGAATATCTGAACTTTGCTGCTGTAAGATGGCATCACCAGAATGAAACGAGTTGGAGAAAAGGGAGGCGTCTACCATTAACGAAGAGCGTGTTTCTCCTAACTGCTCGAGCATTCTCAAATGCGTGTAATTAGCATTTCGCAGAGTCAAAGAAGCATTTTTTTCTTTGAGTAAGTCGATTGTATAAGCTTGGCTTGCATTTACTCTTTTGAGCCTGTCAATTTGTTTTTGTTTGCCGTCTTTTGAAGGATCCTCTTTGATTGTCCATCTGAATCTTTTTCGTGCTCCAGTGGTCTTAAAAATGCAAAATTAATTAATGCTTTTGTATGTGCATGAGATATTGAACTCAAATTGCCTGCCTCTTGTCAACATAAAATATGCCTCTAAAGCATGAAACATGAGATTAATTATTTTTTGCTTTTTTATGTCAGTTCTCATGAGTGCTAGATGTTTAGTTCACCAAGTTCATGGTCAGTCCTCAACGTGATGATAGAAATATTGCCTATTTCTAAACAATAAATAACTTTGACAAGAAAAGAATAATATGTGGGTAATAACCTCGATGTCTTCAATTTCTTCATCTGGAGTTATCTCACTTTCACTTTCTTGGTCCATTTGGTGATCAGTCATCTTAGATAAAAAAGGCTCAAAATTCAATAAATAAGACAAAGAATGCCTTTGAATGCATGGAAAAGAAACAGATTGTTTGTTAATAAAAACTTTTTTTGCTAAACATTATCAAATGAAATTTTTTAAAAGAGAATAAAACCAATAAGCTTAGATATAACCTGGATGTTTTCATCTGCATTTATCCAATTTTCCTTTCCTCCACTCATTTGATGTTCAGCTCTCTTTAAAAAAAGGGCTCAAAGTTAAAGTTTTTTCATAAATGATTAAAATAAGTATGAAAAATGCCTTGAAAGCATATAAGCAAATATCTTAGATTTGTTTAAATTTAGTTTTGGCAAAGTGTATTTGTAATAGTTTTGTTTAAAGGAGAATAGAACTATTTCAACCTTTGTTGTAACCTCAATATCTTTATATTCTTCATCAACTTTGTCTGCACTTATCTTATTTTCATTTCCCTCGTCTATTTTGTGTGTGATTGTCTTAAAAATAGGAAAGAAACCAAATGATCAAATTGTGTAAATATATCAAAACATTGCCTCAAGGCATTTTGAGTGTCATTTGTATTCAATCTATATGTAAGCAAAGTTTATTAAGAAAAGATCATCCCTTGCTTTATATTCAATCAAATTCTTTTGTTCAACATCTGATATCAATAACCTTGATATTATTAAAAAACCTAATATTTAGCACTTGAGCCTGATTGTTATCATTAAGTGCTCCATAGACACCTTCATCAATGTGTTTTACACAAGTTATTTTAGTAACAAGGTAACAAAAAAGTAAAAAGAATATCCATTTACCTTCTGATTTGAATCTTTTATGAAATCAAGCTTAGGTATTTCAAGACTCAAAGTAACCTATAATGAAGGAATTCAAAAGTCTGTACTTTTTTCCTTCTATCAAAATGACCAAATAGTTTTAGTACTAGAGACAAAGAAAATTTGAAGCAAACTGATAAATATTATGTAAGATAATATTCTAAGAATTTCATGAATTCTGCAAATTTCAAGAAATAGGAATAACAAATTTGGTATTTGTAATAAATTAATAAGTAATAAACCTTAAACGTTTTTGATAGATCTTCTTCAATTGCTTTCAAAGTAGCCTCCATGTCATAGATTTTGACATACCCTTCGAACTTATTCTAATTAATATAACAAAAAAATCATGATTGAAAATGATCATACTTATTAAGTTAAGGAAACATTAAAGGAGGATTTATTTGAAGAATACCAGAAAAGAATACAAAATATTGCAAACCATTGATGTTCAATCAAATTTCCATCTACAAGCATCTTAGCTCCAGTATCATTATTATCATCAAATCATAATAAACACAAATTTTGCATGGCTAGATTTGCTTGTCTTTCAAAACTCACCTGTTGTTTTGTTTTGATTCTTTTAAGTTTCTTCCTACGTGTGGCAGCATCTTTTGCTTCTATTTTAGGAATGATTGCTGCACAAATTTGTTCAGACCACAGCGCTTTTTGTTACTGTTAATTCAAATATTCCAATTATTCCAAACTTTCAAACAATAAATTGAGACGTAAATATTTTCGGGGTTCCCTTACTTTTAATTAATCTTTTCCTAGACTCTTTTCTTATTTCTTTTCACAGTCGTACATACAATAAAATATTTCTTCTTTAGTTTCTTTCTAATTTGTTTTCCTTCCCATTCCAATGTTGACTCGTCTTGTGATATATCTCTCCTGTTGCTCCTCCAATTCAGATCTGCCTTCTTCTTGATTTGCTTCGTTATTTATACTTTTCTGAGATTTGATTATTCGTCGATTTTTGAATCGTCTTGGTCACGTTTTTTGCAAGGGAAAGTACTTTTTCTTTCTGAAGGTAAATTCCTGAAGAGATCACGTTTCTTGCAGGGAAAGTACTTTTCTTTGTGAAGGTAAATTCCTGAAGGAATTATTGATCAAAGTCTGAAACGTTTTGGCTACATTTTTGCTGGGAAAGTACTTTTCGTTGTGGAGGTAAAATCCTGAAGGAATTATTGATCCGAAACGTTTTGGTTGCGTTTTCTCTAGGTTTTTCTTAATAGAAAGATGTCTATATTACAGAATCCTAAAAATGAGCATAACAGCTCATCAAGTTTCCCAAGACCATATAAGTATGTCATCCAATTGACTCTAGGAGGTAAAGGGGTAAAGCCCCCAGCATTTTTCATTTTTTATTTGCAGCACTGTAAAAATACAGGGCCAACTATGTAGTTACTGATCCAATTTCATTAAACCCTAAAAGCAAAGTTTACGCCTGAAAATTCAAATCTGAAGAGTGGTAAATGCACAATGAAAGCGCTGTGAAAAATAAAATTTTCAAATAAGCTCTGCCTTCTGATAACGACCGCACCTCTGTCAAAATTTTCAAGTGTAAAGATCAAAATAAATAAATTGAGATTATATGACACGAAAGATGGCAATATTTTGTAAAGTTCCTTTTACCCGATAATGAGGTAAGTGACTTAATTTGAAGTATAATCAATTTTCTTCTATTTTTTCAAAATTGTGAATGGCCCGTAGGTTATGAAAAGGGCTATCACCTAGCAGACTGTAGTTCCATCTTTCCTGCTTTCTTTGCAAAAAACTGCAAGTCTAATATATCTCATCCAGCTCATTCGCGATCTTCATGGGATCATCCCCCCCCCAGAAAGATGGGGGGAATCAGATTTTGGTGCCAGGGGGGAAGTGAAATTTTCAAGCTTGATGGGGGAAGAAAGGCGAATAGGGGGTATATTCATTCCCCTACCTAGTGGGGGGGAGTAATAGGATAAATACAGACCTTCCTGGTGTGTTTGGGCATTCAGACTTATGAGCCTGTCTTTCTAGGGAAAGTCTTTTTTTTGCTATAGTAGCTTGCGAATTGAGGCGAGTCTGGATCATCACTTCGAAACCCTTTTATACAATACGGTTAGGGGGATTTCCCAATTGGGGGGAGCACGAATTTTAAAGACATGTGGGGGGGGAAGGCCAGATGGGGGATTTTAGCTCTTATTAGGGGGGGCCAAAAAGCTGGAGGACCCCATGATCTTGGGTGTTGAAAATTTACATGTCGCGATCATCGGAATTTCATTTTTTTGACATTGCATCAAAAAAGTGATATATCTTGAACTACCTAAAAGAGGAAACTTGATGCAGTTTTTTTGTGTATTTTCTCTGATAAATTTTAAGTATTGTGAAAAAAACAATGAGCATTTTTGGTTTTAAAAAAAGTAAGTGATGATCTGTTGAATCTTCGCATTTGATTTCGTTCCTATATTTTCCGTGCCAAAAGTCCCAACGAACAACCTCCCTATTTGCCCTAGAAATGCCAGAAAGGCTGTCAGGTGTAAAACAATTGACTTTTCTTGGCTCTGCACTACTTTGAATTATGGAATTTTTTCCTATAAATATATGCCCAGAAGGATTCTGTATGTACCAGACGCCTGCGTTCGATAGGATCGATCATCGGAACGGCTCGATGACACGGATCGATATATATGTGATCGATGGATTTTCTCTAACAAGGTACTGTCTCCTTGATACTCAGTGTGTACTCAGTTTGAAAAACATTAGCATTCATTGTAAAGCAGCACAGCTGCTAACTAACCCACCCTTCACACATTACATGGCACCACACCCCTTCATCCCTGTTTGTGCCCCCATCCATTCCAGCAGCCATAGAGAAAGCAAGTGATTAGAACCCAAAAAATCGACCCAAAAGAAAAACATAGAACATAGAATTCAGTGCTTTGTTACCAATGACAGTCTCAATACTAAAAAGAAATCCAAACTGAAAAGAAACTCACAAACCTTCAAAGAATCCTTTCTCCATGCTCGGCAAAACGAAATTTGAGTCCGCCATCTTGTTCGGTTTGAAAGATTCAAGCATGTCAAGTAATCTACCACGATTGATGAACTCAGTACTGGTTCATCAAAATCAGATCCGATAAGCATCGGTTACGCTGCGAAATAGCGAAAGAGAAAAAGAAAGTAGACCGTTCGTGATCGGCTTACTTTCGAAAGCGTAAACCGTTAACCATTGAATACTAATCACATAGACGGGTGAAAAGATAGGGAGAATAATCAAAGTTGATAAGCATGTGATCATAGTGAAGAATCCAGCGTTGTAGTTACTACTGACTACATATGGTGAAATTACACCTATAGGGACAATCCATGAAGTGGCAATCATTATTTTCAATCGTCTCTTGGTGACGATCCGATCAAAAGATGTGAATCTGGACATCTTGATGTATTTGATGACAGCTAAGAAGACTACAGTTATAGACGAGATCGATGTCAAACTCAATGTTAACACCACGTTCGCCAGAGTTGACAGGACGTCTCGGTATCTGGTGAATTGAAGATATGCGCTGAGCGGATAAACTGTGAGAGAGACCAATAGATCTGACACAAGAAGTGATTTCAATAAACTATCAATTTTGGTTCGCTGAAGTCGGGTTGTCTTTTGCAAACAAATAATGGATGCAATATTACCAAAACATCCAATGGGTGTCATTAGAGTGAATATGGTACCAAAGATAAAAGAGCTATTCGTTGATATTGTAAACTCTGTATTGCTTTCCATTACATCAGAATGTTTGTGAGGAAAATGTACAAAAGTTTATTGTTAAAATTTTATTCAGGCTGTAGTAGCGGCTGACTAACGAGAACCAACCCTTATGAAATCGAAATTTAGAATAATTTCTTAGTCGTACACTTCGTACGTACATGCATCCTAAGTCATAACAATGAATTTCGTCTTTTGCTTCATTTACCCCCATCAATTCATATCAAGAACGTTGATAAAAACAATAATCAGATTTTCATTTTTTCATTCACTATTCTAACTACCAAAAAATGACTTTCTATCAGAAGTTTCAGGAACTTTTTAATGACGATCAAAATAAAAAAGTATGAAAAAATAAGTTTTCTGTAATTTTGTCATAATTGGTCATAAATGATCGTTTATGGTAAATTAAAATCTTCATTGCTTTCTTTTTCTTTTTGTCTGGAAATCTTCTCGTAAATACAGTCTCTTTTTTAACAACGGAGAAGGCCAGGGATTTGAAGTAAATGATTATGGATACATAATAAAGGCAATTCACACTCTCTGAAATGTTATACATATATAACAGAAAAAAGTTGCGAGAATTTTAATTAAGCTACAATCTTCTCTTTACTATTCCATAGGGTGTCCGGAAAAAAAGTATCGAGTTCAAACATGATTCTGAGTAGAAGGTTGTTGCGTGTGTTAAACAAAATGTAAGAAAATATATACCAACACAGCAATAATCGTTTTTACAACAGTAATTATGATTAAAAAGAATTAACTTTCTTTGCAATTTTCATGACGTTAAAGTTATTAAGAATTGTTTTTTGTAAAAGCTATTCATAAAAGATGTCTCATGACAATTAATATGACACATAGAGAAACTTTGATAAACATTGCAAATTTAGTGAAACACACACAAGAACCTTCTTTCTATAGAAGTGGTACGACTCGATACTTTTTTTCCGGACACCCTGTATAGAACTCGAAAGCGTAATAGCAAGTTAAGAACAATACATGAAAGTAAGACAGATGTCTGGTATGTTAAGATAAAGTGTCTGTCTTTTATTACTCTTTGACACTATACGCGTCAAATCGCTAATTAATTTTTCAAAAATATTTTCCACCAAGCACATGGTTAGACTATTTCAATCGTTCGTTCAGTTTTGGGAAAATATTTTGAAATCTTTTCTTTTTACTGAAATTAACCGAGAAGACATTTTTAACGTTTAAATGTATGTCTAGAGTTCACTTGTCTGTACACAGACCCGATATCTACGGCTAATTTCAAAATTCATTGCCGTAGAGGGTCTGTTGTCATTGTCTTTTCTGGTTTGAGATTTCTCAAACCAACCGCTGCGATGGAGTGCTGTTAAAGTTTTGCGAGAAATCGGAGGCGATAAGAGAAAATGGCCGTCAGAATTGTCAGAAAGTATAGAAATTTGTCGAAAAATAGTGGCATAACAAGCATTCTTGATAATTGGAATAAAAGAGAACTCTAAATGAAGATATTCCATTGCAAAATAACTCTTGTTGCACAAATCGAATGTTTTTTGTTTACATTTTGTATCTTTGAGTTCACGAACGTGAGAGAGAAGTTGTTTGATTGGAATCTTGTTTTTAAAGTGGTTTTAACTTCAGTTCTTTGCAAAAAAATGTACTCACAGTATCTCTGTATGTTTTTATGTTCAAATTCAGTATTCCCTTTACGGTATTTGATCTATGTAGAGTGGCTATAGTTTGTTTTGTTGGCATAACTTTTGTAAAAAATGTTATTTTTCTTTGGCGGACTACATCGAAAATATAGGGAAATAATTTTTTGTTAGACAATTGTCTTCGTTACTTTTCAGCTTTTAGTTTGGCTCAAAACATTTAAAAACAGCCAAAACATGCTTAGAAAGTGATCCCCAATCATTGACCCCATCCCTTTGTTTACAATTTTTGTAGCATTCGCTGCCATTTTATTTTAAAATTATACTTCATCGCAGAGGTCTCCGTACGGGAAAATTTTTATCAAACAGACAATGCACACAGAGTGTACTACGAAGCGATAAACGTGAGATACACTCTGGTACAGAGTAAGAGTTCACATACCGCTTCTTGGTTTTGCTGTTGTTGTAGCTTCAATTGAGCCTGTCTTTTCAGCTCTTGTTCCATTTCTGCGTCAATTTGTTTTTGTTTTGCTTCCTCTGCAAAACGTTTCTTATCAGCCATCATTTTGAGTTCTTCATTCTTTTTTCGCACCTTTGAATAAGAGACGGTTCACTTTTGTTATAAAGACAAACAAAAGATATCAAACGAAGCCGGTGTTAGGTTTCTCTAATATCACTTAGCTATAATGATAATTTCCTGTCACCATATGGATACATGTTTTATTTTTTATTATAACCCAGTTTATAAGAACATTGAGGCTGAAATTCGTCGAAAAATTAAGACCATCGTAAGAACATGCCCAGCTTCAGTTTGGAAAAAAAATGACAAGAAACTACAATTTTTTCCTCTTTTCAAGCAGTTTTAACCGAACTTAGGGATGGATTTTCTAAAATCGAGAGTCAAATATTGTCCAAATTTCACCAATTTTAAGTGCTCTTTATTTTGCATGATATTGTCGATTTAGAGTAGTCTGAAAAATTAAAAAGTAACGCATTTAAGAACATTTTAGGCTGAAAACTGCCGAAAAAAAGCACATCCAGGCTCAGCCAAATTTTAGGTGTTATAATAAAAAAAAACGTGTATTTGTTTTCATCAGTACGAGGAAAATATCAGATGAAAATTATATTGTAGAGTCATGACAATAGCTAAAAAGCTTCCTTATTCTAAGTAATCAGTACAACCAACAAGATAAAGTGTAATTGGAAAAAAATCAAAGCCCATCTTTGACTAGGAACAATAGCAGGGCCCATTGTTAAGGAATTTCTTTATACCCAGTAGGATGGGTTATAGAAACGTATGTGTAACTAGTAACTAAGTATGCGACTGAAGTCAGAGGCAACCCAAAGGCTCCTCTATAGCCTATAAACCGGAATGTAGGGGAGGGTGCCACTCTTTCTCCCTGGATTCCTCTACTTACCCTTGATGCCTCTCTTAATTGCTGAGCATCATAAAGATGGGTATCAAATACCATTTTTGTACTAAGTATGAAATCTTTTGTATGACCCGGCTAAGAATTGAACCCATGACCTTGCACACCGTAGCCGGCTGCTCTACCATTACACTGCGTTTATGAGGAGGGTGGAAATCAGAGTACCTCTTCTTCCTTTTGACGCTGTAATTCTTTCTCTTTTCCGTATTCTTCTTTCATTTTTCTCTGTTGTTCTTCAATACGTTTTGCCTGCAACACAAATAGGTTAAGATTAGATTAGATTAGATTAACTGACAATTTTTAGAATGTTGGCCGAATCTTCCCGTTAATCAGTTAATAGTAATCACTCTTTAAAGACCAAAACCATGCTTTAAAACCACTCTTTAAAACCGTTCAACTTAACTTATGGCACCTTTGAGAAGACTAAATAAATACTACTTCCACAAAACATTGCAGTGCATGAATTATGAATTGAATTGGTTGGTAAATATTTCGGTTACACCAAACAGTTGTGGAAAAGCTATTTCTTTCCAAGATTAGGCCACCTAATATGGAATGATTAATAATTCATTATGAACCTCTTTTTCCTCTTCCAGTCTTGCTTTTTCCTTTGCTTCATCGGCTTTTCGTTGTTTCTCTTCAACCTAAGGATGTAATGAAACACGAAAATTATAAGAACCTATTTGAAATTAAGCAGAAATTGATTTTTCAATACACGCCTTTTTTTTTACAAGAATGGTGTAAATCCATTTCATCATGGATATTCTTAACTTTTTGGGGAAATCATTCTAAAGTATTCCTACAAGCATTCCTAAGTTAGAATCCTAATTCAGACTAGATTTAACATTTAGTACATACGTCTCAAGCATAAATCATTCATCATTTTCAGCATTCTTATAAAGTGTATTTTAATTTTATAAAAAAAAGCGTGTTTCACTAACGTTGAAAGTATTAACCCAAACTATTTTAAAAGTTTGTGCCAAATTGAAACTTTATTGTTGCCTCCTTTTTTCCAAGCATCCCCTAATAAGGTTTAGGAAAAATGTCAGAATGAAGGGTATGTTATAGAGAAACAGACTGCACTGGCCCTTTTTATTTTCAGCGGATTTCTTTTGATAACTAAATCACAGTAGTCACGAAGAAGATCATAAGACAAAGCCGAAAGATACCGGCTGTTGGTATTTTTTATTAATGAGCTATGAAAATGAACAAAAAATTTTTTTCGCAGTCGAATTCTTTGAACCAAAGAGGAACGTAAAGACATTTTCTACAAAAAATCTAAATAAACATATGAAAAAGTTTCCTTGACGTCGATTATTGAAAGGCAAAAAAGAAGGAGGAAATGTTTATCTTATTCTTGATTAAAAAAAACACGGGCTTTAGCAGGATGTTCTTTTTATAACTTTAATAAAAGACTGCCGTCAATTGTTGTCAAAAGAAACCAGTACATTGTTCTTCGTAAACATTTAAAACGAACTCTAGTAGTTAAAAAAATAATTTATTTTCAACTGATGATTGTCTCCACGGCGTGAAACTATTAGTATTGAAATAAAACACATTATTAAACTTCATTCGACAATAGTATATAACTTTAATATATATTTAAAACAAAAGCCTCAACAAAATAGCTTAAAGATTTACTGCTTAAAAGGATCATCAACGTGACCTACCATCAATTTGACTGATGAAATTTTGAAGAAGGTCGAAGCAAGCCTACTTTTTTTTAGTGACTGTGTCATGTCAGGCGAAGATATTTACATATCAGGAGATCAAGAATGGTCAAATCAAACATCAGAGGTGGAAGACTCCCGGAATGATAGTTTCAGTGGATCTGGTTCAGGATCAGGCTATTATGAGCCATTAGGCTATGTTGGCATTTTCAACTTGTATTTTGCATTCGTTATAAAACTCACAGGAATCATATGCAACTCATTGATTATTTGTTATATCATCACCAGTAACCGGAAACACTTGAAAAAAATGAGCACATATCATTTTCTCTTGTTACTTTTGGCGATCACCGATTTAGGTATCTGCGTTACAGAAGCACCCCTTAATTTGATGGACTTAGAGTTGTTTTCTAAAAATGACGCAATTGACCAGATAAATAACTTGACGACACCTTTGCAACTTCAATTTCAGTTTGCAGAGTCATTCTGCATTGAAGCTATATTCTTTAATAGTGTTGGAAACTTTTTCATATATCTCAAAATGATTCCCAAGTTCCGACGTTTCATGCGTAACCTAATATGCTGCCGTTGTCACTGAGAATGTGAATTTCTAGCTTTAGTCAAGAAAGCAAATAAAAAGAGGTGAATTGTTAAAAAGCCAGAAGCCATTGTGACTCCCCAAGCAACTTAAAGTACATGAAAATTGTACCGGTCTTGGTACGTTACGAGCAGCCTAGTGCTCTTACTCAAATTTTTTATTTAAATCGGTCTTAAGACCACCCGTAGGTGCTTGTAGGTGCTCATTTGACCGCTCCTTGGCTGCTCGTTTGACTGTCGCTAAATTAAGTGAACTCGTAGCGTCCCTTTGGTAAACTTTTACCGGCCCTTAAAATACCGTCTAAAGACCGGTCCGGTTTTCAGGTACTTTAAATCGCTTGGGCAGTCATCTATATCTGCAGATTCCCTAAAGTACCGAACCTTATCCGTGAGAAAGGTAACGGGAGTGAAAAAAAGTAAATGTTCATACTTGTTGTCGAAGAAATGATTTATACTCGTCTTGCTCTACTTGATCACGTGGACTCTAAGAACAAGGCAAAAAACAATGTTATAAGTTTGGTAATTTTGAAAACTTTCCTTACTGTAATCATGAACATATAAACGAATGGACATCCATCTTTTATTGTCTCTTTGAAGCGAGCTTCGTTGCCGCCTGTATTTCAAAATTGGTATGAAAATCCCGACAATATTCCGTCATAATTTTATTTCTTTGAATTATTTAGGTAAAATGATTGATAGAGCTTAAACATTACTCCTAATGCACAAAAAAATTATTCTCGAATTTTTCCACAAGTTTGCAATATATTTTATCAACATTTTTCTATTCTGAAATGCAGAATTTCAACTGCGTGTATACTTTTGAATCCCTTTTATCACTCCAATAATTTTTTTTATGACTTGAAAAAAATAGCTTGCCAAAGTTGAGAGCCTGTGTCATAAGAATATCAAAATTAGAATGTGACACTCTCTAAAATTAATCGACACTTTTAAGTCAAAATTTAAAAATATTAGTCGGAGTTTTGAAAAGCTGACGATGATTTTGCCTCTGTTATCTTTGTTATGATATAGATGAAAGACTTGAGAAAAGTAGAACAACAGAGACTTTTGTCGAGGTTTTGACGTTGTTAGCAAGGTATTCCCAAGTGGTATATCATCAAAATTTATTGTTTCATTTTATGCTTTTAACGAGGCGGCAACGAAGCTAGCAGCCCTTTCTACAAAATAACAAAGGAGATGGATGTCCAGTCGTTTATATGTTCATGCTGTAATGGACTATCATCAAGCAACATTGAAATTTTCGAAGATATAGCCCATAGAAATTGCTTTACATAAGGCAGTCGGGACACGATAATCAAATAAAATATTTTGATATTTATTTTAATGTTCGACAAGGAACCTAAAGTAGCACCTACAGGGTTTTAAAGAATTCCATTTTCAATTAGCAAATGCTTGAACGGTGGATCGAGGGAAACTTTTTTAAATGGGTGTGAAATATGAGTTTTTAGGCGAGTGTTTCGGATGAAGAAGAAAGAATTGAGGGTTAAACATCCGTTTTTGTGAGGATATTTAGATGAAAGGGGCTGTTATGGAAAGGTCTATGAACAACCGGACGTTTTGATAATAATTGACATTTATTAGTCATTCACCAGGACGACCTATAACACATTTGACTACTGATAATATTTTGAACTGACTGTCATCATCAAAATCTATTTTACGATTGTCTTAAGTCGTACTCCTGGAGGGTCCTACTATTTTTCAGCGAACTAGATAAAAGTAGTCTTACCTTTGAACCGATTCCTTTGAGTTCTTTGAGAGCAGCACCTCGTGCATATGTTTTTGGTGATTTGTGGTCTGGAAAAAAAATTCATATTTCAAAAGACTAAGGCACCGCAATCGACTGCAATATCGAACATTTTTCATATCAACTTACTCTCGGGTACCTAATAGCCGTCCCCCCCCCGCTAATTAATTTTTCGAAAATTTTCCACCCAGGACATTCTTATTCCAACCCCCCCCCCCCCGCTTATTAATTTTTGTCAAAATGTTTTTGAAAGTTCCCTTTTTGTCCTAATTCTGCTGTATTAGCCTCCTTTTCAAAAATTTTCCACACAGGACATTTTTATTCCAACCCCCTCCCCCGCTTATTAGGTTTTGAGATTTTTTCCAACCCCCCCCCCGCTTATTCCAATCCCCCCAGCTATTAGGTACCCGAGAGTAGATATAGAAAATGGTACAAAACATCAGTGAATACTTACTTTGCCCAGCATTCATACTGGAGTTGGGGCTTCTGTAGGTGTTGGCAAGAGTGCCTTTATTTTGTGATTCGTTAAGTGCTTTCATGAGAGGACTTTCTTCACCACCAGAATGCATATCTTGCTGGAGTTGTTGTTGTTGGTACTGGTGATCTTGTGGTTTGCCAGGGCTGTCATGATCATTCTGGTAGTTCTTCAGATTCGCTACAAAATAGTAAAAAATATTCTTTCGTGTGGTTTATGAAGTAGGCACGAGACTTATACTGACAAAACAGAATTGATAAAAGAATTTCTCAAAAGTTGGTTCATTCTTTAGTTTAAAAATGCTGCGTAAGCAAAATGGTAGGAGATACGTTAAACAATACCATTTTAATAGAAAGAAGTTTAGAAAGTGAATCTTTTAAATAACTAACTAGGGGAAGAAGTTAAGAAAGGCAAATTTTATATCTGAAAATAGAGGTATTTATTTCTTAAAGGAAAAGAAAAAATAACATCATTAAATCGGGAAAAATTCTGTAAGCCTACATTATTTCAAACAAAGTTTAAAATGCAGACCCAAAGTTTTTTTGAAAAACAGTTTCAATACAAAGTTGATGTGTTTTCTTTTTCATAATTTCTTAATCCATCAATATTTGAGCACGGGCATTATCTGCACAACATTTTTCCGAATCCATTGTCAACCAAATTTATAAAAAAGTAAATTTTTCCGCTTGATCAATCCATATGTTCAAATTTTATTAAATTTCGGAAAATTTACAGAGTAGAAAATAAAACTAGGCTAGATCGAATCTTAGCAGAAAGTGGATGGTCATATTTATAGTAGGGGCAAACCTTTAGGACCCTTGACATCTTTAATGCGACGCAACCAAACTTTAAAGAGTTCTTCGCGAGAAGAGTTTTCGCTAAGGCCTGGGAAATTTTTTTTGTGACTCAAAAACTGACGTCACAGCACCTCTAAAATTTCTAAATTAATTAATTTCAAACTCGATAAAACTCGAAACCACTTATACCAACCGAAAGCTCTCGAAAAACGATATAGAGGACTTTTAAGTGGAAATAGTCGATTTCCAAACGTAAATCGGGAAAATCGATCGAAAATGACGTCAAAATGCAACTTGGTTGCGTCGCACTAAAGACGTCACGGGTCCTAAGGGTTTGCCCCTATTATTATAAAGTTTTTTTGTTTTTTTTTGGATACATTATCGTTAAATTTTCAATGTACAATTTATAACAATAACGTATACTATTGAATTCTTAATTTTATATACAACATTGTTTGTAAATTATGTAAATATAAAAATGCACCATCTATTTCATTATAAATACACTAAATTTATCCTTTGAACAAACCCACGTAAAATGTGACTCGAGAGTTTTCTTTCAATTGAGAGGGCCAAAAGAGTCTCTAGGATTCATTCTACTCCTAAGCATAAATTTTAACACCTTGATTTTTTGTTGATTATCTTAAAGCAAAAGAGAGTATTTTTCTTGCATCATTCTCTTATGAGCAAGAGATTGATTTAAGTCAGCCCGCATGATATCAAAAACTTCGATACATCGATTCAACTTCGAGCAAAGGGTCTGATTTTCAATTTCCAAAAGCCGACATTTGTTCTGCAATTCTCGTCTCTTAGCAGCCATTTTTTTTAGTTTTTCGTTTAAAACTTCATTTTCCAACTGGAGAGTAGTGCTCGTGTTTTCATTTTTCATTTCAATTTTTCGAATGCAATCTAACAAGGACTTGGACCGATGTTCCGAATCACTGTCATTGTATTTTTCACGCCGTTTATTGATCAGAAGATCTCCACTCATTCTAAAAGAATCTAACCAATCGTTTATTAGAATAAGACTGGACAAATCCCTAAGTATAGAACCCACGATAAAACCAACACGATCAATAGAGACTCAAAATGGATTATAATCGCCTTGCATCGAACAACTTCTCTCGAAACGAGAAAAAAACTGAATTATAAATTTTAAAAAGAAATCAATATTTATTCATAAACAGACAAAATAATAATCAATGGGATGAAAATAAAACCAAAACTTCAGTCGGCGAGTAAAAGCAAACGAAACTCACTATGACAACTAATCAAGAAATTCGAAAGCATGATGTTAAGTGCTGGTCATTTTTAAACCTGTCAGTGTCAGAAAGTTGTGGGTTTGAGCGTTTACAATAATCGACTATTCACATATCGTAGCTACAACGGCAATAATATTTGGCACGAATTTAATCAAAAGCTGATAACTACCAAAATTGTAACTACCTTTTAGAGGCAGTTAAATTTGCGTTATGTTTTATTGTTTTGTAAACTAGCTCATTATCGTTTTATTTCACTCTCCTTCGACATTGCATCTTTTGTGTGTTGGTCTTCTCCTGTGTTTGTACAGTTAAGTACTTTTATTATAGTAATTATTCTTTGTATATAGTATTCTCAAATGTATTTGTCATGTCCCTTGGCTATTATTGAGCCAGATTGAGCTAGAATTTGTAAATGTATAAAATGTGTTGTGAAATTTGTAGAAGCTTGTGTAGTGTTTATGTGACGTGATGTAGTGTTGTGCCACAGTGTTTTAGTAAGTTTATTTCTTGTACATATTCTATTTTGCTATGTATAGCTTATCTGTCTATGTTACCTATTGACTTGTGTTTAGAATCTACTTTGTATTCTTATATTTATGTGTTTATTATTGTATTATTTTTAGCGTCTTCGTTATGTCAAAGAAGTCAGTAAACACAGCACCTCACTAATGGTCATTCTTTTTTGGGACCGTTAAAGTAAAACACTATTCAACATGTCACTTCACAGTAATTAAATATTGGAAGCTGCCACCTTTGATTCGACAGTAACATGGATTCATCCAGATCGTCAAGAAGGACATATCATTCCAAAAGTAAAGAGTTTTGGATAGAGGAAACTATCAAGAAGTTAATTCCTTTTTGGTCCGAGGCGTTCCTGGCGATGTCAAGTCAAAAGTCAACAACTGCAGTGTATTCTCGCAATTTAATGAGCAGAGAACTGAGAACTGAATATGAAGCATACTGTGCCGAGTTAGAAATCAAACGTCGAAATTGGGAGAGACAATATGATCTCCAGTACGAAAAACGAAAGCGTGAATTGCAGCTACAAATCGAAAAACATGAAGCAAAATTGGAAATACTAGAGGAGGAGCTGAGAAAACGAAAATTATTGAAGTCTCAGAGGAAAACGAATTGCAATGGTAAGTCAGTCGCTAAGAATGAGTCGGGCGTCAGTAGCGAGCCGTTGCATGTAGAGTCGTTTCATATTGATGATTCATTTGTCGTTGAAAAGCCATCCTTCGTTAAAGAGTCTTTGATTGCTAAAAGGTTGTTCGTCAATGAAGATCTGTCACAAGTATTGTTCGCAGAGCCAATAAATGATGTTCCCATAGTTTCGTCTCGCGTCGTTGTAGAGCCAATGCACACTGTCATCGTGGAGCCAATTCAAGTTGCTGTTATAGAGTCGATTCCCGTGGTTGAAGAGCTGATTGAAGTTGTAGGCGAGCTGAAACGTGCAGTTATCGTCGAGCCGTTGCACACTATTGTCGTGGAACCAATCCGCATGGAATGTTTCAGCCTTGTCATTGAATCAAACTTGTCATTTGTTAAAGAACCGTATTTTCCAGCTGGTTTGGAGGTAACGCAACGTGAACCTGTTATCGAATTGAACGATTTCGAATTCCCGAATGTTCAATTGTTCATGATATGACTGAAAAGTTGCTTTTGATTAAATGATAGCGTTACACTGTCTTAAGAGTTTAGCATAAAAAGAAAAGTGTAATGAGAGAGCTTCAACCAGCTGAAGAGTCCATCAATCACTAACTTCAAAACGACAATTTTTTTGCGGTACAATTGTTCTAACCATCTGAGAACTGAGAAAGGCCAACCAATAAAAGTTGAACTCGTTGAGCTGTAAAAAACAGAGATTGCTCACTAACCACACCGAGACCGACAAGGGAGTCTTAAGCACAAAAATTATCATGAACAAAGTTATAGAAAAATACATACCAACAATGTGACCATCTTTATTACGGACCGGAGCACCGGCTCCTTCACGTCCCCAAGGGTCGTAAGCTTCAATTTCCCGCTCAAGTTTCTGTTCATATCTGTAAGTGAAGAAGGAAAATTTAGCCTATGCTACTCATAAAGATATATCTTTCGTTTTCAAGTTCACTTGCATTTGTTTCTGCAACTCTTGAAAAAGATTGAGTTACCCTTTCATTCGTTATTAACACATAAAAATCTGGAATAACAACAATAGACAAAAACAAATAAGAACTCAAGAGTTCCGCATTATTACTTGGCTCAGACGTATCGATTGAAAAACTATAAATCTCACCTTTCATGCTCTCGTTTTGCTTTTGCTTCTTTTTCTTTTTTGATCTCCATCTAGAAAAATTCAAAAATATAAAATTAAAAAGGACAAGGAAGGAACAGCTTGCGAAAAAAATAATCAAAAAGAATAAATAATCATTGCCACCGCTGATTGAGGCTGTAAAGGGATGACATTTCAAGAGGACAACATTTTGCTGGTCAACGAATATTGGTTTCAGCAATGAAATAAATCGTAATGTAATAATGTTTGAAAAGATTTACCACACAAACAGTTTCATTGTGAAAATGTTACCCCACAAACAGTGTGATTTGTAAAAATGTTGCCTCACAAACAGTGTCATACGTGAAATAAACATCCGCTGATAAGAACTACAATGCTGGCTTCGGATAATATTCATTTGTAGAAAGAAGAAAGTTCAACGAACCTGCAAATGTAGTTCTTTTTGGTATTGCAATTGCTTCAGGCGTTTCTGTGTAGCTTCATCACCATCTCCAGTGACATTTTTGTTGTTGGTTTGAGGTAAGTTGAACAGATTGTGGCCACTTCCACCAGGCGGTTGAACATTCGGCCGACGTGGTATGTTCATTTTGTTAGATGTCGTGGAAGAATCGTGTTGTGTTCTCGAAGAGAAGTTACCTTAATTGAAAAGAATAATTTGTACAAAGTCTCTCATCTCACTATCTACAAAGCACTGAGAAATTTATTCCATGATTTACACAAAATAAATTGATATAAAAATGTTTTTTAAATGTTTTTTTCAAGATCAACTTATAATTATCATGTAAAACCTTCGAGCATTCAAATTTTATCTTCTTACTTTGATTTTTGTTGATAGATCCGTCTAAATCGAGTGGTGGGACATCCCATTGTTTTCTGTTGCGGGCTGAATTCTTCCTGTCAGTATCTGCAGTGTCAGATACTCCTCCTCCAACAGCACTCTTTTGATAGGGGTTCCCTTTAAATTGTTGTGCACCACCACTGCCGTTAAATCCAGGTTGCATCATGGGTTGATATGCTGAAGGTGCCATTTGCCATTGCATCATAGGGTTCATGCCCATAGGGTTCATGCCCATCGCTTGCATGGTAGGAGCTTGATACATTCCGGGTTGTGGTAGCCCACCCATAGGGTATTGTTGCTGAATAACAGGTTGCTGATAGAAAGGATTGATAACCGGTTGTTGCATGTTGTTGACTGGATACTGTGGTTGTTGGTGTTGATGAGGTAGTTGGTGCGGAGATACTTCTTTGTCACCTAATCGTTCACTATCATTTCTTTTATTGGTAGTGGCGGTGCCAGGAGATGTGTCTATCTTGTTGTGGACAGGTAAAGCCCATTTGTTTTTATTGTTTTTCGGTAGCTGAGTTAAACATAAAACATAAACAGTTATGAAATACATTAACTGTTCCTTAAAATTTGAGTTTTCATTAATTTCATTAAGTCTAAATTTTGGATGATTTACTCTCGGGTACCTAATAGCCGGGGGGGTTGGAATAAGCAGGGGGGTTGGAAAAAATCTCAAAATTTAATAAGCGGGGGGGTTGGAATAGAAATGTCCTGGGTGGAAAATGTTTGAAAAGGAGGCTAATACAGCAGAATTAAGACAAAAAAGGGAACTTTCAAAAACATTTTCCCAAAAATTAATAAGCGGGGGGGTTGGAATAAGAATGTCCTGGGTGGAAAATTTTCGAAAAATTAATTAGCGGGGGGGGGGACGGCTATTAGGTACCCGAGAGTAGGTGAATTTAAATTCTTCACCACAATTCAAACTGGTTTGGTTGAAAAACTTGTTTTATTCGGCATCGATAGAAATAAACTTATCGGCCCTTATTGGCGCTATTTTTGGGCTCGTGGCGTAATAAGGGCCGGCGTAAAAAGGGCCAAAATTTCGCAATTTTTACCTAACAGCGGCGTTAACTTTTGACCATTATTTTTTTCTTAATTTAAAAGGATTTTAGGCATGATTAAAGGATGAAAACTATCCATTTCTTTACTCTATATCCAAAACTTCACGAAAATCAATGATTTTCAATAGTTTAATACTGAAAGATGACATTTAATTTTTATTGTAAATTTTAGTTATGGAAAAAGCCCAATTCAAATCTGCAAAAACGGCGATTTCCGGCATACTTCCGGCATTTTCGGCCGGAAAAACATGATTCTCAAAAATCCGAATCAGCCACACTTAGGGCATTGCTGATACACATCTTTGTGCAAAAATCGGGAAAAACGATTAATGAAATCTCGACAAAATGGCAACAAACCGGTTTTGACGGCATATTTCCGGCATTTTTGGCCGAAATTTTTCTTCTTCAAAAATCAGGCTCCGTCACATTTTATGTATTGCAATTTTGCATCAGTGTGCAAAATTTCATGAAAAAATATAAAGTACAGCTCGAGAAATTCAAGAAAACCCTTTTTTTCCGGCGATAATCGGCTGTTCCAGCGATTTTTAGAAAGTCCCGGCTTCAAAAATCAGTTTTATTGACAATTAAACCATACTTGATGGTTGGCATTGTTATCAATAATGATTTTGCGTGAAAAAACAAAGAAATATCATGAAAAAGTCCAATAAAAATCTGCAAAAACGGCGATTTCCGGTATATTTCTGGCATTTTCGACCAGAAAAGAATTTTTCTCAAAAATCGAACTCGGTCATGTTTTGGGCATTGCTATTACGCATCTCTGTGCAAAAAATCAGGAAAAACTAATGATGAAATCTCGAGAAAATGCCAAAAAAACCGGTTTTCCGGCATTTTCGGCCGGAAAAAATGTTTTTCGAAAATCGGGATCCGTCACATTTTAGGTATTGTCATTTTGCATCAGTGTGCAAAATTTCATAAAAAATTATAAAGTACAGCCCGAGAAATTCAAGAAATACATTCTTTCCGGAGAAAATAGGTTGTTCCGGCGATTTTTAAATAGTTCCGGCTTCAAAAATCAATTTTATTGAAATTTAAAACATGCTTGATGGTGGGCATTGCTATTAATAATGTTTTTGAATGAAAAAACAACCAATTATAAGGAAAAAGTCCAATGAAAATCCAGAAAAACGGCGATTTCCGGCATATTTCCCGCATTTTAAGCCGGAAATTTTTTTTTTTTTCAAAATCGGGCTCCGTAACATTTTGGGCATTGCCATTTTGCATCATTGTGCCAAAAATCAGAAAAAACTAATAAGCCAATCCTGAGAAAAGCTGGTAACAGACGGACGAACGGACGGACGAAACGAACGGACGGACATCGGTTAATTTATAGGACCTCTACCCCACCGGGGTAGGTCCAAAAATCCGAAATCTAAATTTATAAGAACAGAAGTGATAATGTTATCCTGATTGAAATAAACATTTCTTCATAATAAATCTTTACGTCTGAAAGGGAGGGGGCTTTCAAATTCTGATGGATGATTAATTAAAAGGTTACCTAATCGTAATAGAATTCTTTTTGAAATTTATCGATGATTTTATGAGAGGGGACCCTTAGAAATATAGGATTTTGTGCTTGTTACGGCAAGCTTTTTCTTATTTTGATCAACATAGCTGTTATCTCACAATAGAGTTGTTAAAATTCCAAAATCTTTTTATTCAGTTTTTTATGAACTTAAATATTCCCATGAGTGCACACAAAATTGATCAATTTTTCCCATTGCAATCAAGGAGCCATTTGCTTCCGATGATTAGGTACAATGAAATAAAAGGAGTTCATTCTCTATCTATTACTTATTACCTCCATGTTAATACTTACTGTTTTGAAGCCTGAAAAGCGATTTTTACAAGTTTTGGCAGTATTTACGGCCCTAATTGGCGTAAGCCCAAAATAAGGCTGTGGCGTAATAAGGGCCGGCGTTAAATTAGGGCCGGCGTAAAAAGTGCCGATATAAAGGTACTTCAATGGATTAAATTTTACCTCAATTTCAGCAACGTCCACATCTGACGTAACACGTCCTAACCGTTTCAACTTCTCCCTAAAATCAAAAATAGGAACAAGTTGTTTAAATTTCGAATTTGATTAAATATTTTGAAATAAAAAGCACTCACTAACCAATTATCGATTTGATCTAGGGTGGTTTGTTGCAGTCTCGGACACACAATTTTTTCAGATGATGCCATGAAACGTGTGTGTCGTAGATCGATCATTCTCGCCAAACAAATATCTCGAAAGAAAGTTCTCAGACCAAAGACTTTGAGCCTAAAGGGGTCCTGATGACTCAGAAGGTCAACATTGATTTGTTCAAATCTCCTAAATACCTTAAAGTGGATCAAATTTTGCTTGGATCCATTTTCAGAATTTAGTAGGCTCTAATTTTACAAAATTTTAAAGTCTGCGCGAAAATTTATTCGCTTACTTTACGTTCCAGCACAAAGTCTAACTAAAGTGATAAAAAACTACTCACTTTGCTTTCAGTAATTGATTTTCTTTCATTTGTTCTTCCAATTCTAACTTGTATTTCTGTTGTTTTTGTTTTATTCAATTGAGTGTTGCTGTTTCCTGTTAAAAAATAAGTGAAATCAAATTTCGATTCATTGAAAACATTCTCAATTTCATCAATTTAGAATTTTTAAGATGGCTAATAACATCCTAACGGGTCTCAAAAAATAGCAGTTATAAATTGGAAAAAATATCAAGGGCAGCAGGTGACGACAAGCTAGATTATGGTTATAATTCTATTTTTCACTTTCAAAGTGGATCCGAAAAAGACATCAATCATCCGTCTCCTACATGGCGGAACTGGCAGAGATTTGAGATATTCACCTCCAAGAATGGGTGGGACACTTGGAGGAACAGAATTGGCCCTTCCATAATCCAATGAATCACCACGCATCTCTTTGAATTTAGTGCTCCTGAATAAAATTAAAAGAAATTTAATACGTAATAAGGAAAATACATAACAGTATAAATTACCGTGGCAATTTTCTCTTGCTTTAGACAAACGAATCTTCACACTGATTTATATACTTCCATATACAAATCCTATTTGACCCTACAAAAGGAAACAAGTATCAAATGACCACAATACCTTTTTGTTTCTGCACTTTTTCCTCTTCTTCTTGATTTCAGCTTCCATTGAAAAAAAAAACGTAACTCATTTTATAATTATGCTGGGCACCACTCCAGGCTCGAATTCAAAAGTCGAAAAGTTTTTGTAATGAATCTGAGAAAAACCGCAATTATAGAGGCGTACAATTATTGTCAAAAATTAGGGGAGAAGAATCATCATTTTCAACCATAAAATCTATAAAACTTACCAATTCTATGAGGTCATTATCTCGGCTGTCTAAGACAATGACTTCATTACTAAAAACAAAACAACGAAGTAATCATAGTTGTTTATTTTTACAGACCAGAATAGCTTTCAAAACAAAGGATGTTATGTTATATATCGTTGGAAAGCATTTTTGATGTAAAATCAGCTTCACTTTTTAACCAATGAGATGGAGATATTAAAAATTCAGTTGGCAATGAATTCGTAGCATACCCTTTATCAGCATTGTCGTCATTAAATTGGACTCTAGAAAAGAAAATATCATAGTTAAACTATTGCCTTACAGCTGGTAAAAAAATAATATGAGATTCTCATTTTCTTAATCTTTTTCTAAGCCACAATCTAGCAAAGCAAATCCAAAGCAAAAAGCCAATAATAACAATTATTTCTTGTCAAAACATTGACAACAGGAATACTGCCTGGTCGTCAAAATCATACCTGTATACTTTTTCTTGATCTTGTTTTTTCTTCAATAAATCTTTATACTCCTGATCAATTTGTCTTCGATACTCTACAAAAATACAGAAAAATGAATCATTGATTTTGTTTAATAGAGCATTCTATCAATTCGAAAAAATGTAACATTTAGGCTGAATTAGAATTATGAATCGTATACAATTTTTAATAATTCAAAATCTTATGAAATGATTTCACAGTAAAAAGAACAGTCAAGTTCCCACATGTGTGATATGATTTACTGAAATTTAACTGTGTTACGTGATATGATGATATGACTTTTTACCTTCTTTGCGTGAAATCGGCTGAAAAAATAGCAAAATCATTTTTATGATATCTGAAAAAAAAACACATCTTCTACCTGCTAGAAAATATTCTGTTCTGTTCCATTCAACATTTAAGACTCTTAACAACGGTTATGATTATATTTTGGATATCTTTCTAGTCCATAATAGAAAACTTCGCCAGGCTCTTTGGCCTTCATCGAAAGAGAGGAGTTTTAAAACCGGAGCGAGAAGGAGATAAGACTAGGATCATTCTGTGCAGTATAATAATAACACAACTTTAAAAAACTAATTACCTGTGCCTCTTCATTTCGAATGTCATTATTGACATGGGTGTTTGATCTACCACTTTTTGACATTTGCTACAAATAAATGATGAAGAAAGTTCATTCATGACACACTACTACTCATAATCAATGCTATGATGGAATATCAAATGAAAAGCTTTGTAAGTTATATTGGTCACTTTAAAGATATGATACAAATTTACAAATCTTTAAGGATGAAAATGAGACAATCGTGTGGTAGAATCGTCAGGAAAAAATAGTTTGTTACAACATGGCCTTGAAGTTGGAATTCAGCTAAAAAGAATAAGGTAATCCTGGAAAACCAAGGTTTAAATTTTATAATTTCAAGAATTAGCACTGATTGGTTGGTCGTTTTCGTTGTAATCATTAAGAAACTGTGGGTTGAAATTTTGTCACAATCAAATACCTCAGATAAATATTTTCTATATTCTCTTTGCCGCTCATCACGGAGTTGCTTTTGTTTTGGTGTTTGTTTTTCGTACCCACCAAGGTTTAATGAAAAACCTAAAAATATAAAAATAAATTATATTAAGTCTGAGCTATTTGACCAAAGATTTAAAAAGTTACAACAATAGAGTAAGCTTTGGATTATTGAGCGATAAATTATTATTTAATTATTATTCGGTATTACAGTCTCTCAAACAAAAAATATAGACATAGAAAATATTGAAATTTAGGTATTGATTTACCTTTGGCAGGTTCATTACTAGCGGCATTCCTAAATAGAAAGAGATAGAAATAACAAATGACATCTTTTAGAAGATCAAAGAATAAATCAATGTAAGTCAAATAGTAAATAATATCCCTCCTTCTCAAGTGATACAACAACAAAAATGAAATTGAAATTGAAAAGAAATTACCCACTACACATACCTGTTATCTTTTAAAATCGATTTTGCATCCTGGAAGAACGAATAAAGAAATAAAGAGGTGCTATGAAATATCACATTATTTAAACTATTCAATTATGTAGAGGGGAAATCATGTTGGTTGGAAAAAAGAATGTATTACCATGATTTTCAAGGTATACCTCAAACTGATGGGTCAAAGAAAGGTGTAATGACTTAACTTTGAATAATATACTGAAAAAAAATGTAAGCGAAGTTGACATGAAATGACAAACCCGTGGACTCTTTTGCAATGCTTCTTTATCTTTTTGTAGTGTAGCTTTACTTGATGCAATGATTTTATCAAAATCATCTTCCATTGCAAGGAACCTGTTCTCCAGTGTGGATACTGACATCTTATGGGATGAAAGTTTGTTTTTTGTTTCTTTCTACATTGTATTTTCTTCTATAAAGAGAAGAAAACATTTTAGGAAGTTATAACAAGCCTTGCTAGAAGAAACTGTTTTTATGAATTTAAATGAATCTAAATACAATGTGTCAAAATTGACGAAGATAATAATGAAAGGTAATTACTATAATGAGGCATTAAGAGCCTTTCTTAAGTCTCCCCGATCCTACCCTTATCCTTCAAATCAACAAATAAAAAGGTACAAAATTGTATTCTGCTATTAATAAATTCATAATAATTTCCTAATTACAAAATATTTAAGCATACAGTTATACTCTGATCCAAAATTTGAGAATTGAGGCGATATAAAAAAGTGGAAAAGACTGCAATAATAATAATAAAAAATATTTACATATTTTACAAAACAAAATAGTACGGTATGCGATTGTCTTCACATTTCAAAATTGAGGTCTACAGTTTGGCTGTCTTTAATATGGATAACATGAGTATGTTGGCGATCAGAGCCCCAAGCACCTGCACTAATGGCATATGTTCCTGGAGCTACTTCTACGTTTACCTCTTCTGTTTTTTGCAGCTATAAGATAAAGTTTCAAATAATTATTATTAAAAGTCATAAAAAAGATAAAGATCTTCAAAAAGTCATTTAAAAACATTTTATCAATTTTCCAATATTCAATCTGGCCAGTTACATTTCATCACAAATATTGATATGGAATGGAGAGAGCAAACTAAATCTATTTTTTGCGCGAATCGCCATTCTAGGGGGCGTCCTCTTCTGGTCTGATGTTAATTTTTTCGATTTTTTTCCAATCTCCTGGGCCTTAATTAGGACCCGTTGGTTTATTAATTTTTGAAAATATTTTCACCTGGCACAAGAAAAAATAAATAGCCAGGTTTTAGTCTATAATTACCTTCTTCTGGAGTATTTAGAGGTACAATTTCCAATCCCCCTGTAAATACCCCCCCCTTGTTCCCCCTGTTTATCTCGACCCCCCCCCCCAACCTCCTGTTTATCAGGCACCTGAGAGTATTCGAGAGAATCAAATTGAGGGAAAATTTTACAAAATGCTGACTCTCTCAATCCAAGAAAAACGAAACTTTAAATTAAAAAAAAAAAGGGCTGATCCAAAATTATACATTTATTTGTCAACTTTAAAAAACACATATAATATAATCAGCTTCACCCCAAGTATTATCAAATGTAGAATGATTAACTTCTATTCTACTTCCAAGTAAAGTAAAGTAAATTCCATTGGGAATAATAATCTATATACTAAAAGTCTAATGCGAGTGAGACGTGAGGGGATCATTATGGATATTTGAGATGGGGGTTCGACAGTCACGTGACCGATTGTTTGGATGGGTGGTTGAAAACGAAAGCAAAAGTGGTCAGGGGAAGAGTGTGAAAATTTGGGGGAGAAGTCGTTGAAGTGTCAATCTATTGCAAATTTAAAAACTCACTTTCCCTTGGAAATAATTGACGTTTTTTGTTTTTTTGGGACCCTTGGGGCATAAGCTACCCATTGACCGCAAAAATTCCAAAATTCGCGAAGTGACCGTTGACGTCACAGATTTGGGAAAATCTTCAATTGAAAAGGAGCTGGGAGGTCGTTGACCCTTCATTGGATCGAGAACTCTATGGAAAATAAGATGGGAGGGGTTATGAGGCTTAAGTGTGACTTTCAAATTTAGCTGAACTTTTAGGCGTTTTCAGTTGATGACGTCATCAAAACAAGAAAAAGTGATATCTCCAGTTTGACAAGGATTAAAACAATGATTGACCCCTCATTGTATCAGAAATCATAAAGAGAATCTATTTGGTCAATGAAGAAATATTTTAAGTCAAGTGAAAAGTTTATTGCACATTCGATGACGTCATTTTTGGCCCTAAAACATTAAATTTGCAATATTTTTAGTTTTCAACCATATAAAGTGGTAACTTTTAGTTCTTTGACTTTGAGGTTAAAGATCAAATCTTAATACTCTCCCCACCATCCAAAGGGTTTATGATACGTTAAGCTTATCTACTCCTCGGCGGGTGCGACGCTAGGTGACGGCTAGTATAAGTATTAAAAATTAACATAGGGGAAAGAATGTGGATAAACGATTTTGACTTTGTATGCATTATATGATAACTTACCGGATTGGATTTGTAATTAGCTGTTTTGTGATTTTGATGGTACCTTTTTAGATGCAGAAGGTCAGAGTCGCGTGTGAACTGTCTGCAAGTTGATCTATGATAACGCTGAGATATAAAGACAAATTATATAAGCATGGAGAAAGTGAAAATGAATTATTTGGCATAATAGCTTTTCCACCAATCCCTAATTACTGTCTTGTTTTATCATAAAAATAAGTAAGAAATCTGACTCCCTAATAGCAGCCATTTCAAAGCATGTATTTAAAGGATTAGAGCTGTCCCATATCGGTCTCTATCCTTTCAAAACTTTTTTTTGGATGTAATTGTTACACACAAACACTAAAGAAAGACCATGGCGGATCTAACGAATAACCTGGACTAGCCTAATGAGAAACCAGGACTGGTCTAATGAGTGGCCATGAAGATTTACAAGCAACTAGAATAGTTTGAAATCTAATTTTCTAGAAGATCTGAAGGCTGATCTAAAGCAAAAATTTGATTGCTACTAAGACCACTCCTTATACTGTACCACAAAACCAGTTAGATTGGTCAGGCAGTTAAAATTGCTTGAGGAGTCACAAATAGACTACATAATAACTTTCAAAACTCCCAAAAAAATATACAATTTATTTTCAAATCAATGAAAAATAATTTGGGGGGAGGGGCTAAAACATCATATTATAAAGTTACTTTGCATTGCCGTGCAGTTGTGGTCATGTATTGTAGAACATCATCAAAGGCATCATCAATTGTAATGTTTGTACTACCATCCTAGAGAAAAAGACTTGATAAAATCAGTGTTTTTTGTAATACTTTAACTTCTCTCCATGTGTGTGTTTCTCATCTGTTATGATGAAATTAAATCAGCATCCAAATGTTTTTATTACAAATTTGACTGTGGCAGAATAAGTGCTCCAGGACATTTGCCCGAAGGAACAATTATCTCAGGCACAAATGTTCTCAGACAATTCCCTTAATAAAAAGTCATAAATTGACAGAAAAATATTGTTTGAATAACTATAAGGTGTAAATAACAATTTAATTTTGTTTACTTGTTCATTGGGTGGTTGATGAATTTGTGTTGGCCATTCAATACTTCTACGTGAAGCTTTTTGTAATGTTTGTGCAGACTGATGACTTGTTCTGCAAAGTGTGCAAGTGAGCCAACTGCAGCCTTGTCTTCCACAACTCATTATTATTTAAATTCTTTAAACTTATAAAATCTTATATAAAAAATAAAACATTGAATATTAAAATTAATTTAAAAAATCATCATCGCTCGACCGCAGTCGAGACTTTTTCGTTGGATCCCAAGGTGGGATCAAAAAAAGAAGAATGACAGAGAGAAGCAGGGGCTTGACCGGTAATCAAAGGCATATCCCTGTTAGGAATTACTAATTTGATTCCAGACCCCGGAGCTGTATGAGAAATCCATTGTCTTTTCAAATCGCTAATGTAGTATGTGTTGTGCCAAAATTTGTTTTGTAGGAAACTAATCATAAGTTTTTGAAGTCAAAATGCACTTTTGATAAAGTCCAAAATTTATCTAAATTTAAGGGGTATTAAATCAAACATTCTTTAACAATTTTTACTAAATTTTATTTGAAAAATCGCTCACAATCTGTTTTCCTATTTTTCCCCATAACTTTTGTTAGGATAATTTTACAAAAATCAGGTGAGATCATTAATTGATCGCAATTGTTACGAAAAAGTCCAAAAACACCTTTAAAATTGGATATAAAATTAACGCAATTCTATGCAGAATTAACCTCTTTACAATAAAATAGTGAAAATAAAGAGGTTTTCTGCATAGAATTGCATTAATTTGATATATCCCATTTTAAAGATGTTTTTGGACTTTTTCAAAAGCAACATTTTGACTAAAAAAGCTTATAACTTGAGAACTAAATTTAAAAAGTTGTATACCAAATTTTCCTCTTTACAACGTCAAAAGAATTCATTAAAATTTCACATTATTTAGGACACAGTTTATTAGCCATCAAACCAATACTTTTTTCTAGGTCACCCGGTATTTGCTATAATATTGTATTGTAATATCTAGGCAAAAAACGGTAAGAAAAGACGAGATTGTACAGGATTGTAAATTTCTAGTTATGATAAGCGGTGAAAACATCACGTAATGACTCCAAACAACAACCAGATAGTAGATCAATTTTCAGGTTTAATTTTTATCTTGCAGTGTTTCATATAGGAAACAACTAAGCCTCTATACGCTGAGCTTATTAAAAAGTACACAAATACAAACATTATTAAGGGACAAGGTTTGAGAAAGACAAATAGACTAGCGATTGTGTATGTATTTTTCAGCCTGACACAAGTACACTGGTATAGCAAAATCAATAGATAAAAATTAAGTGCTGAGAAGGTGATCTACTATCAGGCTATGGGTGGAGTCATTACGCAATGTTTTCGCTGCTAATTATAACCAGAGACTTTTGGAGATGAAATGATTTCAAGACAGTAAGTCACAGTAGCATCCCACCGAAATGCGTATCAAAAATTATGCTGTGAAAGTGTGTGAAACATTTTTCTTAATACCCGTAAAAAATAAGTATAAATTTTTATTAAAATATTTGGCTTTGTCGCACAATGCACGGATTGTGAACATATGATTGCAGATTCCCCTGCCACTTCTTCCTCCACACTGGAAGAGGGACATATTCTCCTTGATGGTTTCTTTGTTTTGATTTAGAAGAATCTTTTCAAATATCTTGTTCACTATACTTGTGAGGAAGATTCATCTTCGATTCTTCATTTTGTTTCATTTATATACCTTTATTTTTGTAGATCGATTTTATTATCATATGTTTCCATTGAAATGGATATTTCTTTTACTTTACTTCACATTTGCTTGCTTGACTCTTTAAAATGGATCAAAAATAATAAGTTGTTGACTTGAGCGCAATTCAGACCAGTCCGTGAATGAGGAACCAGTGCGCGAACAATCTTTTGAAAGAAAAAATTAGAGCTCCACTCGCAGCTAATAGATGGTAGAGTAACCTGCGAACGGAGCTGCTTAGCTAATTTGTTTTGAAATTTTGCTGCTTTGGTTGGTCAGTCATTTGATGACTATGTAAGTTTCCCTCCAATGATGCAAGTTACCCGACTTCACGGTAGCCTATCCAGCGGTGCGCGGATCTAGGTGGGTTGGGTCTCCCCTGTTGATCTTTTTCTTGGGAAGTTGATCTTCAAATTAGTTTTCAAGGTTGGCTTGGCTCAAATTTTTTCATCTATGGCTCAAATTTTACTCTTAGGTTCCAAATAAACAGGCCCCCCCGCTTGTTAATTTTTCGAAAATTTTCCAACCCCCCCGGACCTTATTAGGACCCCCCCGTTTATTAATCTCTAAGAATATTTTCAGCTGTCAAAGAGAAGGGCCCTTATTTTGCTCTAAATAGCCTGATTTTAGCCTATTTTTACCTTATTTGTGATCCTCCAAGCGATTTTAAGTACATAAAAATCTTTCCGGCAAACATCGGAAAATGATCCGCCAATTTGCCGGCAATAGTCGATAATCGTCCGCTCACTCATAGAATTAAGCCGGTAATTTATCGGTTCACGAAATCAAGCAATTTTTTCTTTCTTAAACCTATAGGCGGGAACTTTGCGGTTACCAGCCGTGACGTCTATTTTTAGAAGGGTGTTTGATACCGGTAATTTGCCGACAATTTGCCGACAATTTGCCGGCCTTATGGATGCCGGTAGACGAAGAATAAAAACATTCTAACATTACGTAATCAATATATGGTACATATTCCTATATTCCTATATATCTATGTATCTACATATCCACGTATCTATGTATCTATGTATCTACATATCTACGCATCCATGTATCTATGTATCTACATATCTACGCATCCATGTATCTATGTATCTACATCTATATATCTACGTATCTGTGTATCTATGTATCTATATATCTACGCATCCATGTATCCATGTATCTATGTATCTATGTATCTATATATCCATGTATATATGTATCTATGTATCTATATATCTACATATCTACGCATCCATGGATCTATGTATCTACATATCTACACATCTATGTATCTATGTATCTACATATCTACGCATCCATGTATCTACACATCCATGTATCTATGTATCTACATATCTACGCATCCATGTATCTATATATCTATGTATCTATATATCTACATATCCATGTATCTATATATCTACGTATCTGTGTATCTATGTATCTACATATCTACGCATCCATGTATCTATGTATCCATGTATCTATGTATCTACATATCTACGCATCCATGTATCTATGTATCTATGTATCTATGCATCTATGTATCTATGTATCCATATATCTACATATCCATGTATCTATGTATCTATATTACTAAACGTAGAATGTGAGTGAGCCGTGAGGGGGCCATTATGGATTTTTGAGATGGGGGTTCGAGAGTTACGTGACCGATTTTTTGGTTGGGTGGTTGGCTGGGTGGTTGAAAACGAAAGCGAAAGTGGTCAGGGGAAGAGTGTGAAAAAAAATTAGCGTTTTTGTGAAGAAGTCGTTGCAGTGCAAATCTTTCGCAAATTTAAAAACCCACTTTCCCGTGGAAATAATTGACGTTTTTGGGTTTTTTGGGACCCTTGAGGCACAAGGTACCCGTTGACCGCAAAAATTTCAAAATTCGCGAATTGACCGTTGACAACATTAGGGGTAAAGGGACTCAATGACGTCACAGATTTGGGAAAAACTTCAAAATGCGATATCTCGAGTTTGAAAAGGAGTTGGGAGGTCGGTGACCCCTCATTGGATCGATAATTTTATGGGGAATAAGATGGGAGGGTTTATATGGCTTGAGTGCGACTTTGAAACTTGGCTGAATTTTTAGGCGTTTTCAGTTGATGACGTCATCAAAACAGGAAAAATGCGATATCTCGAGATTGGATAGGTGTTGGGAGGTCGTTGACCCCTCATTGGATCGGAAATTTAATGGAGAATGGGTTGGAAGGGGTAAGCGTGGGTATATAGGAACTTTCGAAAATGAATTTAATCAAACTGAGGCATTTTGGGTCCGATGACGTCATCAAAACCTGAAAATCTGATATCTGGAGTTTGAGAAGGATTTAAGCAATGATTGACCCCTCATTGGATCGGAAATCATCGAGAAAATCTTTTGGATGAATGACAAATTGATTTCAGTGAAGTGAAAAGTTTATTACCCTTTGGATGACGTCATTTAGGGCCCAAATGACGTCACCAAACATGAAATATGCGGTTTTCCGAGTTTTGATCAGTGAAAAGTGATAATATTTCGTTCTGTGGGCTTACAATATACAAATCAGATCTTTTTATACTCCCCCATCATCCAAAGGGCTTTTGATGTGTTCAACAACACTCTACTCGGCGGGTGCGACGCCGGGTGACGGCTAGTCTATGTATCTATATATCTACATATCTACGCATCCATGGATCTATGTATCTACATATCTACACATCTATGTATCTACATATCCACGTATCTATGTATCTACATATCTACGCATCCATGCATCTATGTATCTATGTATCTATGTATCTACATATCTACGCATCTATGTATCTATGTATCTATGTATCTACATATCTACGCATCCATGTATCTATGTATCTATGTATCTAAATATCCATGTATCCATGTATCTATGTATCTATGTATCTATGTATCTATGTATCTACATATCTACGCATCCATGCATCTATGTATCTATATATCTACATATCTACGCATCCATGTATCTATGTATCCATGTATCCATGTATCTATGTATCCATGTATCTACATATCCATGTATCTATGTATCTACATATCTATGCATCCATGTATCAATGTATCTATGTATCTACGCATCCATGTATCTATGTATCTATGTATCTATATATCTACATATCCATGTATCTATATATCTATGTATCTATGTGTCTACATATCCATGTATCTATGTATCTACATATCTACGCATCCATGTATCTATGTATCCATGTATCCATGTATCTATGTATCCATGTATCTACATATCCATGTATCTATGTATCTACATATCTATGCATCCATGTATCAATGTATCTATGTATTTACGCATCCATGTATCTATGTATCTATGTATCTATATATCTACATATCCATGTATCTATATATCTATGTATCTATATATCTACATATCCATGTATCTATATATCTATGTATCTATGTGTCTACATATCCATGTATCTATGTATCTACATATCTACGCATCCATGTATCTATGTATCCATGTATCTATGTATCTATGTATCTACATATCTACGCATCCATGTATCAATGTATCTATGTATCTACGCATCCATGTATCTATGTTTCTATGTATCTACATCTTTATATATCCATGTATCTATATATCTATGTATCTATATATCTACATATCCATGTATCTATATATCTATGTATCTATGTGTCTACATATCCATGTATCTATGTATCTATGTATCTACATATCCATGTATCTATGTATCTATGTATCTACATATCTACGCATCCATGGATCTATGTATCTATATATCTACGCATCCATGTATCCATGTATCTATGCATCTATGTATCTATGTATCTATGTATCTACGCATCCATGTATCTATGTATCTATATATCTACGCATCCATGTATCCATGTATCTATGTATCTATGCATCCATGTATCTATGTATCTACGCATCCATGTATCCATGTATCCATGTATCTATATATCTACATATCTACGCATCCATGTATCTATGTATCTACATATCTACACATCCATGTATCCATGTATCTATGTATCTACGCATCCATGTATTATGTATCTATGTATCTACATATCTACACATCTATGTATCTACATATCCATGTATCTATATATCTACGTATCTACGCATCCACGTATCTATGTATCTATGTATCTACATATCTACGCATCCATGTATCTATATATCTACATATCTACACATCTATGTAATATCCACGTATCTATGTATCTACATATCTACGCATCCATGTATCTATGTATCTATGTATCTACGTATCCATGTATCTATGTATCTATATATCTACGCATCCATTTATCCATGTATCTATGTATCTATGTATCTATATATCTACATATCTACGCATCTATGTATGTACATATCCACTATGCAGCATGAACTTGTATGGTGTCCAGTTGAAATGTATAGACGGTTGACTACATTTTTCAGTAGTAAACTGTTGAAACTTTCATTGAAAATCCCGGATTTTTGCGAAGTTTTAGATATGTAGTAAAACAATGGATCATTTTTTATCTTTGAATCATGATTATAATCCTTTAAATAGATAGATAATACATATGATGGCGTGAAATTTGCAGTTCAGCGTGATCGTGAAAATTATATTTATTACTTGAATCGTAATTCCATGTCCATTTTAGCTAGTTTAGAGGCGGTTTAAATTTCAAAATTTTCTTGGTCGGCCCCAACTATGGTGGGGCCTCTTATAGATCTCATTTTAAAACATAAAAGAAACGGTGCAAACAGTTTTATTCATTTGCCATTTATCCTTGTAACTTCCAATTGTCTTTAGCAGTTGCTAGCTAGTCTTCAAAATAAAGTCAAATGCTACGATTAGGGTCGAGAATTGAAAATTTCAACGGGGGGGGGCCAAAGGGCATAGCCCCTCATGTTTTTACCAAAAAAGCTACTTGTGCGTTTAAAAGATTTCCATTATTTTTACATGAATTATTTTTCAAATTGAATTGAAATGGGTCCTGAAATAGCACTTTGAGCCCTTCAAATTTCAATTTTCTGTTGCCCAACCATGGTGGGCTTTGTCAATTTACTCAAATATACCTCAGCCCTCAAACCGGGGCCCTTTGATATGACCTACCAGTTGTCAAACAATTTTTGATATGCATAAGTCGAGATTACGTCATTTTTCCTATCCGAAAAAACTCGAATTTGACCCCTGTGTATTACTAAAAATAGAAAAACAGAGGTCACAAATTCCTTCCAGATTTTTCGGGTGTTTCCGATAGGAAAAATGATATAATCTTGACTTACGCGCATGAGAATGCCGAAAAACTGATTGACAGAAAAATTAAGCTTCTATAAAGGCATTTTATCTATACCAATGGGTCTAAACGTGGTCTAAAACTGAATTTATCCAGAGAATATGAGCGTGAAAACTAAATTTTCTAGGAGAAATGGCGTGAAATCGAAAAAAATTGGCGTGATCGTGATAATCAAAATTTTCAGACGTGATGGCGTGAAATCGAAAAAAATTTGGCGTGATGGCGTGAATTTTGGGTCCGCTGGGGGGGCCTCGTAGATTATATAGATACATAGATACATAGATACATGGATGTGTAGATACATATATACATAGATACATGGATGCGTAGATATGTAGATACGTAGATACATAGATACGTGGATATGTAGATACATAGATACATAGATACATGGATGCGTAGTTACATAGATACATGGATATGTAGATATATAGATACATAGATACATGGATGCGTAGATATGTAGATACATAGATACATAGATACATAGATACATGGATATGTAGATACATAGATACATAGATACATAGATATATAGATACATAGATACATAGATACATGGATATGTAGATATATAGATACATAGATATATAGATACATGGATATGTAGATATATAGATACATAGGTACATAGATACATGGATGCGTAGATACATAGATACATTGATACATGGATGCGTAGATACGTAGATACATAGATACATAGATACGTGGATATGTAGATACATGGATACATAGATACATGGATACATAGATACATTGATGCGTAGATATGTAGATACATAGATACATGGATATGTAGATACATAGATACATAGATACATGGATGCGTAAATATGTAGATACATAGATACATAGATACATGGATGCGTAGATATGTAGATACATAGATACGTGGATACATAGATACATAGATATGTAGATATATAGATACATAGATACATAGATACATGGATATTTAGATACATAGATACATAGATACATGGATATGTAGATACATAGATACATAGATACATAGATGCATTGATGCATAGATATGTAGATACATAGAAACATAGATACGTGGATATGTAGATACATAGATGTGTAGATATGTAGATACATAATACATGGATGCGTAGATACATAGATACATGGATACATGGATGTGTAGATATGTAGATACATAGATACATGGATGCGTAGATATGTAGATATATAGATACATAGATACATGGATACATGGATGCGTAGATATATAGATACATAGATACATGGATGCGTAGATACATAGATACATAGATACATAGATACATGGATACATGGATGCGTAGATATATAGATACATAGATACATGGATGCGTAGATACATAGATAAATGGATGCATAGATACATGGATACATGGATGCGTAGATATATAGATACATGGATACATGGATGCGTAGATATATAGATACATAGATACATGGATGCGTAGATACATAGATACATAGATACATGGATGCGTAGATACATAGATACATTGATACATGGATGCATAGATACATAGATACATGGATACATAGATGCGTAGATATATAGATACATAGATACATGGATGCGTAGATACATAGATACATAGATACATGGATGCATAGATACATGGATGCATAGATACATAGATACATGGATACATGGATACGTAGATATATAGATACATAGATACATGGATGCGTAGATACATAGATACATGGATGCGTAGATATGTAGATACATAGATACATAGATGTGTAGATATGTAGATACATAGATACATAGATACGTAGATACGTGGATATATAGATACATAGATACATAGATACATTGATACATAGATACATAGATACATTGATACAAAGATACATTGATATGTAGATACATGGCTATTTAGATACATAGATACATAGATGCGTAGATACATAGATACATAGATACATTGATACAAAGATACATTGATATGTAGATACATGGATATTTAGATACATAGATACATAGATGCGTAGATACATAGATACATTGATACAAAGATACATTGATATGTAGATACATGGATATTTAGATACATAGATACATAGATGCGTAGATACATAGATACATGGATGCGTAGATATATAGATACATAGATACATGAATGCGTAGATACATAGATACATAGATACATAGATACATGGATGCATAGATACATAGATACATGGATGCGTAGATACATAGATACATTGATACATGGATGCATAGATACATAGATACATGGATACATAGATGCGTAGATATATAGATACATAGATACATGGATGCGTAGATACATAGATACATAGATACATAGATACATGGATGCATAGATACATAGATACATGGATACATGGATGCGTAGATATATAGATACATAGATACATGGATGCGTAGATACGTAGATACATAGATACATAGATACGTGAATACATAGATGTGTAGATATGTAGATACATAGATACATGGATGCGTAGATATGTAGATATATAGATACATAGATACGTGGATATATAGATACATAGATACATAGATACATAGATACATAGATACATTGATACATAGATACATAGATATGTAGATACATAGATATTTAGATACATAGATACATAGATACATTGATATATAGATACTTTGATATGTAGATACATAGATGCATGGATGCGTAGATATGTAGATATATAGATACATAGATACATAGATACATGGATATTTAGATACATAGATACATGGATGCGTAGATACATAGATACATAGATACATGGATACATGGATGTGTAGATATGTAGATACATAGATACATGGATGCGTAGATATGTAGATACATAGATACGTGGATACATAGATACATAGATATGTAGATATATAGATACATAGATACATAGATACATGGATATTTAGATACATAGATACATAGATACATGGATATGTAGATACATAGATACATAGATACATAGATGCATTGATGCGTAGATATGTAGATACATAGAAACATAGATACGTGGATATGTAGATACATAGATGTGTAGATATGTAGATACATAGATACATAATACATGGATGCGTAGATACATAGATACATGGATACATGGATGTGTAGATACATAGATACATGGATGCGTAGATACATAGATACATAGATACATGGATATTTAGATACATATATACATGGATGCGTAGATACATAGATACATAGATACATGGATACATGGATGTGTAGATATGTAGATACATAGATACATGGATGCGTAGATATGTAGATATATAGATACATAGATACATGGATACATGGATATTTAGATACATAGATACATGGATACATAGATACATAGATACATGGATACATAGATACATAGATACATGGATATTTAGGTACATAGATACATGGATGCGTAGATACATTGATACATAGATGCGTAGATATATAGATACATAGATACATGGATGTGTAGATACATAGATACATGGATGCATAGATGTCTAAAATGGCTACTTTTCGTGAGAACGAGGCAAACTATTCTCACGGCAGCCGAAATAAGTGACGCAATCAGCTCATGCCGATAATTTGCCGCTGTCAAAAATCTGAAGTCGCGCTGAAGATCGGCAATTTAGCCGGCAGATTGCCGGTCTACCATTGAGCGGTAATTTGCCGGTAATTTGCCGGTGATGATTTAAACCAGATCGGCAAGATCGGTAAATTATACGCCAATTTGCTGGCAATAATGTTACCGCTACGTTGCCGGTAACAATTTCGTGTCTTTGATATCGCTTGGAGGGTCACATTTTTGGGTTTCAGAAGTACAATTTCCAACCCCCCCCCCGGCAATTAGGCCCCCCCGTTTATTAAAATCGAGAAAATTTTCCAACCCCCCCGTTTATTCGAACCCCCCCGTTTATTTGGAACCTAAGAGTAGGCAATTTCTCATTGTTTTTGAAAAAGATAATTCATTAAAAAGCGCCAGGTTTGTTCATGAATAACTTTGGAAGTTTTGCGGTGCATTTTTTGGCTTGCGAGTCAAGTAAACGATACAGCGCTTTTTCTTCGCAGCATTAATCTTTGATACGCATTTCGGCGGGGGACGCTCAGTTAGGGAAACCATCCAAGATCCTGCCATTCTATAAGCCAGCAAAAACTAAATGACACTTGTAAACTTAAGTTTCTTACCATTTCCCATCGAAACATATATACATCTTCAAACAGAAGGCTATTCTAGGGTATGTGAAAAGTTGGCTTTGTTAGGTACACCTGTCTGGTGAGATGGGCGAAAACTATTGCTAACCACTCCCAACCCAACAGCAACAGCCAAGAAGCACAAATTCTGGCAAATTATTTGGATGGATATTGGCTCTACTTTTTTGCTATTATATTGACAGTGTTGCTATATTTTGCCCATTATTCCAAGATATCTGTGGCATTGAAGGTATATTCATTCCATGGCTGCATGGATATGTTAAAACCTTGCTGCCTTTTAATAAGTGTATTAAATTTGGCGCTGATATAAAAAATGTGACATATATTAAAATTTAAAGGAAGGATTATTATTCAACTGATTCTAGGATAGGGACAGTCTGTTCCTCTAAAGGATCCTGCATTGTAACACGCATGCGTAATTTGTCGTTCTTTTAGACCACATGTAGTTATTTCCCGTGATAAACAAATAGAAATGAATCGCTAGGGGTGGTACAGTCACTTTCGGTCGGGGTTGTGGACGGCGAAATATGTCGTTTTTTATGAAATTTGTCGTTCTTTTTGTCTATTTTTAGAAATGCAGGATTCTTTAGTTAAACCCCCTCGGAAATCAGTGTTGCGATTAGATTACATTCTTTATGATACTGTCTATATAGACCTTTTTTCACAGAGGCCACCCTGTTGAATAATTATGTTGTCCAGCAGAAAAACAATGATGATAAAACCATGCATAATTATTACAATATCAGTTAGGAACCGGCAAGTACAAAACGCCTACTACCTACTACTTAATACTTACTACCTACTACTTACTACCTACTGTAAAATAGCTCAAAACGGCTCGAAATTACCTTTAAAATATTCAGCATGTTAAAATTAGCAAAATCTGAAACTTTGGTGGTAAAAAAGTTAAAACTTCTTCTTTTATCGTACTTTGAAGACTTCAAAATATTTTCTCTCTTTTATTTTGTTTATGACTTTTTCCCGCGCTTTTTCTATAAAGTTTACAGACGCACTTCTTCGTAGAAGAGAAAAATATTTCCTTCGCACACTTATTTATTCATGTCAGTTTTATTTATAAGAATCGATCAATCTAAAAAGTTAATACTTTAAGTAAGTAGAGCCCTATGTTTCACTTGGTACTAGCTGAAAATCCTTTGACATGTCTTTGAAATTTATTGACAAAATGACCCTTTTGAACCAAACTATTAACAGGGTCGTTAAATATGACCTTTGTAGACTTTATTTTACCCTATGTAGCAAAAATTCTTATTGTGCTCAATAAGATGTTTTCAATATCGCAAGGTAGAAATTTTCAGTAGGAAAATACTACAAAGAGCTGTTTTAGAGGTGTCAATTTGACCATGTCAAAGTATTGACGAAATGAAATTTTTGATAAAAATATTAACACAGTTAATGAATATTAAAAGCTTCGCAAACCAATTCCAAGAAATATTTATAGGATAGAGATAGATTGACCCCCTATTTATATTACAGAGCCTTTTTTAGACATTTACGTGTATTCTTCTTATTCTTATCGTCTTATAATAAGAGTCATAAGAGGGAGTATGTTTAGGAAAAAGGAAAGTTCTTATAATAAGAGCGAATAAGAGTCATAAGAGAGAGTAGGTTTAGGAAAAAGAAAAAATCAAGATGGCCTTTTGTTTTATACTTCAGTATACTTATATGAGGCGAAGAGAATATTTACTCACTACGTAAATATGCTAAATATTCTTTTAAATAACACTTTTTTCAAGTAAATATAAAGCACAGACTTGTGTGTTAGCATTCAGATATTAGAAAAACCAATTTTTTTAGAATAGAGATTTCGAACAAGCGAAGGAGAGTTCTGGTCTGTAAAGTATACAAACTGAGTAGGTAGTAAGTAGTAAGTAGTAGGTAGTAAGTATTAAGTAGTAGGTAGTAGGCGTTTTGTACTTGCCGAGTTAGGAACATTTGGCGAGTTCCTGTACGCGGCCGCAATCAAAAAAAATCATAACCACACTCATAAAAAAATTGTGTTTGTGTCTTTTTTTACCGTTTTTTGCCTAGATGATATAGCAAACATAGTAAGTATACTAGCCGTCACCCGGCGTCGCACCCGCCGAGTAGAGTGTTGTTGAACACATCAAAAGTTCTTTGGATGTTGGGTAAGGAGGGTAATAAGATTGAGTTCTAAACCCAAAGAACGAAATTTTAACACTTATCACTCATCGAAGCTCGAAAAATCGCATATTTTATGTTTGGTGACGTCATTTGGGCCCTAAATGACGTCATCGAAAATTTAATAAATTTTTTACTTCACTGAAATCAATTTGTCATATAGCCAAAAGATTCTCACGATGATTTCTGATCCAATGAGGGGTCATCCATTGCTTAAATCCTTATCAAACTCGAGATATTGTATTTTTTAGGTTTTGATGACGTCATCGGACTCAAAATGGCCTCAATTTGAATACATTTACTTTTGAAAGTTTCTATATACCCACTTTTACCCTGCCAACTTATTCTCCTTTAAATTTCCGATCCAATGAGGGGTCAACGACCTCCCAACACCTATCCAATCTCGAGATATCGCATTTTTCCTGTTTTGATGACGTCATCAACTGAAAACGCCTAAAAATTCAGCCAAATTTCAAAGTCGCACTCAGGCCTTATAACCCCTCCCATCTTATTCTCCACAAAATTCTCGATCGAATGAGGGGTCACCGACCTTCCAATTATCTGATATTCCGATGGCGTATTGGCGGCCGCCCACGCTAAAGCTCTAAAGGAGCGGGCCAATGGAGCGGTCTCAGATGTTAAAATATGCCCGACCTTCAGAGCAAAGCGTGTCGTAGCATATTTCCACATCTGAGACCAGATAAACCTTCCAACTCCTTTTCAAACTCGAGATATCGCATTTTGAAGTTTTTCTCAAATCTGTGACGTCATTGGGTCCCTTTACCCCTAATGTTGTCAACGGTCAATTCGCGAATTTTGAAATTTTTGCGGTCATCGGGTACCTTGTGCCTCAAGGGTCCCAAAAAACCCAAAAACGTCAATTATTTCCACGGGAAAGTGGGTTTTTAAATTTGCGAAAGATTTGCACTGCAACGACTTCTTCACAATAACGCTAATTTCCACACTCTTCCCCTGACCACTTTCGCTTTCGTTTTCAACCACCCACCCAACCATCCAACCAAAAAATCGGACCAAAAAATCGGTCACGTAGCTCTCGAACCCCCATCTCAAAAATCCATAATAGCCCCCTCACGGCTCACTCACATTCTACGTTTAGTAATATAGAAGAAGACTGTGCCTTTAATTGGCTGTAAAAAAATTATGCGTCGGTAGAAATTTCTTCAACTTTCAACAATGATAGAACAGACCTATTTAAAAAAAATTAATCAGCGCATTTTTCATCTTTCTACTTTTTCATCTTCCATGAAGCTCTCAAAGTCAAATAGAATTAAAGGGAATAGCGCTATACTTATAGTAGGGGTCGGAGTTGCTGGTAGTTCCATGGTATACTTTGAAATACATGCTGATGTCAGCCCGAAAGCTGATTGGCTTAACCGACAGTTATACGTGGTTTGAGAGTATAGCTAAAACTTTGTTATGTTTTCAACAGTAAACGAAAGTGAATGAAGACAAAATGTAAACAAAAAGATTGCAAAGAAGTTTTCGAATAAATTCACAATAGAATGTCTTCATTTAAAAATAGAAACACTCGATTTCATTCAAAAGAAAAAGACATTCTTGGGACATTCTTTTTTTCTTTCAGTTTTATTAGGGATGTCGGACCTTAGGCATGCGGCAGTAACAAAACATAGATTTTCGAAAAAAAATATTCAAGCTTACATATCTCAAGGAAGGAAACCTCTTTTAACATTAGTATTTTTTCCAAAGTGTAGAGAATTTATTCAGCTTTCTTTTGCAGAAAAAATCAGCACATCATGTCTTCATGTTCCTTCAAAATTTGAAAATGAGTCCTCGCGGGTGAGTTTTTTTAAACTTCTTGTTCGCGGCACGGCAAAATTCTTTATCCGGGGGTTCTAAAATCCAAAGCGCTAGCCACCCGAAACAGCTATCGATCTGGAATTTTTTGCATCGTTCCCCGCAATAGTTTAGCTTTTGAGACGTACCACGTTCGTTGGTTGGAGCAACGTATATTTTTCAGGAAGTCAAATTGTGTACTTAAAATGCGTTTTTTTCATTGAAAAAATCAAATTTTGTTATCGAACGTGAAATTTTTAGAAAGAACAATGTTTTTTCTTTCCAAATGTGAAAAAAGTAAGAATCAAGCTGTTTCCGGTGGCAAGCGCTAAGGGAAAGATTATGGTGTAATTACCCCCGTTTCAGCTACATCTACGGAAAATAAAACTCGCACCAAACCTCTCGCGCGGATTTTTTCATAAAACACTTTCGCTTTTGGTGCCGTAATGAAGGTACAAAATGGCTGGCGATGCGTGCACGAAAATGCTTGAAAAACTGAACTTCAAAATGTAATATCTTTGGAACTTTAAAGAATTGGAAGGTAAATGACCCCTCATTTTTCTTCTGATGGTTATGGCTTTCCATTAAACTTGGTTTGGTATTCTGCAATTAAGTTTGAAATTTCCTCTGACCACCCTAGTTTTATGTAAGTCTTTTTGTGTTGTTGTTGAACATTATAGTAAATTATATTCACTTTTTTGAATATATTTTTTGGAATAAAGTCACTTTTGGTTTTTGTTATGATCCAGCACTCCTAAATACTCCTCCGTATGGGTGTTTGTGCCAATGTTAGATCAGCATTTCATAAATATACCATGCGTCGTTCCCTTTAAGCACATAAGATAGATATATTCTTATAATTGTGAAATGTCATTCGCGCTTTCGCTACGGTGGAGTGCATGACGTAACTCGCGCGTCAACAAACTCGCCTTCTGTTGGCTGGTCATATTGGGCGTTTTGGCGTTACCACCCTCGAAGCAGCAGCGGGCGCCTTCGTCATTCCGCAACTCTGTCCACCATTTTAAATGAGTTAACAATAGATCTAAAAGGGCGCCCTCATCAAGAAAAGAAAGATCATTTGCTTTGGTCTCCGGCTTTGGGAAGTAGTAATGTTTTCGATGGAAAATGGTAAGAAACTTAAGTTTACAAGTGTCATTCAGTTTTTGCTGGCTGATAGAATGGCAGGATCCTGGATGGTTTCCCTAACTGAATATGCATGATGCAGTAACTATGCATGGCATAGACCTTTTTTTAAAGAGGCAGCCATGTTGAATAATTATGTAGTCCAGCATAAAAACAATGATATAGCCATGCATAATTTTTAAAATATACATGATACAGTAATTATGTATGGCTGTATCATTGCTTTTATGCTGGACTACATAATTATTCAACATGGCTGCTTCTTTAAAAAAAGGTCTATTGTTTTTATGGTAGGGATGACGGAAGTCGGAGAATTTACGCGCGACAAAAAGTGCGCGGGAGAAAAAAAGGCAAAAAAAGGTTTAAGGGAACAATATCTCTATGATAGAGAAAGAAAAAAAGATACATTTTTTTTCCAAGCTCAAGAGAATTAACTCACCTTTGCACTGCAAAAAACCAGAAGTCTTTAGCTCCTTTCGTTATTTTGCTACGAGTGATTTTCGAAGCTCGGACGCAATGTTTGTTTACATTAAAGAAACGGCACCCGATTTTCAAAACAATGACCTTTACTCTCGTTCCCATTCCGCGTGAGCATTTCGGTCCCGTGACTTGCGGTTTTTTTCTTGTGAAAGAAGAAGCTCTTGTTTTTCTTTTGAGCTATGGCCTCCACAGTGAATCGCTGTCGTCTTGAAGTAATTCCAAATTGAAAAACTATTTCCGATTTTATCGTATCAATCTCATGGTCTCAGTGTAGAGGCCGGGTATCAAAAGAAAGCCCAAAGCTTCCTCTTCAACACTATGAAGTTATTTTTTATTGATTTCAAATTGCTCATTGGTAAATTAGAGGTTTGTAGTGGTTGGTAAGTGACTTTTTCGTCGGACATATTTTTTTCTTTTCGGATTAAACATTACGTAAAAATTTGACTTTTTTCGATTTCTGATTGGTTTCAAACTTCCTAAAATGGCGGCCACAAATGTAAACAACTTTTTTTCGAAAAAAGATCTCCAAGATATAGTGTATGAAAAACAACTTCCAGAATCTTGGAATAAAAATAGTAAGGTGAGTTATAAAATTTTTTCAGAAATTTTGTCTTTCCTTGATGAAAATTCACTCTCTGTTTCTGGAAATCTAGTCCCAATCCTGAGTTTGTTGTGTTATAAAGACGTTTCGTTGATTATTAAAAAGCCTACAAATTTTCGAAGAAAGATTTTGAAGTTTATTTCGAAAAACAAAGACTGTCTTGAAAATTACATAACAGATTTCTATGATTGTGATGTTAGTTTATCATCATCTTTAGAAATTGGTCCCATGTGTAGTGCTATCGGGTTGACTTCTGCTCAAATTGATGGGAATGATAAGGATTGCCTAAAAAATGCCATCGCTGAAATTACGAAAGATGACAAGTCAGTTGTTGTCACAAATGGGATTGTTTTAGAGTTGAAGTCCTACTTTATGGATCATTTCACTCCAAGTTGGAGCAAATTTCATGAATGTATGATTCCCTTATTTCCTGAGTGTGTCCATCATTTTGAGAGATTCAAAAAAATTCTAACAAAGTTAAGTGAAGATAAAAAAAGTTTGCGTGCTAACAATTTAAGCACCTTTTCAAACCAGCCATTTTCTTTTCCTGTTCCCTCAGGTATAAACCGAACTGTTTCAAATGATAGTCCCGTGAGCAGCAAAAATCTTGGTAAAACCAGAAATGAAACTTTCAATCGTGAAGAATTTGATAAAACAATATCATTATTATTAGAAAAAAATAATGATCTGGAATCCAAAGTTTTTCTACTTTTTGAGGCCTTAAAGGAAGAGAGTAAAGACAAGATTAAGTATTTGAATGAACTTAAATGCCTTCAGATAGAAAGTGAGAAAACTTCCTCTGATTTAAGTAAAGCATTATCAAAGTTGGGACACTTGTCGACACGTAATGTCAACAAACGTATCAAACTTCAGAAGGATAAAGTGATCGAGGCAAATGAGGAGTTGTGTGAAAAAAATGAAATGATAAGTTCCCTTCAGTCTTCTATTGCAGAAAGCACTTCTGAAAATGAAAAATACATACAAAAATTGAATGCCAAACTAGATAAAGCCCTAGTCAAATCTACCAAATATAGGCGAAGGGGCTATGATTTGAAAAAAAAAGTACTAAACTTTGAAAAAAAACTTGGTGAAACTAATGAAAATGGCTTTCAATCTCATACTGAAAATCTCAAAGCTGAAATCAAAATTTTGATAGATCATGTAAAATTTTTAGAAAATGAAAAACTTGCTGCCGAGGAAGAGCTAGAAGATTTGATGAAAAGTAATGAAATAAAAGTTTTTCATAAAGGGTGTTACAATGCTGACATCCGCGCTGTTTATGAAGACCTCCTATGCATGGGTGTGGGTACATCCAAAGTAAAGGAGGTTATTAGAACAGTACTTAAAAATATTGCCAAGCGAGATGCTCCTGTTCTACCGGGGGTGACTTTTGCTAAGGGAATGCTTCTTGAGGCCAGGAATCTTGCACAACAACATTTAGTTCATGTTTTATCTGGGGAAAAGATTTCTGAAAGTGATTCTGCAACAAACTTTTCTGATCTAAATACCCTGCATAGTGATGGCACTTCAAAAAAAGGTCGTTCATACTTATCATACGACATTACAACTAAAACTGGTGAAACTCTCAATGCTGGCCTGAGAGAGACAAGCTCAGGGGATGCTGAAATGCAATTGAAAGTCTTACAAAATATCCTTGATGATTTATCTAAAAAGTCCTCTGACAAATCTTTCAGCAACAAAGTCTTTGGTTCAATAAAAAATCTCATGAGTGACCGCTGCAGCACTCAAAAAAAATTTAATCACATCTTTATAGAATATAGAGCCTCTGTTTTACCACAAATTATAGAGGGATGGGATAACCTAACAGATAAAGAAAAGTCAAAGTTGAAGAATATAAATGAATTCTTTTGCGGACTTCATTATCTTGTCGGACTAGCAGATCAAGCTGAAGCCACTTTGAAAGTTTGGGAGGGTTTACTTTATGATAAAGATAAAAAAGTAGGGTCCCTTGCTCATGGTGGCTATTCTAACGGGGAGTCAGGGTGTCTCCGCACTATTAGAACAGTGTGCAAATCAGTACAGGAAAGGGGTTGTGATAAAAGTGGACGTATGGTCCACTTTGCCACCTTTTTAAAAAGTGAGTACAACATTACTGAAATTCCACTGTACCCATTTTTAGGCAATAGGTTTAATATTTTGTTTTTGAATGCAGCTGGAGTATTCCAGCTGTATTCGCTACTTCAAGCCTTTTTTTCTGAATGTTACGATGAGAATAGGCTTTTGACAGCTGTCTATCATGATTTAAATGTTTTGGCTTATAAGGTGGGTTGTAGAGCTTTAGGCCTGATACATAAAAAGGTGACAGGTCCTTTTTGGCGACAGATGGTTGAATCGGAAACTGCCCTGAATATGTCAAAGAATTATCAAAAAATGGTTGAAAAATTTGAAAAGTGGAGTGCTGATTCCTCTGATTTCTTATTTGGCTCAGATTGTCTCTTTCCTAAACACATTCACAAGGATACAATTTTTGAAACATTGACTTCTCAATTTGAACATGATGAATCCATGACTAAACCTTTACTTGAAATGATATTTGCCAGTTTCACTGTGGTCTCAAAAAGAATGTTAGAAGATCATTTAGTTGGAGGCAAATACGATAATCCTTCAGAGGAAACTTCCCAAGAAGCAGTGGCTGTGCCAACATCAAATGCTCTAAACGAGCGTACGTTTGGTATGCTCGATTACCTTAAACGTGCTAAACCAAAAGCACTAGACATGGTGTATGAAGGAATCATCATGTTCAATTTGAATAAAACAAAAGCCTGGAGGGATAATCTATCAAAGTCTGATCTTATGATGGTAATGGAGAGAGCTAGAACAAGTGTAAAAGAACAAAAAAAGCTTTTTTTTCAAAGAAAGCAACAGATTCACAATGAAAAAGAAGAAAAAACTAAACAAGCAGCACTTGAAAAAAAAAGAAAAGCAGAAAACCTAGCATCATTTAAGGAACAATTGACAGTGCAAATTCAAGAGAAGTGCAATGGGCTGTGGACTGACAAAGAAACTATTGAAAAGGAACTAGGCAAACTTGATACTGCTAAAAGCAAAAGAGAATCATTAAAGGTCCAATTGGACTTTCGCAAAACTGTCCTCCAAATGAATACAATATGTCATAAATCTCTTTTCTTTCTTACATCGCAAGGAAAAAACAAGAGTATTGAGGAACTTAAAAATAATCTGTTGAAAATTATAGAAGAAAAGGAAATGGAAACTAATGAGGAACCAAAAACTGATAATTTTGACTTTTCTGAGCCTGTAACTTTGTCAACTGAAATAGTGAAACAAAGAAAAGAAGAAATACTTACTAATGGGAAGAAAGAAAAAAAACAGGGAAAACAAAAGGTGGGTGTCAAAATTCAAACCAAAAATAAAAAGAGAGTGGCGACAAATTCGAAAAAGAACATCTCTAAGAAGCAAAGAGTTTCAAAAAATTCTGAGTCACAGTCACCGATAATTTCTATTCCCTCTGATTTAATTGGAAAACTTGTTTGTCATTATACTGAAAGAGATGAGGAAGTTGGATGGCACAGGGGCGTAGTCATTCGGCAGGTAGGGCGGGCAGTAAAAAACCCAAAATTTCTCATTCAATATCATCTTTGTGACTCAGAAGGAAATGATACATGTACTGCTAACCTCTATGAAGATTTTTTAAGTGATGACTTGACTCTAATAAATATTGTTTCATCAGATTTTATCGATTCCAAAATAGAAGTCCTCTATGAGGAAGACAACATTGATAAATGGTGGGAAGGTGAGGTTGCAGATGTCGATCAGGAAAGTAAAGACCCTGAAAACCCTGATTTCTTTGTTTATTACGAGTTTAATGATGGGAGTGAAGATGATATCACAGAGAAAGAATATTTTCTTGAGCCTTTGATAGAACTGTATTTGAATGGGCGTGTAAGGTTTCTAGAATGCGTAGTGGGATTGGAAAAATAAATTTATATGTAAGTAATGAGGTTTACTATAATTTTTTAGTTACAAACAACAATTCATATTCTCAACTTTTTCCTCACTGACCAAAATATGAAATAAATACACATAATTTTAAGAACATTATCATGCCATAATAAATTCTTTCAATATATCACTAGTGATGTGTGAAAAAAAAACATGTTGAACAGGCTATTTAAAAATTTGAAAGCCAAAAATATCAACTTGAAATTTCACCTTCCAAGTGAGTTTAACTGAAAGATTGATAAGGTATTAAATAGTACTCGTGTTAAATATTGTGTATTGAAACAGCAGGTCTGGAATAAAAAGTTGAATCTGAAATGTTTTGAATTTTATAGTCTGAGAACAACCTCTTTATTCATAAATACTTTTTCCAATATCATTAATCTGAGCTCATGATTTTATGTGCATGAAAGGACCACCAGTGTTTGTTGGTGTGGTGGACTCAAGGTTGCGTGGAGGGGCAACTCTTGCACAAGTCTAGTCGTGTCAGTAAAAAGATAAAATACTAGACTCTAGACTGTCATATCTTATGTCTTTTCAAATTAATTTCCAGTCTACCTAAAACTGAGTCAAGTCATTTATTTAAATTATTGCTCCTTTTTTTTTAGAAGATAAATAAGTAATAAAATGCCAGCTAATGGAAAAGGTCCTCCTTATCAGGATGGTGAGTTGCTGGATATGCTAATGAATCGACAACACCCACTACAACACCCACAACTGCATTCACCAGCATCACCAGCATCTGATGCTTCCACAATTCCATATTATGTAAAGTATTCGTTAGTTACTACTTAAATCGTATTAAACTTTGTGAGATTAAACTTCGCATGATTAAATTTCGCAAGGTCAAAAATTTGCGAAATTTTTTGGATTTGATTTTGCAAATGAGCAGTTCGAAAAATTTCGCGTGGATTTAATTTCACAAATGAGCAACTGCCAAACCATTTGGCGAGTTTCAATTACGCAAAAAGGGTGAAAATTCACGTAAACGCAAAATTTTATCTTGCCAAGTTTAATACGATTTAAAGTAATTTAAGAGTAATGTTTAAGATTAAGTATTTGTTTCAGTGAAAGTTACTGTCCCTAATAACGCAGCAGTTTTTCGAAAAGAAATTGAAAATCACTTAACTATTTAGGGTAATGAAGATGAAGAAGGTGTTACTGCAGAATACGTTCCCTACGAGCCAGAACCAGTAGTTGATGATCAGCCAGAACCAGTAGTTGATGATCAGCCAGAACCAGTAGTTGATGATCAGCCAGAACCAGTAGTTGATGATCAGCCAGAACCAGTAGTTGATGATCAGCCAGAACCAGTAGTTGATGATCAGCCAGAACCAGTAGTTGGAGATCAGCCAGAACCAGTAGTTGGAGATCAGCCAGAACCAGTAGTTGGAGATCAGCCAGAACCAGTAGTTGGAGATCAGCCAGAACCAGTGGTGGTCCCTCAACAACATGTCCAACCAGCCGCTGTCGTCCCTCAGCAACATGTCCAACCAGCCGCTGTCGTCCCTCAGCAACATGTCCAACCAGCCGCTGTCGTCCCTCAGCAACATGTCCAACCAGCCGTCGTCCCTCAGCAACATGTCCAACCAGCCGCTGTCGTCCCTCAGCAACATGTCCAACCAGCCGCTGTCGTCCCTCAACAACATGTTCAACCAGCCGTCGTCGTCCCTCAACAACATCATCAACCAATCGTCGCCGCTCAGCATAATAGAGGTCGAGGACGTGGGCGTGGACGAGGGCGTGGGCGTGGACGTGGACGTTGGCGTGGTGGAGGTGTTCAACACCACCACCACCCCTACAATAACATTAATGTTGTTGGGCAACAGCAACAACAGCCGAACATTGACGGCTTAAATTTAATTGTTGGATTATTAAATAATCAACTTGGAACGATTAACAATTTTTTTCAGTGATTTTTCCATGATTGATTTTGATTGACTTTTTGTTGCTAAATCTGAAATATAAACAAAAAAACATAAATACAAATTTTTTCCATTCTTGTATCTCATTCTTCAAGGAAATTTAAATACTGTATCAACGCTGAATTTTTTGGGTTCTGCGTATTCTTTTCGGACAAAAATAACCAAAAACAATTTGCTTTTGTTTTGCAAGAATTGAGAGTGATTCGTCTTATTCTCAACTTCAGTTGAGTTAGAATCTGAGAATGTGTGTCTGTGTGTGTGTCTGTGTGTCTGTGTGTATGTCCCAAAACTTTGGGGCAGCCTGGAGACTTCAAAAATTGTTTGATTTGGCTGAAATTTGGCACACTTGTTCCTTGGGTGAATATCTGGAGGTGTTTTTTTCATTTTTCAAAAATTTTGATTTTTGGGGTCTGGGGACGAGTTTTCGCCAAAACGAGGCTAAAACTTTGGGGCAGCCTGTAGACTTCAAAAATTGTTCGATTTGGCTGAAATTTTGCACACTTGTTCCTTGGGTGAATATCTGGGGGTGTTTTTTTCATTTTTCAAAAATTTTGATTTTTGGGGCCTGGGGACGAGTTTTTCGCCAAAACTAGGCTAAAATTTTGGGGCAGCCTGGAGGCTTCAAAAATTGTTCGATCTGGCTGAAATTTTGCACACTTGTTCCTTGGGTGAATATCTGGGGGTGCTTTTTTGCATTTTTCAAAAATTTAGATTTTTGGGGCCTAGGGACGAGTTTTTTGCCAAAACGAGGCTAAAGCTTTGAAGCAGCCTACAGGCCTCCAAAATGGTCGGATTTGGTTGAAATTTGGCACACTTGTTCATTGGGTAAATATCTGGGGGTCTACAATTGGGCCTATGAATAATTTGAAGCCACTGAAGTTGAGCCCAGTGCGTTGCGCACGTTCGACTATTATATACTACGAGTGGTTTTTAATTTTGTCAAATATCAACTTTTCAGTCCTTTGTTTTTCTTTGAATGGAAGAAATTTCTTTCTTACGTACAGCTTTATTATAAACATTTTATTTTGCTTTTAGAAACTAAACTATAAATAAAAAGTAACTGAGCTTGGAATTGTTTGGATACAAATTCATATCTTGCTATGTAATTTGGCAAAGTGGTATCAATGGTTTGCATTATTGTAAGACAATTTTATTCATGAATTTCTACAATTACCATATCGGAAGAAAACTTGATGGATTTCCCCCAAAATTTCTATTGGCCTTTCTCTTTTTTTCTTGCTTAAACCATCTCTGAAAATGTTGTTTAGCATAAATTATATGTAAAAATGTTTTTGGGATCTGTCTTATAGTTATGAGAGGCATCTCTGAAAATTTGAACAAAAAGCGGTCGCCAGAACTGGAATTACAGTTATTTACATATTTCTCGCATAAATTATCTCTGAAAATGTCGTTTTGCATAAATTAGGGATGGATTTATTATGTAAAAATGTATTTTTAAGCTGTCTTTTAGTTATGAGAAGCATCTCTGAAAATTTGAACAAAAAGCGGTTGCCAGAACTGGAATTACAGTCATTTACATATTTCTCGCATAAATTATCTCTGAAAATGTCGTTTTGCATAAATTAGGGATGGATTTATATGTAAAAATATATTTGTAAGCTGTCTTTTAGTTATGAGAAGCATCTCTGAAAATTTGAACAAAAAGCGGTTGCCAGAACTGGAATTACAGTCATTTACATATTTCTTGCATAAATTATCTCTGAAAATGTCGTTTTGCATAAATTAGGGATGGATTTATATGTTAAAATGTATTTGTAAGCTGTCTTTTAGTTATGAGAGGCATCTCTGAAAATTTGAACATAAAGCGGTTGCCAGAACTGAAATTATGGTCATTTACATATTTCTCGCATAAATTATCTCTCAGCATGTTGTTTTGCATAAATTATGGATGAATTTTCACCTGAAAATGTATTAGTGAGTTGCATTTTAGTTACATGAAATTTGAACAAAAATCGGTCGCCAGAACTGAAGTTAAAGTCTTTTTTCTGATTTTTAGGACAATTTTTTCGCATAATTTAATTAATTATTCCTTAATTTATGCATTTTAAATATGTTTGAATTGGTAAAGACTTAAAGTAAATGAAACTAGATTAGATTGCTGAGGAGCTCCAGAAAATTTCAAGTCAAAAGCTTCATTAAATGGAAAGTTATAGTCGTTTTTGTCTGTGAATTAAATTCGTAGAAAGCAATTTTTGGCATATTTTGGTGCCGTTCTCAATTTGAGGTTTTGCTTGAAAAAGGTTATGAATTTATTTCAAAATTGCACATAAAAATACATATTTTGAGCAACTTTGAACGAGCATATCTCGAGAACCGCTTGAGCTATGAAGTTGGCTGACCCCTCATTTTTTTTCTAATGAAAAGGGCTTTCAGAATAATCTGGTCTCTTTTTGCCAAAACCAATTTGAAATTTTGACTGTCACCCCTATTTATGGCTGGACTACATAATTATTCAACAGGACATCCTCTTTGAAAAAAGGTCTATTATGAGGACCCTGCCGACGCACCAGACTGTCCGATGTATTTGTCCATATGGCAAAAAGTATCCTTTCGCTACACCGAACGCAATAAGTCTAGCGTCAGTCCGGTGTTGCATACAGGGAATTTTGGACGCCGGACATTTATGAAACAAAAAATTATGAAACACCGGACCCACCAGACGACTGGTCATGTCTGGTGTTTTGATTGTCATCTGGTGAAAAAAATATCCTTCTTCGACATCTGACTTCCTTAAGTCCGGTGTAGAGATTGTCTGGTGGTAAAAAAATTCTCATTTTACACCGGACTTTCGCGTGTCCGGTGTTCGTTAAATCCGGTGCGTCGGCAGGGTCCTTATATATGGGACGGCGCCAAAACACAGTAGTCATTTTACCAAACTTCCAAGGTCATCTTTTTATATATTTTACATACTTTCAGCTGGAGTTTAAAGCCAGCTGGCCACCCCATCAGAAAGTGGCTCAACCAAGACCAATATCTCATAACGATCGATGATTAAAACTTACGCAAATGCTGAAAAGTGATGAAATTATACCGTGAATGGTCCTAAATCCGACAGCCCTGCCTAACTCCGACCCCCCTGCCTAACTCCGACCCCCAAATAACTGCTATGAAAAAAATTCTATGTTTACAAACATTCCCTCCCCAAGTTGAACAATAAACTATATTGCAAGAACTCTCGCTCAAAACAAAACATCTAACAAGATGACTAAAATGTCAAGATGTCAATTTAATGTGATAAAAAAAGTGTGAGTTGTAAAAATAATTATCTCTATTATTCTGAATACGTTGCTTGTGTTTAAAACGTTAACAATTTTGTAATAAAAAAGTTATGTTTTGTATAAGAAGCAATTAATGTTTTGGTTCAATTGGTTCAGTGTATCAAATCTCTCAGTTTAAATGACACTTTGGTATCTTCATTGCGTCACTCAACATCCATGCAACATATTACACGTCATCCCTAAAGTGAAAGAGGGGAAAAAATTGGGGCAAAAGAGGGGAAGCTAAAAAATGGATCCATTTAAAGAAAAATGAAAAATAGCAACTTTTGACTGAAGGGTTTTTAAATTTTCTACTTTGAAAATCTTTCACTTTGAAAATCTTTCACTTTGAAAATCAGGAGACATTTCCCTACTGATTAAAACAAAATTTTCAGACAAAAATTACTACAAAGCTGAAGGAAGGTTGCTTGAAAATAATATCTTGCATACAACTGATGAGCATGCTGCTGATATTTTTAACTTGTATTTCAATAGGATTAATGAAACTGAAAAGATTCCCCTTGAGACTCAGACAAGGTTTTTGATTTTGCCAAGGTGAACGAGACGTACTCAAGGTTATTTTGAACTTAATGTTTATTAATAAGATGCTGCAAATATCTGTGCCCCATTTTTAACATCATGCTTTAACAATTGCATGAAATTTCACACTTTTCCTGACCAACTTAATAAGCTTGCTGACATCATCCCCAGCTTCAAAAAAGGCCTTAAACTGATTAATCACTAATTGTATTATAGACCAATAAGCTTACTCCCTGTTGTATCTAAAATATTTGACTGCTTGATTGTAAATTAACTCAACGTTCATTTTGAACCTCAATTCTCAAATCCACTTTGTAGTTTCAGAAAGACCGTTTCGTTTTATAGTACTCAACATCCCATCTTATGATTAGAATTGACAAAGTGCCATTGCAAATAATCTTAAAGTGGGAGCTGTCTTAATTGACCAAATTATTCTATTGGACCCTTTGTAAAATCTGCAACCCCCCCCCCCTTTGGGAAAATTTTTAGGAAAAAAACCCCGCAGAAAGGGGGAAAGAAACTGTTGACTTGTCAAAAGTCTTTGATAGTTTCGGTATAAACTTATTTCTTTTTTTATGATTTTTGTTGGCGAAATTTTGATGGAAAATGAAAACAAAAACAAAAAAAACAAAAAAATATATATGGTCAGAGTACTGCCGATAAGATTTTTAAAGAGATAGAGACCCTAGGCTGTAACAGGGAGAGCAGATACATGGAAATAATGAAGTCATGTTTCTGAAGGTATAGAAATTTTAGAGTGAAATTTTTTCTAATATTCATAATTTGATGTAACAGATAATATAGTTTTATGATTTATAACTCATTATCTTCTTGGATTATTGAGATTTTTTAAGATAATGTTTTCGAATAGTTATGTTATGAATTTTAAGGATTATCTGTTGTTTTTGTTAAGTTGAAGAGCTTATAGGAGGTCATCAGTTGACTCAGATCTACTCAAATGAAGTTTTCGGCCCTTTAATTCAACAACATTTTTTCGCCAACAAAAATCATAAAAAAAGAAATAAGTTTATACCTAAACTAAGTCTTTGATTGCAGTTAATTTAAATCTTCTTTGAAATACATATAGTTATTGGTTGGTTTAAGCATAACTCGATTGTTGCTAACCCCTCAAAATTTCATTTAATCTATTCTGGAAATTTATACGTAAATCTTTCTCTTCCAATTGAGAAAAAAGCCTCAAAAGTGTTGATATTCCAAAAAAAAGCTTGTCATTTTTTATTGCTCTTGGGAATAATGTAGATGTAGTTATTTTGGTTTTGGATAACACAAACGCTTTCATTATTTTGGGAATATGAAATGTCTTCAGCAAAGGCGAGCATGCTTTTACCAAGTTTGTTTGCAACTAAGCTAATTAATAGTATACATCTTTTAAATATTATTAGCTTAGAACCTTGGCTATCAGTTATTTGGTATATCTGTCTTGTACGAACTACTTGACCTCCCTGTTAAAACATTTGAGTTTGACAGATTTAGGATGTGGTGCCTTTTTCACATTTCCGTCAAGAGAAGTTTTTTAATAACTATGAAATTGCACTATCCAACTAAACATAGGTTAAAGGCAATTTAAAATACACTTAAGGCTGTTTAGGGAAAATACCAGATGTCTAGAAGTTTTTATAAGATGCTCATATACTTGGTTTTTCAAAACAATGGAGATGACAAGTTTTTGTGTTAATAGTTTAACAACCAATCCAATGACGAAAATTCTTGTAAAATGTTCATCTTGACCAGAAAATACAGTCTGCTGATTTATTAATTGGAACAACATGAAATTTAATAAAAACAAGGTTCGTTTATTTTCCAAGAAAACTTGCCTCAAGATGGTGATACCAACAAACCTTTGAATGGCTTTTGCATTAGCGTGCCTCCACCCTGAAGTTTTGGATTTTTGGGCTTAAAGCAATCAGGTGGAAACTCAAAATTTTCGACTTACAGCTGATGGAAATAGGTTAAGATGGGGCTTTAGGTGATGCTTACAGGGATTTTCCACCTGCTGTTCTACGGTGTTATTTTACTTCTGGTGCAGCTAAAAATATGAAATAGAAAACTAATGCTAACAACTTATACACTCTTTCACCTCTGAAAAAGGTGTGTACATGCTTATGTCATATCTGGTTATATTAAAAGGTTATTTAGTAGGGGTTTATCTGGGGCCTATCCATTACAAGTAGGTTGACCCAGAAGATATCTTTTGCTTTGGTTATTCAAACTCCCAAGGCAGGAAGCAATTCAACCAATGCTTTTTGTATGTGTAATATTTAGTCATTGAATTGTCTGGTTTATTGTGATTGCACATCCATTTTAGAATTGGAAAGTCAGCTTTATATGTGAATTTTTTAAGTGGTGGGACCTATGAATTATTGATTTTGGTGTCTTTTACTTTAGATAATAGGGTAGCTAGCACTTTGAGGAGAGTTTTTTACCATTAATATTTCTTTTTACTGCTTTTTAAGCTATTTGATCTGAACTTTGTTTTCTAATAATTTTTATGACGCTGACGAGCATGCTGATGGAGTTTCAAAAGTGGACCCTGTCAGATTATGTATTTTTGATAAAATTGAGACCCTGTCAGAAAGAAAAATTGAAAAAATTTCCCATTTTCACTTTCACGCTGAAAATTGGCAAAAAGTGGCTGACAGGAGACGAAGAATTGAAAATTTTTCTCCTTTCAACCCTGAAAATTGTCTAAAATAACCAAAAGTCCACCTTGTCAGAACACATCTTGAAAATAAGCAATTTTGGGACCCTGTCAGACATATTGATAGCTTAAAAAAGGGGACTCTGACCAGTGGCACATCCCCTTACCAAATTTTGCATGAGTGTCCCCCCCCCCATGATCAATAAATCATGTAGTTTGGTTTCTTATTAGAAATCCATTGAAATGTTACTTTATCATTTATAGCACAATATATAAAAAGCTGGAAAATGGAAAAGGAAAACCAACCAATAAATGAAAATGATTCTACAGGTAAGGCATGAGCTCAGTGAGCTTAATTTGTCAATCCTTTTACTTTACAAAAACTTTTGCTTTCAGAAAATTTAACGAATCAGATCATTTGCGAAGTTGAGTGTTTTATTAATGGAATCTAAATTCGCAAATCAGCCAAATTTGTTTAGGAAGTTGATTCTCGCTAAGTTGGATTCCCCATGCAAAAATGAAAATACCTAAGGTAAAAGCATCTTATGTGCAATTCGATTTCGTGAATGTAGGGAACGAGTCCCGGTCTGGGACGAGTTTTTCCTCAAAACGAGGCTAAAATTTTTGAACTGAACTGACTATTCAACTCACTTGAATCGAAGTAAAAAATTTTATCGTCATGAAATGGATCATAAAAAGACATTGGGCTATTCCATTACCCCCTAAAACTAAACAATGTAATATTGTATTATTGAGGAAGAAAAAATCTGTCTGAGAGGAAAAAGAAGAACTTTTACCTTTTTTCGGCACACTCTAGAATACTTTGGCAAGAAGATTTTATGAATGCTTAAGAAGTCGTTGTTATAATTATTTCTCAATCAAAGGTTTCAAAGAAGCATAGTGTTTCATAGCCTCTTGAACAAAATGAGTTGAAAAGGCGATTCGTATCTCCATTTTTCAAATTTCTGAAAGTATTCACTTCTTTTGTCTACGCACATTTTTTTTTCAGTGATTCTCAATAAATTTTATTTGAGACATTAACGATGAAAGTTCACCTCCTTTAATTCATTTCAATGTTTTAAATTGACGGATTGACGCTACTCGAAACATGACTGACTTACGTGACTATTTGTATGACTGTAGACTGACAGTTACACGGTTACACTAAAACACTATTTGAAACATGACAACATCTGGAAATCAGTAAGTTTTATTCCGTTATAGTTCAGGAGTAAAAACTGTCTTCAATCTGTATTGTGTTTGGAATATTCAACATCGAGACAGAGTGCTCGCAAAAATTGATAATGTACGAGAAGAAAAATATAGAGGACAAGAAATTTTTCTTCGCACTCTTTCACCTTTTTGATACGCTGTATCAGGGGAAGAAAGATACATTTACTGATAACTTTGATAACTTTGGAGAAAAAAAATCCCTCTAGTCCATTTTTTCATCTAAGGAGTATCAAAGAAATCTTTTTACTGTATGATTCCCTGTGATTGATATTCCTTTCTTCTTTTTGTTTCATTAGCTCCTCCTGCAAAAGTAAAGAAATTGATGCCGGTCGACTTATACACTAAACCGAGACTGAAAGTATGTTTATTAAATATTCGTTTAATTCATTGAGCAGACATTTTAACTTCCTTATTCAACTTGTTTTCGTATTACCTTGTAAGTATTTTTAATGTTTCTTTTTATTTAAAAAAATAGTACTATTATTCTTCTTTTACTTTAGAAGTGCAAAGAATGCGGCGTTTCTGCTAAATCCAATAATTCAAAGGTTTGTACCAATGGCCACCCGTTCACGCGAAAGAAAAAGCCGCCAATCGAGTGCGTGCCAGCGGGCATGACCCAGGTCACCGATGTCAGGCATAATTGGGAGACAAATGTAATTTTTTTTTTCATAATTAAAATTTCCATTCGAGGAATTGTTTAAAGGCATTATCGGTTATGATCCTTGGGAAGTTAAATTAAATTATGACTGACTGCACATGTACGCTGTATAGTTTTGCAGCATTTTTATTTTTATAAGAATATTTAAATTGTTTAATGGTGGAAGAATCATTTTGGTCATTAGAACTGATTGATAATTCTTGAATAATGAATCCACTTTTTATTTCTGTTTCTTCTGTTTCTTCGCTTAAAAAGCCATAAAATTCCACAGATTGGTTGTACCTGTTGTACCCTTAATTATTAACCTTGACGTTATTCATTGCTTTTTGTTTCAGTCACACACATTGCATCAACATCATAGTCTGCATTCGGTAACACTCTTTGGAAAGAAAACTAAAAACGGTTACCAGTTCAGTCACTTTTCAACACCAGGGTTTGGCAATAGCATCCTCAACAACCAGTTCGGGGATGCTATCAAGAACGTTTTTGAGGAGCAATTCATGGACGGTAAGTATTCTTTGCTTCATAACCTATATTGCTAATTGATTGCTTGTGTTAATAATATTATTTTGTTAACCGGTTACTTTTTCGAAGCGGGCTACACGACTTTTTGCGCAATGCAATTGGTTCTTTTCGCACGACGACGGGCCTACATTGTCCAGAGTTGCCCGTCGTTAGGAAAATTCATTGTGACGTCACTTTTTCAAAAGAATAAACAATGCGTTGACATCATTTCTCTAATTTTTTGGGATGAGCTGGAGTTTTTATAAGATACTTCACTAATTGGTTATTTGAAATAATAGAGATGACGCGCTCTTTTGAAAAAGCAATAAAATCCTTTGTCTCAAGATTCAACGACCAACCGAATCATCAAAAACCTTGTAGAAACTCCAGCTTGACCCAATTTTTTCGGTCTGTACTGAAGATATTGCCCTCGGTCAACGCAACAACCTCGCAAGCTCGGTCGTCACTTGACCTCGGGCAATTTTTCTCAGTCAGTACAGCCCTCACTAACCGGTCATTATTGTATTAATAATAGTTTTCACACGGGTGTGATTTACTGATTTTTTTCTTTGATAAGTACTACAATCAGGGTCATAATATATTGGCACTTTTGGCTAATTTACAATTTTTCGAAAATTGAAGTTCGAGCGAGAATGTCAATTTTTAGGCCTTCAACTTGATTTCATCAAGTATTTCGATCTGGGAGGGATTTATGGGTTTCTAGGCTATATTTCAAGCCCTACTAGACCATTTTTGAACTTTTGGATCCTCAGATCCTAAGGTCCTAAGTCTTAAGTCTAGCGTTAAAACTCAGAGTTAAAACTCTACCCTTCGAACCTACTTTAGAGCACTTACAAATCGATTGTGGTTTCAAAACACCCCGGTGAATTTCCCTTTTGTGCCAAATATTTTGTCCCTGATTGTCTTTGAAAATTAAAAATGCCGATTTCTGCTCTGCGGGGGGTCTAAAATTAGGAGAAAACCCAAAAAATGTGAAAAATAACCCTTTTCCGACCATTTTGAGGCATTTTCATTAGGTCAAAATCAATTTTTTGTGAAATATTTAACTTTTTGAAAAGGTCCAATTTACGAAAAGTCAAAAACGTGAAAATTTCAGAAAATGTTGACTTTTTTTCAAGTTTTAGCCCCTAAAATTGACAAAAGGCGGATTTTGAGCCCGAAAAATTGCTTGAAACTTGAAATTAGACCCCCCGCTGAGCAGAATTTGGCATTTTTCAGTTTCTTAGACAATCAGGGTCATAATATATTGGCACTTTTGGCTAATTTACAATTTTTCGAAAATTGAAGTTCGAGCGAGAATGTCAATTTTTAGGCCTTCAACTTGATTTCATCAAGTATTTCGATCTGGGAGGGATTTATGGGTTTCTAGGCTATTTTCAAGCCCTACTAACCATTTTTGAACTTTTGGATTTTAGCCTTCACTGATTTCATCAAGTATTTCGATCTGGGAGGGATTTATGGGTTTCTAGGCTATATTTCAAGCCCTACTAGACCATTTTTGAACTTTTGGATCCTCAGATCCTAAGGTCCTAAGTCTTAAGTCTAGCGTTAAAACTCAGAGTTAAAACTCTACCCTTCGAACCTACTTTAGAGCACTTACAAATCGATTGTGGTTTCAAAACACCCCGGTGAATTTCCCTTTTGTGCCAAATATTTTGTCCCTGATTGTCTTTGAAAATTAAAAATGCCGATTTCTGCTCTGCGGGGGGTCTAAAATTAGGAGAAAACCCAAAAAATGTGAAGAATAACCCTTTTCCGACCATTTTGAGGCATTTTCATTAGGTCAAAATCAATTTTTTGAAAATATTTAACTTTTTGAAAAGGTCCAATTACGAAAGTCAAAACGTAAAATTTCAGAAAATTTTGACTTTTTTCAAGTTTTAGCCCCAAAATTGCAAAAGGCGGATTGAGCCCGAAAATTGCGAAACTTGATTAGACCCCTGTGAGGAATTTGGCATTTTTCAGTTTCTTAGACAATCAGGGTCATAATATATTGGCACTTTTGGCTAATTTACAATTTTTCGAAAATTGAAGTTCGAGCGAGAATGTCAATTTTTAGGCCTTCAACTTGATTTCATCAAGTATTTCGATCTGGGAGGGATTTATGGGTTTCTAGGCTATATTTCAAGCCCTACTAGACCATTTTTGAACTTTTGGATCCTCAGATCCAAGGTTCCTAAGTCTTAAGTCTAGCGTTAAACTCAGAGTTAAACTCTACCCTTCGAAACCTACTTTGAGCACTTAAATGATTGTGGTTTCAAAACACCCGTGAATTCCCTTTTGTGCCAAATTTTTGTCCGATGTCTTGAAAATTAAAATCCGATTTCTGCTCTGCGGGGGTCTAAAATTAGGAGAAACCCAAAAAATGTGAAGACCCTTTTCCGACATTTTAGTCATTTCATTAGGTAAAATCAATTTTTTGTGAAATATTTAACTTTTTGAAAAGGTCCAATTTACGAAAAGTCAAAAACGTGAAAATTTCAGAAAATTTTGACTTTTTTTCAAGTTTTAGCCCCTAAAATTGACAAAAGGCGGATTTTGAGCCCGAAAAATTGCTTGAAACTTGAAATTAGACCCCTGGTGAGCGAATTGGCATTTTCAGTTTTCTTAGACAATCAGGTCATAATATATTGGCATTTGTATTTACAATTTTTCGAAAATTGAAGTTCGAGCGAGAATGTCAATTTTTAGGCCTTCAACTTGATTTCATCAAGTATTTCGATCTGGGAGGGATTTATGGGTTTCTAGGCTATATTTCAAGCCCTACTAGACCATTTTGAACTTTGGATCCTAAGATCCTAAGGTCCTAGTCTAAGTCTAGCGTTAAAACTCAGAGTTAAAACTCTACCCTTCGAACCTACTTTAGAGCACTTACAAATCGATTGTGGTTTCAAAACACCCCGGTGAATTTCCCTTTTGTGCCAAATATTTTGTCCCTGATTGTCTTTGAAAATTAAAAATGCCGATTTCTGCTCTGCGGGGGGTCTAAAATTAGGAGAAAACCCAAAAAATGTGAAAATAACCCTTTCCGACATTGAGCATTTTTCTTAGGTCAAATCATTTTTTGTGAAATATTTAACTTTTTGAAAGGTCCATTTACGAAAGTCAAAAACGTGAAAATTTCAGAAAATTTTGACTTTTTTTCAAGTTTTAGCCCCTAAAATTGACAAAAGGCGGATTTTGAGCCCGAAAAATTGCTTGAAACTTGAAATTAGACCCCCTGGTGAGCAGAATTTGGCATTTTTCAGTTTCTTAGACAATCAGGGTCATAATATATTGCACTTGGCTAATTACAATTTTCGAAAATTGAAGTTCGAGCGGAATGTCAATTTTAGGCCTTCAACTTGATTCATCAGTATTTCGATCTGGGAGGGATTATGGTTTCTAGGCTATATTTCAAGCCCTACTAGACCATTTTTGAACTTTTGGATCCTCAGATCCTAAGGTCCTAAGTCTTAAGTCTAGCGTTAAAACTCAGAGTTAAAACTCTACCCTTCGAACCTACTTTAGAGCACTTACAAATCGATTGTGGTTTCAAAACACCCCGGTGAATTTCCCTTTTGTGCCAAATATTTTGTCCCTGATTGTCTTTGAAAATTAAAAATGCCGATTTTGCTCGCGGGGGTCTAAATTAGGAAAAACCCAAAAATGTGAAGAAAACCCTTTCCGACCATTTGAGCATTTTCATTAGGTCAAAATCAATTTTTTGTGAAATATTTAACTTTTTGAAAAGGTCCAATTTACGAAAAGTCAAAAACGTGAAAATTTCAGAAAATTTTGACTTTTTTTCAAGTTTTAGCCCCTAACTGACAAAAGGCGGATTTTGAGCCCAAAATTGCTTGAAACTTGAAATAGACCCCCTGGGAGCAGAATTGGCATTTTTTCAGTTTCTTAGACAATCAGGGTCATATATATTGGCATTTTGGCTAATTTACAATTTCGAAATTAAGTTCGAGCGAGATGTCATTTTCGGCCTTCAACTTGTTTCACAAGTATTTCGATGGGAGGGATTTGGGTTTCTAGGCTATATTCAAGCCCTACTAGACCATTTGAACTTGTGAATCCCAGATCGAAGCCTTTTTCAGTCAGCGTTAAAATCAGAGTTAAAACTCTACCCTTCGAACCTACTTTAGAGCACTTAAATCGATTGTGGGTTCAAAAAACCCCGGTGAATTTCCCTTGTGTGCCAATATTTTGTCCCTGATGTTTGAAAAAAAAATGCCGATTTCTGCTCTGCGGGGGGTCTAAAATTAGGAGAAAACCCAAAAAATGTGAAGAATAACCCTTTTCCGACCATTTTGAGGCATTTTCATTAGGTCAAAATCAATTTTTTGTGAAATATTTAACTTTTTGAAAAGGTCCAATTTACGAAAAGTCAAAAACGTGAAAATTTCAGAAATTTTGACTTTTTTCAAGTTTGCCCTAAATTAAAAAGGTGATTTTGAGCCCGAAAATGCTTGAAACTTGAAATTAACCCTGGGAGCAGGAATTTTCATTTTCAGTTTCTTAGACAATCAGGGTCATAATATATTGGCACTTTTGGCTAATTTACAATTTTTCGAAAATTGAAGTTCGAGCGAGAATGTCAATTTTTAGGCCTTCAACTTGATTTCATCAAGTATTTCGATCTGGGAGGGATTTATGGGTTTCTAGGCTATATTTCAAGCCCTACTAGACCATTTTTGAACTTTTGGATCCTCAGATCCTAAGGTCCAAGTTTAAGTCTAGCGTTAAACTCAGAGTTAAACTCTACCTTCGAACCTACTTAGACACTTACATCGATTGTGGTCAAACACCCCGGTGAATTTCCCTTTGTGCCAAATATTTGTCCCTGAGTCTTTGAAAATTAAAAATGCCGATTTCTGCTCTGCGGGGGGTCTAAAATTAGGAGAAAACCCAAAAAATGTGAAAAATAACCCTTTTCCGACCATTTTGAGGCATTTTCATTAGGTCAAAATCAATTTTTTGTGAAATATTTAACTTTTTGAAAAGGTCCAATTTACGAAAAGTCAAAAACGTGAAAATTTCGAATTTTGACTTTTTTTCAAGTTTTAGCCCCTAAAATGACAAAAGGCGGATTTTGAGCCCGAAAAATTGCTTGAAACTTGAAATTAGACCCCCCGCTGAGCAGAATTGGCATTTGTTTTTAGACAATCAGGGTCATAATATATTGGACTTTGGTAATTTACAATTTTCGAAAATTGAAGTTCGAGCGAGAATGTCAATTTTTAGGCCTTCAACTTGTCATCAAGTATTTCGATCTGGGAGGGATTTATGGGTTTCTAGGCTATATTTCAAGCCCTACTAGACCATTTTTGAACTTTTGGATCCTCAGATCCTAAGGTCCTAAGTCTTAAGTCTAGCGTTAAAACTCAGGTAAAACTCTACCCTTCGAACCTACTTTAGAGCACTTACAAATCGATTGTGGTTTCAAAACACCCCGGTGAATTTCCCTTTTGTGCCAAATATTTTGTCCCTGATTGTCTTTGAAAATTAAAAATGCCGATTTCTGCTCTGCGGGGGGTCTAAAATTAGGAGAAAACCCAAAAAATGTGAAGAATAAACCCTTTTCCGACATTTGAGGCATTTTCATTAGGTAAAATCATTTTTGTGAAATATTAACTTTTTGAAAAGGTCCAATTTACGAAAAGTCAAAAACGTGAAAATTTCAAAAATTTGACTTTTTTTCAAGTTTTAGCCCCTAAAATTGACAAAGGCGGATTTGAGCCCGAAAATTGCTTGAAATTGAAATTAGACCCCTGGTGACAGAATTTGGCATTTTTCAGTTTCTTAGACAATCAGGGTCATAATATATTGGCACTTTTGGCTAATTTACAATTTTTCGAAAATTGAAGTTCGAGCGAGAATGTCAATTTTTAGGCCTTCAACTTGATTTCATCAAGTATTTCGATCTGGGAGGGATTTATGGGTTTCTAGGCTATATTTCAAGCCCTACTAGACCATTTTTGAACTTTTGGATCCTCAGATCCTAAGGTCCTAAGTCTTAAGTCTAGCGTTAAAAACTCGATTTAAAACTCTACCTTCGAACCTATTTAGAGCACTTACAATCGATTGTGGTTTCAAAAACCCGGTGAATTTCCCTTTTGTGCCAAATATTTTGTCCCTGATTGTCTTTGAAAATTAAAAATGCCGATTTCTGCTCTGCGGGGGGTCTAAAATTAGGAGAAAACCCAAAAAATGTGAAGAATAACCCTTTTCCGACCATTTTGAGGCATTTTCATTAGGTCAAAATCAATTTTTTGTGAAATATTTAACTTTTTGAAAGGTCCAATTACGAAAAGTCAAAAGTGAAAATTTCAGAAAATTGACTTTTTTCAGTTTTAGCCCCTAAAATTGACAAAAGGCGGATTTTGAGCCCGAAAAATTGCTTGAAACTTGAAATTAGACCCCCTGGTGAGCAGAATTTGGCATTTTTCAGTTTCTTAGACAATCAGGGTCATAATATATTGGCACTTTTGGCTAATTTACAATTTTCGAAAAATTGAAGTTCGAGCGAGAATGTCAATTTTCAGGCCTTCAACTTGATTTCATCAAGTATTCGATCTGGGAGGGATTTATGGGTTTTCTAGGCTATATTTCAAGCCCTACTAGACCATTTTGAACTTGGTCTCAGATCCTAAGGTCCAAGTCTAAGTCTCGCGTTAAAACTCAGAGTTAAAACTCTACCCTTCGAACCTACTTTAGAGCACTTACAAATCGATTGTGGTTTCAAAACACCCCGGTGAATTTCCCTTTTGTGCCAAATATTTTGTCCCTGATTGTCTTTGAAAATTAAAAATGCCATCTGCTCTGCGGGGGGTCTAAAATTAGGAGAAAACCCAAAAAATGTGAAGAATAACCCTTTTCCGACCATTTTGAGGCATTTTCATTAGGTCAAAATCAATTTTTTGTGAAATATTTAACTTTTTGAAAAGGTCCAATTTACGAAAAGTCAAAAACGTGAAAATTTCAGAAAATTTTGACTTTTTTTCAAGTTTTAGCCCCTAAAATTGACAAAAGGCGGATTTTGAGCCCGAAAAATTGCTTGAAACTTGAAATTAGACCCCCTGGTGAGCAGAATTTGGCATTTTTCAGTTTCTTAGACAATCAGGGTCATAATATATTGGCACTTTTGGCTAATTTACAATTTTTCGAAAATTGAAGTTCGAGCGAGAATGTCAATTTTTAGGCCTTCAACTTGATTTCATCAAGTATTTCGATCTGGGAGGGATTTATGGGTTTCTAGGCTATATTTCAAGCCCTACTAGACCATTTTTGAACTTTTGGATCCTCAGATCCTAAGGTCCTAAGTCTTAAGTCTAGCGTTAAAACTCAGAGTTAAAACTCTACCCTTCGAACCTACTTTAGAGCACTTACAAATCGATTGTGGTTTCAAAACACCCCGGTGAATTTCCCTTTTGTGCCAAATATTTTGTCCCTGATTGTAGCTAATCAGTATAAACACATCACTTTGATTTTTTTAATGACGTTTAATCGCATGGAAAGTAAACATTTTATTTTCTTAAGAATCTCAAGTTGTCTCATTTTATTTGTCTCCTGAGAATTTTGAAATTATTTTTTAACCTAAAGGAGTGATTTGGTAGGGTAAGGTCAATGTGGCACATGTTTCTAGTTTAAAAAAACTTATTGAACTCGAGACTGACATGAAATGGCTAACATTCTAGTGGACTTGTTTCTTGGGTAAATTCTAAGAGGAATATACCTCAAGTGATGTTCGTGACGTAATTTATGAAAAGGTCTATTTTTCCATTTTTTGAAAGTTTTGATTCACTGGGCCTTGGGAGGGTTCTCTATGGCGTCATATACTGGACAAAATCGAATGGGCGAATTGGAAATGCAGAACACCAGCTTGAAATGCAGTTTTCGTTTTGGAATGGCGCATTTCAATCAACTTGACGTATTTCAAATTGGTGTATTCCGACTTAACGCATTCCACCTTGATGTATTCCAAATCAACCAAATTGATGCATTTCAACTTGATGCATTCAAATCTGAGACATTCCAATTTGACGTATTCCGACTTAACGCATTCCAACTTGACGCATTCCGACTTAACGCATTCCAACTTGATGTATTCCGACTTGATGTATTCCAGATCGATTCATTTCAATTTGAAACATTTCAAGTCGATGTATTCCAACTTGACGCATTCCTATTTGAAACTGTTTACTTGACGGTCCGCAAAATATATTCCCTCCGTTTTTATCTGGTCTGCGTTTTGTACGTTTTTAAAATTTAAAATTAAAGTTTGAAAAAACTCCATAGTAAATACATGTTTTTTTTTTTATAAGCAAGTGTCTGCCCCTACATCAGGCTCGCATTATGCTTAGCATTCTATTGTTCTCAAACAATAGAGCCATTGTTTAGGTACCAAAAACTGAGCCTGCATATGCTTATAAACGTTATGCTTATAAAAGAAAAAACATGTATCAAAAGACGGTCTTCCGATATTTCCTGTTCTGGAAACGGAAACTGACGGGTTGTACTGAAGAGGATGTATAAAAACTTTCTCCAGAGACTTTGCTGCATTTGAAAGATACTCATAAGTTTCAGCATTTACATATCTCTCAAAGCAAGGCCTTGAGATGCCAGTGGCAAAAGTTGGATAAATTTGTAATATGTAATACGGCAAGCGGGAAATAATACGCACATGTCAAAAATCGAAGATGATTTGAAAAATGTGGGTTCGGATTTGACCACCGAAATTTTTGAAGGCTGATTTGTCAAATGAAAGAGACTAGTAGCAGAAAAAGATCGTTCCATAAGTATTTGATACTTTGCAGACAGGTCTGTAAAATACGCGTTGACTGGAGCTTTTGCCTTAAAAATTTCACCAATGATAGATATTGACCATTTGACAGTGTGCAAAATTTCAATTTAGTCACGTGAGCGGTTGGTATTTTACAGAATGGTCTGTATTTTACCCCAAATGCAAACTTTCAGTATAATCGCCCGTCTGATCTTGCTGTAATTTGGGTTGCAAGCTTCTACCACAGATATCTAAGCCCGAAGGGCTAGATAGGCAACTTTAAGCTTTCTCCAGCAAAAAAAGTGAAGCAAATATTTGACTTTTTAAATTTCGTGCCGATGGATAGGATCTAGCATTTTAATTGTTTTCGGAGCGCGAGATCAAAAAACGTAGGCGGCAAACGCTATTTCACATCTCTCAAACCGGTGAAATTGCATATTTTAGTCACGTGACTCTGGTAGGAAATCCTTCCAAAGATGAGCTTCACTTTTTGATAAAAGCCGCAAATCTAGCCCTTCGGGCTTTACAGATATCTGTGGCTTCTACACGTTTTTTTAACAATAATATAATTTCTAAGAATATTTATGATGAAGTGGGCCAAAAAATTAAGAATATGGTGAGAATACCGGCATCATGGAATTTGGCAACTTAACCTAAGAATGCCATTTTTAAAGCATTTTGCCATTAAATTACCACCAATTATTCCTCAGTAATGCTTAATCAAAGTATCCACAAAAATGCCAGATTAATCTGTTCGATTATTTCCTCATGTATATTTATTAGATACTAAATTCACGATACTTCCAGTGGATTTAATGGGTGGAGAAAAAAAACTCGAAAATTGGTCATTTGTCAGCATATTATATTAACCCCCAGCCAAATACAACAAGGTTGAGTGATAAAAATGGTTTAGATTTTTATTTGAGGATTTTCACTTACATTACTTCTGTTTTCACTTTTGCTTGACACGATGTGTAAATAGTCAAATGTACCCCTACACATCTTCTTTGTGGTAGCCAAGAGTATACAGATAACTGTAGGTATGTTATTGATTTAGATGGCAGTAATTTGGGCGTCACAGGATTTAACAACGTTAATCTTAATGCTTCCTTTTTTTCCCTGAGTATTATTTGTATAAGAGCGTTAAATATTTTGAAGCCTTGGGACGCTCTTAACTTTTTGGTTAATTAGCCTAAATATGTTCTTATTTTCAACATTTTGTGATCATTTCGATCTAATTTCCTAAGAAATGGTATGTTTTAAAGTCTGGAAGCCTCATGTTCCCAACCTCATATTAAAAATTTTTCACCCAGCTTCCGGGGGGGGGGGGTACTTAAGCAAAAATGGGTGCTGGATATGTGCAGACGGTAAGGGTCGGTTTTTTCACCTCTCTAAGGCTCACTTTTTCAGCAAAAATCAGTCTCTCAAAGGAGGTCCCATCCGCACATACCCCTCAACCGCCAACCCTAGTACCCCCCTTATAAAGTGTACACGCTTTTTTTAAATAAGAATATCTTCTATAAGAATATCAGGGTGAAAATTGGCCAAATCGTAAGAATACCCTAAGAATACCCTCTAGGGTGAATTTCACAGATTTTCACAGTCTTCTGTCATTTTGAAATTTGGTTATCAGAAAAAAAGGATCCTTTGTTAGAGATAAATTGATGGTTTGAGGAAGTAATGATGTAAAAATGTTATTAATAAATAATAATTTATAAATGTAATTTTAACCCAAATGTTCACTCAGTCCAAAACTCTCAAATTGATCTTTTCTCATGTTTGTAGAAAAGTCAAGTCTAAAAATGGAAGAATACGTTAAGAATATTTCACCTTCAATTTTGGTACTTTAGAATACTTGACCCTCATCCAAAGTACACTATTCTTATATAAAAAGCGTGTATTTCCATCCATCTTGTTTATTGCAATCTTAGAACTTATTTTGGGGAGCAGCAAAAATCCTGAAATCGAAAGTTTTTAGATTTGACGAGATGACATATTTTTTAATTTTGGCCAACGGCAGAACCCAACAATGATTGTTTAGGGGTTATTTTAGAAAATCATGAAAAACTTAAATTTGTTTGACGAAAACTTTTATCGAGGAGGCAACAATTTAGGTTTGGCACCTCAGAGTAAGAAATTCAAAATTAGACTTTAGAATTGAAATAATTACCTTTCGAGGCTTTGGTTTTTTCAAAATCCCTCAGATATCTTGGCTAAAAAGGAGTGCAAGGGGAAGATGACAATCATGAGAAAATAAGTTCTCCATTGTGCAAAAACTTTTTCCTAAATTCAACAAATAGGTATTTATTATTATACAAAATTTGTCATGATTAAAGTCAATCTCTCATCTATGCTGCCCTTGAAAAATAAAAAATACGCACTGCGCTTTGTCCTTTTAATACTAGAATTAATAATTTGAATATTAAAAGTTATTTCCCGTATCTTCGAGAGAAAGGAGTAAATTGCAGCTCGACGATTTTATTCATAGAGTTTTTAGTTTTCCCCAATTTGAGATAATCTCTACCGAAGAGTTGTGTGGACTCTCTTTTCTTGTCGAAAGCGTAAGGTAAGGGGAGAGCGCCATCCCGTTTCTGGTACAACGGTAATCGAAGGTTGAAGGCTTGTTGAAGAGGTATAGGTTTGCGCTCGTCCATTACATCTGACAAGAACACCGCACGCTTCCCATATCGATTCAATCGGGGAATCGAGCGACGACCGTACCTTCCAATATTCGCATATAAAGGATTCGCTTCACGTCTTTGGAAAATTCTGTGGTAGGGTGATTGGGCGTCACTGAGACTGTTGAGCATTTGCAGCACTTCGTTTTCGTCAACTTCTGGATAAAGAACTGTCTTCTTGCTGTGGAAGAGAGGGATTTCATCTTTCTTCCCAAAGTGGAAAACTGGAAACTCTTTCTTCCCAATGTGGAAAGATGGAAATTCTTTCTTTTTGAAATGGAAAGGGATTTCCTCTTCTTCGAGTGAACGACTGAATGCGAACGGCAATGCTTCTCTGCGGAAATGAAACGGAATGTTTTCTCTGCGGAAATGGAACGGTATGTTTTCTCTGCGGAAATGGAACGGAATCGATTCTTTCTTCATGTGAAGGAACGGCAGTGTGTTTTTCTTGAAATGGAAAGGTATTTCATCTTTCTTTTGGAACATGAATGGCAACGATTGAGATTTCAAAAAATTGTGAACATCTTCATCCGCATCTTTCTTTGCCTTCAATTTTCCTTCTTCTTTTTCAGCAACACTATCCTTTCCTGAGCGCATTGCCTCTTTCTTTTCATTCATCTCGCGGCCACTTTCTCCATACAGTCGGACAGGTAATTTATCTTCTTTCTTGGCAGGAGCAGTTCTGGTCAGCCCAAACAAGCAGCAAAGGAGAACCAAATATTTCACCTTCATACTTTCCCTCTCTTCTTCAACTGAAAAAACAAAGTTTTCTTGAATTAACATTTCGTTTTGTAACTTTCTTTCTAACGACAGATGAGAAAGATAAAAAAATTCCCAAGAAAGGACCGTTAACTGAATTTCGTGGCCGAAAAAACGGAAATTCTTTGGTACCTTTCTTTTGTTGTGTACAAAGGCGTAGACAGAAAACGAGATTTGAGAATAACGGTTGTATTGCGAAAAACAAAGAATAAAGTTCGTATAACTTCCTATAAATTTCATAAAATAAATCGCAATAACGCCAATTTCAAAATGTTTGAAATAAAAACTATTTTGGTATTAAGTCTAGGAAGCGAATTAAATAAAAACTTAGACGATTCCTGTCGTCGCAAACGACGGAATTTTATTTTGGTATTGAGTCTGAACAAGAGTTGGGTAATAAGGAGTCGCAATATTTCGAAGGCCTTCAAAAATTCCATGTGATATTGTATTAGACGCTTGCCATAGTACCAATAGGAACTTGAAGTAAAATTGAAAAAAACCCTAATACCTAAGTGGGCTATAAGTATCGAAAAGGTGTATTGAAGGTCGATTTTAATTGCTCATTCTTCTGATTTAAAACCGGTCTCAAGGGTCAAAGACATAATTTTTCAAGAAATTATAAAAGGAACTCTCAGCTATTCATAGAAAGAAGATTTCTACCAAATGTCATTCAAATCTAACAGTTCATGGGGACTCAGGGAATATCAAGTATTTATTCAAATGACTACAAATTACACCATGTGTTGCAAAAGGAGCCAGCACACTTTTCCTTTTCGGATAGATAGATGTCGAGGAGCCAAATAGAATTCGGCTCATAGTGTCATCAGAAAATTTCCACTTTATGACTAGTTATATAGTTATAGCTCAATCCTTCTAATACCTAAGTGGGAGATCTTCTGAGATTAAGGATTTAACCATATGGCCGTATGAAAAAAAATTGAAAAACACTCCTACCTAATTAGAGGCCTCCCAACAACATTCGAAGTCTGTCAGTGCTTACACACATTGACCAACTACATTTTCATAACATTGAGATTCTACATTCTACATCAATCGTATGCTTACGTAAAAGAAAACGAAAGCGAAAGCTTTTAAGAGAAGAAAGAAAGGAAGAAAAGGGCCAAAAAGTAGTCTTACCTCTAACTAAGATCCACTGATTAGAATTAAAGAATGAAGACCCTTAATGGCAAAGCTTTATAAGATTTTATTTTACCGAGAGACCATACCAACTCAATAAGGGGGTCTTAATTTTCCCGTTTTCCAAAAATAATTTCCCAATAAATTCAAAAAACTAATATATCTGATAACGGTTATTTTAAACTGAAAAACTGAGACTTTGGTTCAAATACAAAAGATTAAGGATGAAATGAAAAACTTTAAGCCCCCGTCAGAAAGTCACAAAAGAATAGCGAGATTTGAGAATTTCCCTGTCCAACAGTTTTATTTCGAGGACATTTAGAGATTTAAAGACTAAAAAGATTCTCCTCGTTAGCTTTTGTACCACTGAGAAATTTCAAACAATGAACCTTTTAAGAGAGAGATACTTTTCATTTCGAAATTCAGATGCTTTGCACGCCTGGCTCAGTGATCAACAACAAAAACATCTTCAAGTGAAATGAAATAGAAATGTCAGATTTATAGAAAAATAAAATCACATTCGATCTTCAATTCGCAGTCAATTAAACCAACGTACTGTGAAAGCCTCTTTCTTGATTTCTAATCATTTTCAAATTTAAAAAAGTACGATTTTTTGATTAGTCATAACTCTGCGGATAAAGTTACGGAAATCGAAATCGAAAAATTTCTTTAGAATTTAAAACCTTTTTAAATTTCCTCAATCAGGGTAGACACTGAATTTTCTATTTATCTGCAATCGTGTTCGATACTCGAGAAGATGAGGCGAACACAGTGACACATAATTTTTACAGACTTTCCCCATAACTAAATTTTCACTCTATGTCTTTTCATCCCGACCAACGACCAACTTTGGATATTTCAAGATTTCTGAAACTACTAATATATTGATTGAGCAAGGTCTAATTTTTCAAAGTAAGGATATTTTATTAAAAGGATGAAAAACTGGTGAAAAAATCACATACCTCGTCATACTAAGTCATATTAATAATTAATATTAATCACATACCTTTTAGTTTTGCACAGAATATTGTTGTAAATGTGAAAAAATCGAATGCTAAAGGGCGCTGATATCATAGTGAATTTTTTAGAGGCCTGGAAAACCCGAGTTAAAAAACCCGAGTTATGAAAAACCGAGTTATAAAAAGCCGAGTTATGACGTCATAACTCGGTTTTTTAAGGTGCCCCTTAATTTTCCGAGTTAAATTTAAATCGGTCATTTTATGTACACTTTAAATTTTCGAGTTATGGATAACTCGGTTTTTTTAGGTACACCTTAATTTTTCGAGTTACATAAGTGGGTCATTTTAGGTAGACCTTAAATTTTCAAGTTTTTTAAGGTGCACCTTAAATGTTCGAGTTATTTTTATGGTCAATCATACCGTAATTTTCTCTCTTCGAATAGAGCGGCACAGGGACAGCATACAGTGGAGGCCATATATCGTACATGCGTAAAATGTTGAAGAGATTGATTCTAATTATGTATGTAATGTATCTGAAAAACTGTTTATTGGCAAGGCAAGTCGCATTTTGAATGATATCCCAAAGGCTATTCGGGAAGAGGTTAATTCTATTAAATTTTGTAATTCTTTAAAAAATATTTATTAGATGCAATATATATTATGCAACATTAGTTTATGACACTCGACAAATTCGACATTTTGACAATCACTACTAGGAAGACTTCTATATCAATAATAATTCATTATGTCCACAATTCTCCAATCCAAGTCGCAATTTACTTCTAGTTTTGTCTATTTTCTTTCAAGTCTCTAGTCTCCCAAGTTATCGATAAGATAATAATTATTCTATTTTCTATATTTCAAATTTAAATTATTATATCTCTAGTGCTTCATGTTTAGTCATTTTTTCAAGCAATCGAGTTTTTTTTTACTTTGAACCTTTAAATACCTTAGCCGATCACGATCTCACTTCTTTTTTTACCACAAGCTTATTTTCAAGCTCAATCCCACATTTCAACAACACTACTTTTGCTTTTCTTTTGCTCCGACAAATATTGTTTAAGATAAATTTTTAATTTATTTCATATCTCTCAATCTAATTCTGATCAATGCTGTCTACTATACTTAGTCTCCACCTTTCAGAATTTCTCCGAGTTTTCAAGCCTTTGCCTGCAGAGTTATATCTTTCAGAAGTGAATAGGCCTCACTGAAGAGATATATAGCTCTGTATTCAACTTGCCCAGATAGGGCAGTTGTACCAATTTATCTAAGCTTCAATCGATGATTTTGATCTCAATCGAGCGAAGCAACATCTTGGTCGTACGTATATTTTTGCAAAATTGAAAATCATTATTATTATTGTGCACCTTAAAAAACTTGAAAATTTAAGGTCTACCTGAAATGAAGGAGCTATGTAACTCGAAAAATTAAGGTGTACCTAAAGAAACCGAGTTATATAACTCGAAAATTTAAGGTGCCACCTAAAATGACAAAGTTAAAATTGACTCGGAAAATTAAGGTGCATCTTAAAAACCCGAACTATGACGTCATAACTCGGGTTTTTCATAAGTCGGGTTTTCCTAACTCGGGTTTTTTAACTCGGGTTTTCCAGGCTTTAATTTTTTGGATTCTTTTGTATAAAATGTAAATTTCTACCTAGTCTAGCCAATTATACAATTGTGTCTGGAAATTGACAGAACCATGATTAATTGTTTTCATTTTCTCGACTTTCAAAACGATATACTGATTTACATTACACTACTGTGTACTCCATTTTGAAACTGGAAAGATTTTCCATACCCTTCGTGTTTCGGGTATAAGTTTAAGGTAGAAGTTTTTAAGCAAAAATCACTCAAAATTGAAGTATCCTCAATGTGATTGAAATCACTATTCTTGATTTGGCGGATTTTTACCAAATTTAATTTTCTCCACCATCCGCCAAATTAAATTCCCGCCAAATTTATTTTTTCAAGCCATCTCGCCAATTTAAATTCCCTCTGAAAAAGATCATCCGCCAAACTAAATTCCCGTCAAAATCCACCAGAATTTAAAAAATCTGTTGAAGACACTCTCTTCTTACCTTTCTCTAGTTATTTCTCGGTATTTCTTTGAACGGTGAATGATCATAAAAACATGAATGGAAAACTTCTTCAACAAGTTTTCTTGCTTCGTCCCGATCAAGATGTTTGGATGCGCAGATACTGTTCGTTGCTTTTCGCTTCACACATTCCTTCAAACGAAAGAAGACATTTATTCATAGAATCTTTCAAAACACCCCCTAGCCAAGGTTCTAAGCTAATAGTTTGTATAAGTGTAGTGAAAATTCGTTGAACGGAGGTTAGACATCACGTCTGAAACTCTGGCTAAAATCATCCAGACAAGTTCATAAGAGTGTTCAAAACTTATCGGTTGAAAAACTTTTTTGGTACAGTGCGTATGCAAGATGAAGAGTTTCGGAAAAATAATATAAGGTTTATAAGGTAAAATGGTTATTCTTATTCTTAAAGAGTAGAGAAGTCCAAGGTGTGGCTTTCTATTACAGACTAGTTCCAACGCAAAGCAAACCAATGTAGTCTGTTTTGAATCAGTTCTATTATTCGCGGTTTTATTTACTGAGCATTTTTGCCCATCTCATTCCAGACTCTATTAGCACTAAGCCTTTATGAGTTTCGTATTACCAGGGTGTAGGAAGGGCTAGAATCGACAACCCCGATCTAAAGCTTTTTTCTTGAGAGTTGGCGTTATTCCCTTTCATGTTAGGACTCATTGAACAATTCAAGTTGTGTTCTGATGCAGCCTACGCGTATCTCTGAAAATGTCTTTGTTGTAAGAGATGTGAATCAGCCCTTCAAATTACATCCGCATATTGACCTAATTATTAACGTAAGAACAGCCGTAAACCCTTGTTTCGTACGTTTAAAACAGATTTATCTTTGTAATGTTAAAAAGAAAAGGTCATCATATACTACGGGGGTCATAGGATGGTGGTTCGATTTTCAAATTTCTTTTTGCCTGGACAGAAATCTTACTTACCAGGTATGGTGTTTTTAAAACAAAACAACGGCATCACTAGTAGTTACCTGATATTGTCTTCGTATTTTGAAAGGGAAATAGTTGAACATTTCACGAGAAAACGAACATTCCCCACTCAATGTTGAGGCACGAACCTAAAAATATAGAGAATAAAAGGAAAACAAATCATAATACGTTAAAGTGGTTTGAAAATACTTCGAAATAAAACCTTCTTTTTCAATGATTACATAACTTCATAAAACAATGCTTGCAAACAGCGGATTACTTGGCCAGAGGGAGAGGTAAAATTTTGCGATGGAATTGGAGAATAGTATGCTTGCTTACCTCAGAACAGGCTAAATGTCTTGTATCGTTGACGTCATACTTCACAGTACAAACGTCAAAAGCGTGAATTAATTCATGTGAAAGAATTCGATCGATATCAGCCTGGGTTTTCAAATTGTTCTGGCATAACACAACCTAAGATTACGAAAAAGCCTCCATTGTTATTTGATGAGTTACTTTTTGTTTCAAGGAGGTCTCTGGATGACCCCCAGCCTTCCACCAGAAGACTCGTAGAGAGTGAAATAATAAAAAAATCAGGGCAATCGGGCAAATCATGAGATTGTTTCAGTACACACGTTTTCGGTTTGGAAGAAAAGCTCAACGGATCATCCTTTTTTGTTGACGTCTTTAGTTCGCAACTTTAACTTTTTTTATATTCAAGTTGATTACCTTACATAGGTGAAATAATTTTGGCAGGGATTAAATTTGATGAATTTGGCAAATTTTTGCAAAAATCCCCGCCAAATTTAACAAAAGCTTGTCCTTCTGTAGATTATATCCATACATTCTTTAGTAAAATACCAGCAAGTAATCTTTAATTTACCAGAGCCTAAAAATTTCCCATCCTCGCTAAAAATCTCCAAATTAATTCCACACCAAAACTAACCCACTTAAGGAATATTTTTCTTCGGATGGTATTAAGCGAACGCTATTGGGAAGTCATCAGAAAACTGAGAGAATTTTATGAAGAATGGATCAAGATGCCAACAGAAAGAAGACAGGTAAAGTCAAAGGAACAGTTTACTTGTTTAGCAGATGGATCAAAACCTCCCAACAATTGATCTTCGCAACGCTCACATACTATTCCTTCGCTTTCAAGTGAAACCTCACTGAAATGGAGAAGTTGAGAAAATTGGGGTCTTTCAGAAAAAAATTGACATCCTGGACAAGCATCAGTTGACCCCCGGATATTGAAAATCAACCCTAATCAAATTCTGCAGATTTTTCACTACCCGCCGGACAAAATATCCAATATATCCTTCAATCCCCCCCTCCGTACAAAAAATTTCATGAAGAGCCCATTGTGTATTTTTTCTGTTGGATTGTTTTGGTGGAATGAAGCGAAACAGGAAGGAGCGAGCCAACAGATCGAAAAGATAAAAACCTACCATCCTTTCGACTTCAAGCATTGCAAAAGGAATTTCACCTGTCGATCTGAAACAGGAATGAAAGGTCGATCAATTAGATGGAAAAGTAGGAAAAGGGAACTAGCACACATCTCCCCCTCCTAGAAAAACAATAATCAACAATCCATATAATGAAATTCTTAGAATATCAAACTAAATATGGTCAAGGAGAAAGGGTTCAGGCATGATTCAGCCAGAATAAACTTCTAACACTCGTCCTATCTGTCACAATATACAACAATATACAGATTCGTACAGATTCGTATAGATACTACCTACTGTTTTATAAAGCTCTGCGATTCAGACTAGTTTTCTAGAATGTTGGAGATTTTCTTGTTCTGTATCGCAGCTCTTTAAAATTGCATTATATTTTCAAAGCATGACAGTAAACCATCATTTTTCGAAATATCGCCTAAAATTTTACTCAAATTTTAGACTCAGACTTTTGAGTTTGTTTTTGAATGACTTTCTAATAAGTCACACAGCTTTCCAAAGGTCTAAACCTAGTTCGTTATAATAACTTTAAATTGCAATGGCGTTATTGTTTAACTTCTTATATTCTATTCATCATGGGCTGTTTTCTAAGAACTAATACGTTATAAAGCGAACTAATTTTCGTGAGAACTAATTTTTTTCGCAGTTTTGTCCAAAAAAATTAGAATTACAAATATGGTAATTATTCATAAAAAATTTGGAAAAACCGTAGGAAAATGAAAGAAATGTGTCCAAAATAGGGCGAAAGCACGAAAATTAATTCCCGCGAAATGCGATTTTTTCGAATTTCTTTTCGACCGTGAAAATTACTTCCCTTAAGGTACTAAAGCTATTGATTTGAATATCAAACCAAAGAAATTCCGTTCTATGGGAGTGTTGAAGAGAGAGGGAATACCGTGGATTCTTACTTGCTTTACATGAGCGTTCAGCGAAACGTGTGCACTTCTGATGCTCTTCGCTTTCACCCGGCATGGGTGGGGTCTTGATCTGAAAATAAAAATGGAATTTTGGTTCAGGGAATAACTAACATTATCAATCTATCAGTGATAAATCTCAAATTTAAGAACACCAAGCTTTAAGGAAAAACCTGTTTCAATTTTCAGTCATAACAAAATCAATTAAAACACCGAAAAAGTCATCCGTTTTTAAAATTCAAATTGTGAAAAGAAAAGAAGCGTCAGCAACACTCAATAAAAATAAATTTAAATCAGAGATTCAGTGAACGAAAACTTCCTACAAGTCTGACGGGTCAACAGTGTTCAACTTAGCACAAAGAACCCTGGGAACAGTCATGTGGCATGAACGACGAAGTCGTTACTTTCACTTAAGATGTATCATCAAAACTCAAAACCTTCGGATTAACTTTTCAGAAAATCGGATTAAAAAAAAATGTGGGTGAAATTGCGCAAAGTAAGGAGAAGGAAGGAATTGACACAAAAAAGGGTGGTGGGCGGAGGGCGTATTTCATTCAATCGAATGACACAATATATTTATCTCTTCACGGGAGGAGAGGATGAATTTTATGGCATTTCCCATCCTTCCTACTTGGAGCTATTTAAGGTAAAATGTTAATGTTCTTTTTACTATTGAGAATGTAGCCTTTCCCGAACTGATATTCTCATTATGTAGCACAGTACGACAGAACGAAAAACAATAAACTTAAGTTTTCCTGATGAAATTTTCTTTTCGTTACCTCTTTTTAGACTATGACTATGTGCAGGATGTATGAGGAAAAGAGAAAGTTAGAAGAATCTCTTTACCCAGCTGGCACACAACGTTTTTTCGACGTTTATCTGACGTTCACATATAACGTTAGATGAACGTAGAAAAACCACGTTGTGTGCCAGCTGGGTATTTCCTGGGTGCACATTTAATGATCTCATTATTTATTGGGTACACATTTAATGATCTCATCATCTATTGGGTACACATTTAATGACCTCATTATTTATTGGGTACACATTTAATGATCTCATTATTTATTGGGTACACATTTAATGATCTCATTATCTATTGGGTACACATTTAATGACCTCATTATTTATTGGGTACACATTTAATGATCTCATTATTTATTGGGTACACATTTAATGATCTCAATTTATTGGTACACATTTAATGACCTCATTATTATTGGGTACATTTAATGATCTCATTAATTGGGTACACTTTAATGACTCATTATTTATTGGGTACACATTTAATGATCTCATTATTTATGGGTACACATTTAATGCTCATTTTTATTGGGTACACATTTAATGATCTCATTATTTTTATTGGGTACACATTAATGACCTCACATTAATGATCTCATTTATTTATGGGTACACATTTAATGATCTCATTATCTATTGGGTACACATTTAATGACCTCATTATTTATTGGGTACACATTTAATGATCTCATTATTATATCGGTACATTTAATGATCTCTTATTTATTGGGTACACATTTAATGATACATTTAATATCTTATTATTGGGTATTTAATGAACTCATTATTTATTGGGTACACATTTAATGATCTCATTATTTATGGGTACACATTTAATGACTCATTATTATTGGTTACACATTTAATGATCTCATTATTTATTGGGTACACATTTAATGACCTCATTATTTATTGGGTACACATTTAATGACCTCATTATTTATTGGGGACATTTAATGTCATTATTATTGGGTACACATTTAATGATCTCATTATTTATTGGGTACACTTTTAATGACCTCATTATTTATTGGGTACACATTTAATGATCTCATTATTTATTGGGTACACATTTAATGACCTCATTATTTATTGGGTACACATTTAATGATCTCATTATTTATTGGGTACACTTTTAATGACCTCATTATTTATTGGGTACACATTTAATGATCTCATTATTTATTGGGTACACATTTAATGACCTCATTATTTATTGGGTACACATTTAATGATCAGAACGAACAACAATATCATTAGTATCAAGAAAAGTAATAAAAATCCAAGTAGATATGTAATCACGTGGTCGTCTGCAACGTCTGTTCTCATTCTCTTCAAGGACTGTGGTATACAATGACCATCAATGTTAAAGTATTTGCAATCTAACTCCTTCTCCCAATAACCTTCCCCATACTGAAGATCTAAAACCTCTTTCGGCTTCCTGGGCACAAAGGTCCAAATACCTTCAAACTGGACCGCCCTCAAGGGGAAAATGTTGGCCATTGGTTGCCTCACAGCGGCTCCATGAGGTATTTTCACAAATGGTCTTTGTTGCTTATCAAACACAACTTTGAAAGGCCATATGTCTATACTATTGTTGTTGCTATGGCTATAAAACACTTTCATTTTCATACCGCCATCATGAAATTCGAATCGGTAGCCGTAAGTCTTTCGAAGGTTTTCAATAATGGGTGACAGATGAGACTGTATCCAATAATCTTTATCCATGTAGAGGTCGATATCTGAATCATAGGGCACCACGTGTTTGTTCCTATAGTAACCGATCAATGCACCGAACTGTAAGAAATGAGTAATATTATCTCTCGAAAGGGCTTTCGTAGTATGTTTGAACATTTCGATGATTTTGGCACGGCAACATGGAGGTGTGTTCACACGCACTTTATTGTATTGGTTGTAATGTGCTTTCTCTGCACATTTTGGTGTATCATTCCGGCAGCCAAGATTTTCATAGCCTCGCCCACGGATCAAGGTTTTCACTAAGTTCTCTAAAACAAGACGAAAATAATAAGTGAGTCAGAAACTAGTATAGGTACTAAAGATTTATTTATGAGTGAGAATGCGCTTTTGAAAGATATTGTTCTTACCTTTGAAAAGGATTTTTCGTTTCTCCGCACATTTATCATCTTTCTCTTGGAAGATTTGCAAAGTCCATTCAGGGATATCATAAAAATGTTCAGTGCAATTTCTATTGATTTCAATGATTGCTCTCATTGTCTCATTCATTAAAGGGGGCGTTTCGTTTCGACGCCCTTCTTCTATTTGGGCGCGTTTCTTCGCCCTTCTCTCCTCCAACTCTACCGCAGTCCATAAATTATGCGTGAAGTAAACAATTGATATGATAAACGATAGAAGAAGGATTCTGGTCTTCATTTCATTTGTATCCACGATGTTTGAAATGTCTACATGAAATAATTATCTAATATAATGTTTGTTTCCATATCGATTTGAAAGCCTCCTTCTTCACAAAAGATACACCCATTCATTCATACTATGAACACTACGGCTAATATCTCAAAATAAATATTTCTTGTTTGGATATAATATACCACACATAGAAAGCATTGGAAACAATATTCGAATGTTCGACCAGTAAACAAGTACTCGCCTTCTCAGCGTGTACAATTAAGCAGATGAATAATTCAGTATAATTGCCGCTTAACATCTTGTGTTTAATTTGAAAGACAAACCATCATAACCATATATTTATTTTAATAAGAACAAACAATATAAGAACATAAGGCTTTGCGAACGCTAAAATACCCTTTTTTTTGGAAATTGCATGATACTAATGGTGAACATTTTAAGAATATTTTTAGGCTTAACCCTTTAAGTGCCACGGTCATTTTTTTCTAAGTTTTTTTAAAGAAAATTGCTAGTTCAAACTTTAAAGGCTTATATCTCCGATCTAGAAGGAGTTTAGAAGCTCGTTTATAGCCCGCTAGCTAGCTTAGAGTCTCCTCTTTCTTTTAGGCACCTTCGGTGCCGCCCGATTTAGGAAGGGCGGGTGGGCGGCAGCTAGGGGGGGGGGTAGGTAACGGAAATTAAAGCAGTCAGGCCCGCTAATAATGATAGAAAGGTGCCGGGTGGTAAAACTTCAAACTAATTCGCTGGAGGACAGAATCAAGTTAATCAGGGCCAATTCCAAATTTGGAGGTTCTTGGATCACTCGCTGACCAAAAATGGTCAAAAAACGGTCAAACTCTTAAAAAAGTGAATTTTTGTCAAATTTTTGCTTTTTTTTTGACTTTTTGGCTTAAAATCTCGCTGAAAAGACTCACTTTTGATTTTTTTTTGCTTGGCTATGAAGCCCAATCCGATTCCTACGAGTTAGACCAAGAATGACGATTTCTAACTCAAACTAAGAATTACAGGAGGGCTTCGCCCTCCTACATAGCCCATGTCTGATATATACGACATTGGCACTTAAAGGGTTAAAGCTAAAAAATTTAAGAGCAACTGAAGGCTTCAAAAAATTTGGATGCTTTTATTGGAAAAACGTGCATACCGAGAAAAGTCACTGCCGAGTTATTGCAGCAAATTATTATTAGTTCATTGAAAATAGAGAACTCGAGTGACCTGTAGCTATTAATAGCATTATGGGCATGGCATAATTGGGAGCTAAGTGTGTGTTAAAAAAGTGAAGTGTTCAAATACGTTTGAGACACACTTTAGTTGTCGTTGACGTTGTTAAGTTTTATTTAGCCTCAGTTTTTTTACTGGGAAAATCACATATTCATTTTTTAAGTTGAATAAGACACATGTTTTTGTCCATATTGCATGTTTCCTAAAAATAACAAAATTTGACAAGATAAATAAACAAACTCATCACATCAAATTATTATGTAATAGAACCACTAAGCAGAAAACATACACATGACGTAGCTTGGACTCAAGTCGTCCGTTAAACAACTGGAATTTTCGGCCTTCTCAGTGATAAGAAGCAAACACAATCGGCGCCGAAATATATTGGCCATTTTGGGTATTTTACGTTTTTCAGAATTTAAAGCTCGGGCGAGAATTTCAGTTTCAGTACTACCACTTTGTTTCATTGGATTTTTCAATTTGGGAGGGGTTAAGTGGCTTCCCAGCCTTATTGGAACATTTTTGAGCATTTTTGGGATTTCGGCACCGATTGTAGATTAGACGTTAGCGCACCAAAAAATACGCCCATACTTTTTGAGATTATTTTTAGGTGTAGTCCTCCTTAAAAATATCAGAAGTTCGAATTTTAATCTGTTTTCGTCTTTGAAAAAGTCGTATCAGGGAGAGGGTGTTGGTAGCTGACATTTTCTTAAGTGACACATCCTTGACCCAGCAATCAAAATTTTGCAACAGTTTCAACGTATCAGCAAATTAACACAATGAATAAAAAAAACTTGACATCATAAAACATTTTTATTTTGTAAGAATATTTCATGGTTGAGGTTTGTAAAAGAACGTCAAGGATATATTGATCTAAACTTTTTGGAAGTTTTGTTTATTTTAACAAAAAAATTATAAGAACAATTAGTCTCAAAATATTGAAAAACAAGGCATTAGATCATTTTCAATTTTTTGTTGAATTTTGTTTTATGTGTGTATCTTGGTTACAAAAAACATGATGTTGTCAAGGTTTGAGCAGCTCCTTTTCGGCTGACGTTAAATCAGTCAATGGTCAATAGTGTGCTTTTATATACACGTTTTTTTTTATAAGGAACCTTAACTTTACTCTGAGCCTGGAGTTCCTTATTTTTACAGAGAATTTCAGTCTCAAAGTTCCTTATCGAGTTCCTTACTACATAGGAAATTTTGAACTTTTTGCCCCTTGAAAGATCAAAATTTGGTCAAATTAGTCCCAATGAGGTGCATTATTTTCAAATCCACTTATTCTCAGCCTGAGCAGTTCCTTAACAATTCCTTATTTTTTGAACCATTTTCAGCCTCGAGTTCCTTATAAACGTGTTCCTTATAAAAAAAAAACGTGTACCTTCAAGTGAGGCTTATCAAAATCAAAACATTATTTTATCATTATTGATTATAACTGAGTGTTATGAATGAGAGAAGGTTGGCCAAAGGTGTGTGACATCAGCTGGAGTACACAAGAAAATATTTTTGTCAATTCACTGAAGGTCAAGAGAATGTTTTTGTCCTGCTGATTGGCATGGTTATATTAATTAAATATTAAAAATTTAAAACACTCTTTGGATTTTTATCAAACTTTTTTGGATTAGGTATATCGCGCGTTGCTGGGGAGTAGCGCATGGAGTGTAGTGGCTCGGTCAGTAAATTTTATTTACATCGGATGACATTTCTACCTGCTTTTGGAGGATGAATGAACAATCGGAAATTAAAAAGAAAAGACATCGAGGATGTTGCATATCTTGTGTGTTGTTTTTTAAAAGATGATCGTCTAAATGTCGAAAAGGAGGGGAAAAGATACAAAATATTTTCTTATCTTTTACAGAAGTAGTATCAAACATATAAAAAGAATGGCTTGTCCTTTTTCCAACACTGACAATGAGGCGTAAGTACTTTCTAATTTCATTATGAACTTTTTGGGTGGACCGAATTCTAACTTGAAACTTTGCATAGGAAACATAAATCAAAAGGACTTTGGTATAGACGTTGAGCCTATCAAAGACTAACAAGGGCCACTGAAATCATCAATATTGTGTGCTTAAAATTGAGTTTTCACTTAACAGATGGGCAACTTAAGTGGATACCAATCGAAGTGTAAGACACCCCTGTGTCACAGACCCGTTGGGACCCCAGCCCCAATGGAAAATTTGGCTAAAAATTCATCCCTGGTGGGAAAATACCTTGGAATTTCAGCCCCACTTGGAAATTGACTTTGATTTCATCCCCACTCGAAATTTAATGTTTCAAAATTGCACTCCAAAACCATCCCCACTGGACTTTCTAACATTGGAACAATCCCCGTTGGGATTTCAAAAGGGATTTTTATCCCCACTGAGGAAAAAAAGTCTCACCGGGGCTGTGAGTTGCAAGGAAATAATGTCCCCATTGATTTTCCATTTCAGATTTTACGCCAGCCGGGATAAAGAGACGGAGAATTTGTCGTACACAGAATATCTATGTGTAAGAAGAAGATTTGTTGTTTGTTTTGCTCACTCCTTGATCCACAAATGCTCGTCTATTTCTTCAAAACGTATTAGGACTAGAAAACTGTATTTCAGTAGGTGGTAAACCCTGAGAATCGAAAGTATTTTTGCGGGACGTAAGAACTCGTGGCAAGTTTGAAAGTAGTTTCTCATGGCCGAAGGTTACCAAAACATAACTTTAAGCCCCTTAAAAGAAATGATCGATACCATCGAATAGAGCATGCAATTCTGAGCAAAGTGCGTCACAACAAGTCCTGTACTCAAGGGTACAAAGAAATACAGCCAACGATTGAAATGATTAGAATTTCATTCTTCCATGGAATTCTTCTTTCAGTTGGACGGGTTGCTGAAGAACGTACATCCAGCATCGAATGTCCATGATGAACATCTTTTCATCGTCGTTCATCAAGGTGAAACAAAAGCTCTTTCTTTATGAATCAATCCTACCCACACTCACTCTCATCCCTGTCAACCATTCTCGCTTACAGTCACGAAAACTAGTAGAGCTATTAAGAAACAAAGACATTTATCTTACACTGTGAATATTCATTTATCTTAGTTTACGAACTTTGGTTCAAGCAGATCATCTTCGAGTTGGATTCTATCAGAGAAATCTTCATGTCACCTGTAAGAAAATCACAACTAGTCCAAATTCCAGAAAAAAATTGAATATGGGGCGGGGTGGAGGATACAGCGAGTTTCAGTGATTTACCCCCCGGACAAAGTGACTTTTGGCCCCCCGGACAACGGGTTTTATCCCCCCCCGGACAAGCATCAGTTGACCCCCCGGACAACCAAAATTACCCCCGGATAGAGCAAATTTAACCCCCGGACAAGGCCAATTTTGGTGATTTTTTACTACCCCCCGGACAATATATCCTCCATCCCCCCCCATGTACGGACATTTTCTGGAAGAGCCCAATCTCTGTCGAAAACTCTTCAAAAAAAGAAATGAAAAACAAACCTTGTCTCAAAAACCCGAAAGTCGTTTTTGGAGAATGAAAGCAAAAATTCAGAACTGCTGATACTCCAGTGCCCCTTCAGTGTCACCCAGATGAATATTCAAACTCGACTGAGGTATTGAGACAGGGGTGTTCTATAGCCCTTTGAACAAATCACTTTGGTCTCGACAGCCTTAAAAGTACCTTAACAGTCAAAAACAAAACCTTATCTTAGAATAAGCTGAAGAATGAGATGAAGGCAAGAAAAAGAAACTTTAAACATGAATTCTTACTTTGATGATTGCAGAAAGTGGACGATCGGTTGATGTTGAAGATAAACACGAGGCTACAAAGAGTTGTCAAGATTTTGACCGTGAGTGAAATTCTTATCATTTATTGTTCTATACATCATTTTCATGTTGGTCACAGCCACTGACCTTTATATACCCTAGACCAAGTTTCTCAATTCCCGTCAAGCAAAATCTTTGATCGGAGTTTTTTGAAAAGTGGTACCCTAATGGCGGCACTACTCAATAGCAATAGCTAGATCTACTTTCCCTCGAAAACTTTTGATGATGCAGCGCCGTTAGATGTTAATTTTTAACACTGCAGTGGCTTCTTTACGGGTACTAATTTAAAAAAACTTTCGATCAAAGATGGCGGATATAGCTTGGTCCAGGTCTATATATAAAGGTCAGTGGTCGCAGCATAAAAGAGAAAGTCATAGGAAATAAGCAACAGGACTACCATAGTTACACATTAGGGTCAGTAAAATACCCCATCACAAAGTAACTCAAAAAGTCTTTTTTTTCAGGTATTGGTTGACCAGATTAAAATCCTGGAAACTATGACTCCGATGGATTTTTCAGATTTCAGGTATGTTCTTCAGGTATTTAAAAAATACAAAAACAAAACTCTGGCTGCTAGTCTTGAACCAATCAGAAAGGGGAATCATAAAAATTAAGACTTATTGCTTATTGCTTCAAGCGACCTATCACAGTATATAGCTCTTAATTTACAATCATTTATAAAAATTTTAATTTTAATTTGACAAACCAAACAACATAATCACCTCACTCCATTTTTAGAATTCACTTGAAAAGCTCATCGGGGTTCCAGAGTTTTCAATTTCGACTGATTGAAAATAAATTGGGCGTATTAAAGGTACGTATCTTTCTTACTATCATTCCACCTAATCTTAATGGTTCCATATTTTTGTTTCGTTAAAATTCACTTACGATCAGAAGTAACACGAATGAACGAATGAATGAATGAATGAATGAATGACTTTTTCAGGACAACAGGATTTCGTATAACCAACAAGACTACGGCAATGTATTTGAGGGAGAAATGAGACAAGCCCTTGAAGAAAGTGAAAAATCACCCTCTGTTTTCAAACTTGTCGAAGTGAGTATTGTCATATTGTCATTCCTCAGAAAATAAAAAATGCTGGATTAATTGGTATTGAAGAAAATAGTTATATTAAACCAACTTTCAATGTCCACACAAAAGTTAGAGATCCAAACATCCAGATCAACATTTATATGAGCAGTTTTAGGGCTTATGTGTTGATCATATCAATAAGTAAGTAAGTAAGTCTGCGACCGCAGTCGGAGGCGACCCGAAGGCTCCTTTTTCGATAGCTATCTTATCCGAAGGTAGGGGAGTGTGCCACTCTTTCTCCCTGAATAGCTCCACTTACCCTTGATCCTTTTTCTTCTTCCCATATTAATAAGTTTGAAGGAAGCAAGAAAGTATTATTGAAGTGTTGAAGAAAAGAGACTGTCTCATCCAACGAATGTATTAAGACTGCCGTTAAAGAAGTACATGAAGAAGAAGAGGCAGAACAAAGAGAGAAAGTAAAAAGATCGAAAAACATCATAATCCACGGGGCTGAAGAACCAGCTGAAGATGCACCCAAGTATGATGAAGAGTATGTGAGGACGCTCATTCAAAACCTCCGGGCAAAAGTGAGCATCAAACAATTGTTTAGACTTGGTTCGAAATCTGAAGGAAAGACTCGTCCAATACTGGTAACATTGGGTAGCGAGAAAGAAAAAGAGAACATCACAACACGTACAAAGGAATGAGTGTATGTGAAGACCTGAGGAAAAAGTATAAAGACCTGGTTGCACAAGCAAAAGACTTGAACGAAAATAACAAAGGGAAAACAGATGGAATATTTAGAGTCCGTGGGTCTTCAAAAAACGGGTTTGGCATCAGGAAGGTGAAGGCCTCCAACCTTCAACAACACCAGTAAATGCAACTGGTAAAAACAACGAAAAAGAAGAAAAATTCGAAAACAAAAACGAAACACAACAAAAGCGAAAAAAGAAAAAAATCGACAACATTCCACTGAATCGTATGGTGTCAAACAAATCCAAAGAGAAAAAGAAACTTGTGAAGGACATAAAAATCATGTATGCCAACGCAGACCAACTTACACCTGAGAAGATAAACGAACTACAAATCCACGCGCAGAAAGAGAAGCCGCATATCATTGCAATCTGTGAAGTCAAAACAAAGGTAGGTGGGCTAAAACGCATACACGAATACGAATTCTGCGAGTACACACTAGTCAACCATACAAATGCAGATACGTACATAGGACGTGGTATTATAATATTGGCACACAACTCCATCAAGCATCTGATTGTTAAAATCTCACCGGTGCAGTTTGAGGAAGCTTGTACTATCGAAGTCCGTCTCGCCGACAGAGATTTGTTAGCTTTTGCATGTCTCTATCGTAACCCAACGAAAACAGATTCATCTGAAGAAAACAATGCAAAGCTCAACTCGTTCACGAAGACTATTGCCGCAGACAAGAAATACTCTCACAGATGTTTGATTGGTGATTTCAATTTCCCAACAATTAACTGGGAAAATTGGACCACACCGCACATCGAGCAGAGTAAGGAAGAGCATTTTCTAGATGCAATCCGTGACTCCTTTCTACATCAACACGTGAATGAGCCAACACGTTGTCGAGGAACTGATGACCCATCTACGATTGATTTAATCTTCACGGGCGAGGAGAATCAAATATGTGACTTACAATATCTAAGCCCACTAGGGAAGAGCGATCATAGTGTTTTGGCTTTCACCTTTGCTTGCTACACTGAGCGCAAAGTTAACTCAAAGCGATACGTCTTCAACGATGGTAATTATGCTGCAATGAAACAGTCTCTTGTAGCACATCAATGGCAAGAGGGATTACTCAATACAATGGACATAAAATCTGTAGAGGAAATTTGGCAATCATTTAAAAAAAAATTATTAGAACTTAGAAATCAATTTGTTCCATTGAAAGAATTTGATTGTCAGAGCTGGAGGAGCAAGGGGTCTATACCAATAGGAAATGATCTTCAAAGAGAAGTAAGCGAAAAAAATCGATTGCACAGGAAATGGGCCCGAGCCTTGTGTCCAGAGGAAAAGAGTCGCTATCGGCTTACATATATTACATCACGTAACAGGGTAAACCGGATGATGTCGCAAGCACATAGAACATACGAACGAAACATATGCACTAAAGCCAAAACGAACCCAACAAAGGTCTTTTGGTCGCATGTAAGAAGTAAGATGAAAGCTGCGACAGGTGTTTCGTCACTTCTCGAGTCACCTAAAGACAAGTCATCGCTACGTCACGAAAGACACGAGAAAGCAAACATTCTCCAAAAACAATTCTGCAGTGTCTTTACCATCGAGCCTGAGGGAGAACTTCCGGAATTTCCACGAAGAACAGAACAAGATATTGTAGACATCATCATAACTAAAGATATGATAAGTAAGAAGATCAAAGATCTGGATACAAACAAATCTTTTGGTCCTGATGAAATACATCCAAGAATGTTGAAAGAACTTGTCGACAAAATTTCCGAGCCCCTTTCAAGGCTTATGAATAAGACACTGGTTGAAGGGGTACTACCTGAGGATTGGAAGGTTGCTCACGTCACGCCCATCTTCAAGAACAAAGGCGCGCAAAACTTGGCCATCAATTACAGACCAGTGAGTTTAACATCCGTGGTTTGCAAGCTGATGGAGTCGATACTACGAGAACATATCACAAACCACCTGACAAACTTAAACCTTTTATCAGATAAGCAGTATGGCTTCATCAGTAGACGTTCCACTGTTACTCAACTATTGAAATATGTCGACAGGTGCTGTGAAAGTATATCAGACGGAAAAGTTGTAGACTGCATCTATTTTGATTTCGCAAAAGCATTTGATACAGTGCCTCATCGTAGGCTTTGCAAAAAGCTAGAAGGGTATGGCATAGTTGGATCAATAAAGAACTGGATTTCATCGTTTCTGAGTAGAAGAAAGCAGTTGGTAAAAGTAAACCAAGCAAAATCCAACATGGATAGTGTATTAAGTGGAATACCACAAGGAAGTGTCTTGGGCCCTCTACTCTTTGTACTGTACATAAATGATCTGCCTGACAAGGTGATTTCGGATCTGCTACTTTTCGCAGATGATACAAAGATCTTCAAGGAGGTAGTTTCAGTCCATGACTCCCTTGCCATACAAAGTGATATAGACACACTCGAAAAATGGTCCATTGATTGGCTATTACAGTTCCATCCGGATAAATGTCACGTTCTTACAATCGGCAAATTCGTAAATATAAAACACGCTCATCCGTATCGTCTTGGTGATATTCAGCTTGAGCACGTATTTGAACAAAAAGACCTGGGTATATTGGTTGATGCTGAATTGACATTTGAAGACCATATAGCCAATCAAGTAAAAAAAGCCAACTCAATGCTTGGTGTCATCAAACGAGGTTTCACCAACTTAACTCCAGAGATCCTCCGTACACTATACTCAACATTTGTCCGACCACACCTTGAGTACGCACAATCAGTTTGGTCACCAAGATTACGTAAACACGTCAACCTACTCGAGGGAGTGCAAAGACGTGCAACAAGATTGGCCCCAACGTACCGCAGCCTTTCATATAGTGATAGGCTCAAAATTCTCGGCCTACCAACACTCGAATTTCGAAGACGTTTTTGTGATATGGTACAGGTTTACAAACACCTCCACTACTACGATAAAACAACAATACCTGACAAGTTGAGTAAACGTACGCGTCCAAATCGAAGACACCCCCATGAGCTTCTACCTAACTTCGCAAATGACGGTTTCCACGGACCTCAAACGAAATCCTTTTATTACAGATGTGTGCCAACCTGGAATAGACTGCCGAGAAATGTCGTTTCAGCAAAGTCTATAAAGACCTTCAAAGAAAACCTCAACGATGCATGGGAAAACCATCCCTCAAAATACGATTCAAGAATAGTGTAAAATAAGATCGGTTAGAGGCCCACTGTGAGCCTAGCTTGTAAATCTGTATAATAATAATAATAATAATAATAATAATAAAAGCTATTGACTCAAGGATTTCAGTCATACTTATCTTTTGTTAATCACGAAAATGTTGTATATTTACCTATTAGGCTTGGCTGGAAAGGAATCCCGGCTTAGAGGACTCGAATATTTGTTTTTGGCAAAAGTTCGAAGTAAACTGTCGTCGATGGTTTGAAGAGCAATCCAAACTGGATGCTGTAAGGATGTTTCACTTTCCCATTTCCTAATGGTGTTCTTAATCAGGTTGTTGGTATTCTTTAACAAATGAATGTGCTTCAGAATGAACAACGAAACACCCTTCATAGAAGTTTTCAGACTGCCTATTGGCTAAATTCGAGCGACTATTTCTAAAATGCTTATTGTAAGGTAGTTTAAGATCATGTTCAGACGTTACGGTTGCGATCCGAAACGAAACGAAACGAAACGAAACGAAACGAAACGAAACGGTCCCGAAACAAGTGTGAACTGGTGTGAACGTCAAAATTCGATACGTCAAAAAAGAAGACGTTCTCATTCCACTGTTTTCATCGGAACGGAGCTGCTCTGTTTTCATGCTCCGAAACGTTCCGAAACCAATATGAACACACTCGATCCGTAACGAAATCATACCGGAGCGAAACGGAACAGTAACGTGTGAATATAGTCTTAGTAAAATACCGAATTTTTTTTTACAGGATGTGTCAGATCCGGAACTAAAAGAGTCGTTGCATCGCGCTTACCTCAAAAATAAGGTGAGTAACCTTGAGAATAATTTTCTCAAGAAAAAGACTGATATCTTATTCTAGAGTGAGTTTAATTCACATACCCCCCGTCGAAAAAATTTCCATCACCCAACAAATTTAGGTTTTTCCCGGACCAAAACTTTTACTCGAATTTCTATACTAGCAGAGACTTCAAATCCAACATTCTTACGCCTTCATTAAACAAAATTAACTCGCTAATGGAGGAAACTATTTCTTCGGAAAATTTAGTCTGGGTATAAGTGACTAAATTGTAGATTTGGTCGAGGAAAAATGTAAAAATTGTTTTTATATGACGGAATTTTACGAGGGGCAAATCACTAAAATAAATCTCGTACACAATTTTATAAATCAAAAATAAATCAAAAATAAATCATAAATCAAAAATAAATCATAAATCTCGTACACCATTTCTCAAGTGATTTGCCCCTCGGAATTTTACCCCGTTGAAGTTCCCCTAATTGATGAAAACCCCGACTTTTTTCCCCAAGGTAAATTAACTACTTGCAAGGCACTACAGAGAAGTCTCATGGAGGTATCATCAGAGTTAATGGTTAGTATGTTTTTCAATATGAGATTCTTGAGAAATCCTACCACTGAATAATTGAACTTCTTCTTCTGTATCTTAGGAAAATTTTGAAACCATTTTAGTCGAAGAAAAATATGAAGCAAAATTAGCAAAAGGTGAGATTTTTTTATTGGCTTCCAAACCCCATGGAGTTTCAGAATCTGTTTAGTGGTTGTTGAGGTTCAAACTTCTGGACGACAGACTAATTACCAATTATTTCTTCCCGTAGATGAATTTAATCAAATTCTTATCATTACCCCAGTGTATATTTTTTACGCATCATCATATGTTTCATATTACGGGGTCAAAACTTTCCAGGAAAAAATGAAAGTTAAGAAACAGACTACCGAATGTTTAGAACACTTTTTCAGGCGATCGTACTTTATCATGGAAAGCATTGAAAGGAGCACTGATGATTTATTATTACCGAGACGAATTATTGTTTCATGAACCGTATCAAATGATGTCGTTGTTGATGGACATTGATTCCCTCATGATCAAATGGAGATGTAAGGAAATTCTTTTAAAAGCAAGTTGACGCCCAAATTTCGATTAGATTAGAAATTATGATGGAATAACCGCGAGTGGGATTTGAAAGAATGTAGCTTCTAAAACTTTGCTTTTAAAACTTGTTCTAAAATTTCTACCCATGTGATAGTCCCCATAATACATACATAACATAAATAGTACCACAAAGTTCAAATTTTCAAAAGGCGACAATTGGAAATACCAACCCTTTTCCCCATCTTACAAAACTCCCCTAAATAATTACTTTAATCACTTTACCATTTAAGCCAATCACGTCTTACTGGTGCAAAGGATGTTGGGTACGAAAGCTGGGAGTGGAGGATCCTCAGGATATCAATATCTTCGTGCTACTGTCAGGTAAATAGAGAAAATCTAGCCCCACAACTTGTATACGGCGTGAAATTACCTCAAAATTTACTACGTAAAAAAATTGAGTGCTAGCGACAAGGCCAGTCTTCTTATCTTATAAATCTCTTTGTTGTGTTTTTAATACCGCCATCATTAAGAGAGATGCAATTAATCGATTAAACCATCAATTTGTCATCGTCATTGAGTAATTACCCAATATTAAAATGCTGACATCAGCAACTTCAAATAAGGGCCTTGTGGTGGTGAGACTCAAGATAAAAAAAACTCTTGCATGTTTTTTTCGTTTTAAACATATTTTCCTACCATCTGTCCGCTACCCTTACTAGTTAAAAAAGCATATATGAAGGCCTATTCGTCCTCTAAGGTCTATGTCAATCGATAAATTAGAAAGGGTTTCAAACCATCAACATCAGAAAACTTTTTCTTTCCTTCACAGTGACCGCTACAAAGCGTTTTTGGATTTCTTTAACCTCTCAAATTATTTGGTCCCTCGAGAGTATATCCCACAAATCAACACCTCGGTCAGAAGAAAACTTTCCAGTGTGATCATGCCACCATACAGTGTGGCAACCCTTACAACAAGTCCTTACGTCAATGTAAACTCAAAGGATTTGGAACATGTCCATGAAGAGAGATAAATAACAACCGACTGGGAATTGGTGTTAGATTAAAATCAAGGCTTGGAAGGGAGCCGGATACATTATCCCACTACCAAGGCAAATGATCAATTGGACAATGGGGGGAGGGCAACTCGTGGTCAATTTAACTGATTACTTCATTATTTTTGTACGTCATTTTTAAGCTTTTTGAAATATATTTGTACAAAGTTTACTTTTGACGTTGCTGTGTCTGTAGTTAATAGGGGCAGCATTTATTCGTACTTCCCATAATGAACAATAACGATCGATACAAGAGATTGTAAGGAGGATTTTTTGGGCTACAAGCATTTCGATTACTTTTTTAGATAAGAGACTCTTTCGCAAAAAAACCCACCATATATTCTAAAGAGCATCGGCAAAAAGAAAAGCAGGATAAATTCTAATGAACCTACAAAATGGTTTTCTCGAATAACTTTTTTATTAAATAGTCCTTTTGGTCTTGAACAGTGATTCACTGCAAATTTACTAGTTTTACAATCAAGTCATTGGTACCTTAAGATTTTCAAAACTGTACGTTAAAGTCAAAATACACCTTAAAACCTAAAAACATTGACCCTTTGCTCACAACTTACTGAAACTGTGAAATTGCAATTAGGGTGCTGAATTGTGATTCAATTGATCAAATACTTGCTAGAAATCCATTCCAAAAATAATATTTGTATTTTTCAGGATGCCCATAATACAATTGCGCATGTTTTTTGTCAAAGAATGGCTTTGAAGGCTTCTCAAAACTTTTCTTGACTTCATTTTTGAAGAATGGTACTAATGTTTTTCTAAATATCGATCAAATTTGTGACATTTTAGTATGCAATGACCATGTTTTAGATTTTCAGATTTTATTGGCCACTACCATAAATGAGCTTTAAAATAGAACTTTAATGGCCTTAAGATTTCTTTTGGGTCTAACCATGAAGAAGAAAATGATTTTTTCATACCTACCATAAGTATAGGTACCTAAAAAGTTTTATGACCTTAAATTCAATTGTGTAATCTCTAGGTCCGAAAAACTTGATTTTTTGAAGGGATTTTTGATCTTCGAATTTTACGATACCTTGCGATAATTGAAATTCTCGAAATTAGGTATCTTATGAAAGTACATTTACAAGAGGTTGTAAAAAGCTGAATTATACAATATTAAATCAAGTTTGGTGGCTAAGAGAGCCCATAGTGCAACTTTGTAGGTTTTAAGTGGTATGTGGTTTTAAGGGGTACTGGTAAATTCAGGTAGTCAAGAAAACGAAATTTGAAAAATAATTAATGAAATTTTCTAATTCTACCTAAATAGTATGACGCGTTGCTTCCAAAGCACAATCTTGTACTAAGTGATCTTAAAGGATCGCAGTTGTCACCATTTAAAACGAGTATTTCGTTGAGGTTATCAGGGGGTTGTTCTAGCTCCAATTTTGAAGAAGTGAAAAAGGGAAGGAAGGGGAAGCAGGAAATTGAAAAAATTACCGTTTTCTCACACACATGGAGTGAATGTTGTTGCTCGTGCCAAAACAACTTTTTGTCGTGTGGCGCCATTCCAAAAGGTCACGTGATCACTTAAGCCGAAAATCGTTAAAATACCAAAATTTGATTAACAAAAAAGCGAAACGTTTTCTTAATGATGATTATCCTGGCAATTGAAACCACCTCTAATGATCTATTAATTGTCATCAAAAAATTGTTTTCGCGATTTATCTAGTTACAGACAAGGGTAGAGTGGAAAAAAGGCGTCACTTTAGGATACTCCCATTTTTTGTTACTGCCAGAAAATTCCTTCCATTTCGGATCAACTTCTCATAAACTATACAAATCTGATAACATTGACAAAACTATTTCACAAGATGAAAATACTTCTTCAAACAAATTTGGTTGTAGAGGCAATACCGTGTGGTCATTGACCTTAGGGAGGTTGGACCCGAGTAAGCCCCGTCAAAGTTATTACCTTGACATAATGAGGAATGAGGAAAAACTGTCTCTTTCCTAAAAAAAGCTGGTGATACTGACATTGCTACAATCCCCAACAAATATCTTTAGACAGAGGAATTCTAAACATTTTCGCTTTCAAGATAAAAATCCGTCCCCTGGACCCCACATTCAATACCGTGTCCGGAAATGGCCGAGAGCTCAACGCTGATGGTGGGAGATTGGGGACAATGAAGTATCTCAGATATAAGTTAGAAGACATCTTTGCAAACAACATTTGAAAGGTTATATGTACACGCTTTTTTTTTATAAGAATACACTTTATAAGAATGTCCATGATGAAAATGGCCAAAAAATTAAGAATATGGTAAGAATATTGCCATCATGGAATTTAGCAACTGAACCTAAGAATGCCATTTTTAATGCATTTTAACCTGTAGATTGCCAATTTCGATCTTAACCTAAGAATACCGTAAGAATATTTTTGGATGATTTTCGCCAAAAAGTTAAGAATATCCATGATGAAATGAAAAACACCATTCTTATAAAAAAAAGCGTGTACTGGATCGATACAAAAAACACTATAAGGAAGGTTGTTTCAGCTTTGGACTTTATCAAAATGGTATCGCGGAAAATCAATTCTTATCCATTGTCGCTATAACCGATCATCAAAAGGGGTAATCCAGTTGACAATCATAAAACAATCCGTTATTTTAACTCACGGCAAATTAAAAACTAGTACACAAAGAGATAATATGGTACAAATCTGGCATCGTTTATCGCTTAATTTATGGAACCTAAATGCGAAAATAATTCATTAGCAATAAATCCTATTAATCTAAACCCTTTCAAATGTGTTGAGACGAATTCATCCCAACTAATTACTGTCTTCAAGGTTGATAAAGAGACGCCTGCTGATATTTGTTTGTTTAGGAAGACAATGCATTGACATCTTATCTTTCCCTTGCACTATGTCTCCAACTTTGAACCGATGACGTCATGGTCACCAAAGGTTGGGATTACAAGTAAATCAGAAGTGGAACCATGGTATTGGCATTTATTTATATCATAAAAACGAACAAACCAACGCCCTTCTATACGGAATAATAATAACCATCACCATCAGAAACAAGACTGGGCACTTGTGAGCTAACCTGGTTCTTAAGACACATGCACAAGTCGTATTTTCCTCGAAAAACAATCACCTGAAAGATTTCCCCAGTGCACAATTACATTAAATAGCTGAGTGTTCTCTTCAGACTCTTTAAGCTAAATATTTACAATCCATCGGAGTAAATTACATCCAACCCTTTGCAAATCTTGTGCATCCACCTTATTATAATGGTGATTTGTAACTTTTGGCAAAAAATAATATAACTAAGGGACTAAAATTCGATACCAAGCAATATTTCAAGAATATGGATCCTATTATTTTGACAGAGACTGATAAGGCCCATCAATGGTAGCGGGTTTATGTATTCTGGGTAAAGTATGTGTGTATGACTGACCATAGATTTACAAAGCCCGAAGGGCTAGATGTCGTGCTATAAGCCATTGCAGGCAAAAAAAGTGAATATCGCAAAAAAATATTGTTGCAATTGTTTTCGAAAACCCGCAAAGCTTCTGATTGGTCAAGCGCTGAAATTGTATTGTAATGTCACGTGACCTAGGTAGGAGGTCCTACCTAACCACGGCAGACTTTTCAGCAAAAGTACGCCATCTAGCCCTTCGGGCTTTATAAATCTATGTGACTGACTGGAGAAAACGGTGAATCGCCACTTTTACGGTCTCCCATTTGGCGGGTCCAAACTGCGTGTTATTCCAGATCGTCTTTAGCCATTCCATCGCCCTCAAAATTGAAAATACATAAACTCGCCAATGTGTCCGAAGGAGCGGTCTAGCGGACAGGAAGTTGATTGATTGAATTATGTAATACCATGGAGAAAACACAAAATGTGATGAGTCATTTTAAGACCTTGAAATTCAAGGAGCAACAGTAACTAACAGCATAGCTACACATCGAAAATCTACCCCAATTAGGATTAATTAAACTGAACAATATGTTAATGACCTTTAAATACAATTTAACTCAATTAGCATTAATGCAATAAAAATATTAAGATTTTTCGGAAATGATTTTTAAGTACCTACAGTAAGTACGGAGATTTGTTGAGAACAAAAGATTTTGAATTTTGAGATGCGGTATAATCTATGTTGTGTCACGCTGAAAGTCACCTCACTCTCATTTATCAAAAGTTTTATAATTTGTCATTTTGCACTTTTTTTGAAGGGTTATAATTTGATTAGATGCGATCAAAATATTTGCTGAAGTTTTTATCTTTACAAGAAAGGGCTTACCGCTTTCAAAAGAAATGGTATGGGTAGTGACACCCTCATTGGTTTTGTCCATGTCCAAAACTTTATCTAACCTTGCCCTAAAAGTTGAAATGGATTTGAACCGGTTGAATGTAAGCTTTGGATATATAGTCGAAGATAAAAGATCGGGCCCACTTAAATCAGTTTTTTCAATAATCAGCGATCTCGCCAAGCAAGAAAGTCTGAAAATCTGAAAATCTTTAATACCCTGGTCTATTAACAATAATTCGATTTATTTATTTTTTTCAATTTAAAAAAAACGTGAATGCTCAGAGGGTATGAGACTGAGCACACATCTTCATTTTCCGATCTTTTTTGAGTTTTTCTTCATGACAGTATCCCACTCCTGTTTCTCTTTTCAACGAGCACAAATTTGCTACTTAATTCAAATTCTATCAAAAGTTATTGAGGTTTGAAAAAGCACTGCCAGCTAATTTGAAATAGATTTTAATATCAATCCAAGACTTAATTAATTTTCCAGGTTGACTCCACTTCAATTAAAGAAACAGCTTCAAAATGACAAAAATCAGAAAAATACAAAAATTCTTAAGCCGACAAGGTAATGGGGATAGCAGACTCGATGGACTTCTTGTCAATAAAAATCCGCCAGAATGAAAAGAAGTGATAAAAAATAAAGGGACAGCGATTGTGCTATATTCATTTCAAGTTTTATTTTTACTACCACTAATGAAAAATAAATCAAAGCACAAAACCTGTGGGGGAAATGACGATCCAATGGTCATAGGTTGGAATCCAGACACATTCAAAGATTCGAAGTTAGGGGGCGAGAATTGAAAAAATCATATAGATATGTTCTGACGGAATGATTGAGGTCATTGCAAAATTCAACTGATAAGAGAGAGTGTAAGAGGCAGGAACTTTCATGGGAAATATCTTTTATCTTTGACATTAAGTTGGGGATTGAAAGCGTTTGATAGCCGGATAGAAGAACGGGATAATTGCAGGATTAAACGATATATCATCTTTGTGAAAAATATTTTTTTATAATCAAGATCGAAACGAGATAACAAAACTGTCAATCAAATCTCTTCATTTCATTTTAAAGCTTTTGCTAATTTTTGGCTTCCCTCCACCAGACTCTACTTTGTCCTAAGCTTTTTGTCTAACCATGGACAGAGATTGGACTTTTTCAGAAAAAAACCGTGCACCCCCTGTTGAGGAGGTCCAACCTTTTGTGGATCATACCCCTCTGGAATACCGAATTTTTACAAATCTTCAATCATTACCCCCTTGCTTGGAATTCTGCTTATTTTTGACGGATTTTCGTCTACCCTTATGGACTTCCACTGCATTTCAAACCTTACCCCTTGGAACGGAAATGGACCTCCTCAACAGGGGGTGCACGATTTTTTTCTGAAAAAGCCAATTGGCTCCGGCACGAAAATCACAAACGAAAATTGGTCTCGATACTCACGTTATTAATATACAACTACGGGGTCCATTAATATCGAGAAGGAATTTTCCCTCGAGTAAAACTTCTAAGCCGAATACTTAACTGAACATAATATTTAGACCACTGAGTGAAACTACTTCAATAATTTCAGCAATATCAATTCCCAATAATAAACAAATAGAGTATGCTGCAAAATTTTGAAAAAATAACTGACTAGCTATTTTTCCAGTACGTAAAAATTCGAAAAATGTCGAGAACTTTTACAAGGGAAATTGAAGGAAGCACGTCTCTTGGACTCTGGAGCGAAGAAAATTGATTGGAAAAGGAAACGGAAAGACCACAATTCTTGTGGAAAAGCACCACATTGACTGGTGAAGAATCCTAAATATTTAGACGTACTCGTCACATGCCAAAGAATGAGAATGACGAAAAGATTATCATGAAAACATAATTAGCATGGTCATTACATACATTTAAATTTCTGATGAGTTATGGTTAACCAGAAAAATTAGTTACAGCCACACCAAAGAAAATTTCTTGGTTTGCATTCAATAATTTTGTTGTTGAGCAAATAAGACTCGTTATAAGAACTCCAAGACTTGAGTCGGGGTAGAAGAAATGAACCAATTACAAGGCCACATACGAATACGAAAAGTAGCTTGCCACAGCCAGGTAAATGGACATTAACACAAGGGAAGAAACAAGTGATAAAATATATAAGAACTTAAATATTCTGTTCGAAAAAAGAGCATAACATTTTCATATTCCTACAGAAAATGGTTCCATCTCAATAGTTGATCGACCAATTGGCAAATAGTTCATTGTTCAAACATCACAACCACAAAATAGAGAAGAGGGAAAAGCTTTTGGCACGATTCTTTGAAGTCGCTTTTTCACCGATCCAGACCAGACCATGGCCAGGTGCAGACTGCAAATGGAAATAAAAGTTCAAAATGGGGGGGGGGAGGTTTCCTGACTTCCAAATAATGGCGTGTTCAGAAATAGAACAATCGGGCCATCAAAAAGTTTCTTCTCGTCACGCCAATCGAACTCATCGGAACACAGCGTTTGATGTTCAGCTTTGCAGACCAGACAAAGAGGTCTAGCCAACCACACTACGTGGAGATTCAGCCATGGGTATTGCGTAAGGTTTGTACGCCTGGCTGCACATCCTTTCTGCTGTCTGATAGTTCAGCTTTCTGTCTGATTCTCAGAATCTTGTGTTTTTTGAAATTTCCTTCACAGAGGTCTTGCATTTGTCGCAATGACTTTATATAAATAACAGCCTATTATTCCGCCACAAAATCTCAGCAAAAACAGACTTAACTACAACCACACAATATGTATCAAATCATTGATTAATTTGAACTTGATCACCTCACAAAGGTCTATCCAAGAAATCTCTGTACCCTTGTAGCTCAACATACCAAAAACAGAAATCGATTTATAACCTTACAGTTGTATACCCATCGACTTGTATTGCCTTATAGTAACTTTGCTCTAGAGAACTTTTATAACATGTCATAGTAATTTAATAATTTCAAATTAATAAAGTTATGAAAAAGTCACTTGAAATAGTAATTAATTAACGTTATGAGGAATTTATTAATTTGAGATGAAAGAGATATATGAATGAAATAAGAAATTTGAGGTCACCTCAACAATTTAATGAATGCACAAATCAGTCAAGGTACTCCAGAAGTTGAAGAAAATGCTTGGAAGAAACAGAAGTATCAGCTTTTGGCAATTGTCGGAGCTTGATCTCGCAAAGAGGCACTTTTTTCTAAAAACGGTAACTGTTTATCTCTTACTAAAAATAAAGATCTAAATATAAACAAAATGCAATTTGTTACTTAAAATAGAAGCAGAACTGTTCCGTTAATTCAAACTTAAAGATGGTAAAGCAAGCGATAAAGTAGATAGTAGTGTGTGAGTTGTTGATATAATTAGTGGATGCTATCTTTGTTCAGGAAAGAGAAGATTATTGCTGGGAGGAGGATCAGAAAGACATTCCATCTCAAAGATAAAACGTCAACTTGTAACAGATTAGCATACAATTTCCAGTTGACAATTTTGTTAATCATTTTCTTACTCATTTCATCCTACTTAGACTTGCTTATCGCTGTTTTGATTAGGCAACAATACCCGACCGCAAAAACACCTTGTTTTGAAATTCAGATGAATGTACTACCCATTGGGTATTTTTTCCCGGTTGGATGAGTTCACTAAAAGTTACGGTCCTATGTTTGAGTCAGACAAAAACGTAGCTTTTTTCTATAACAGTTTTATAAGAACAATGAGGCTCAAATGGCAAAAATTAAGAATAATTCTAAAGACAATGCTAGGCCAAGATTTGGTGAGTTTTAAGCATTTTAAGGGTCAAAGTAGTAAAAAGAATGGGTAAAAATTAGAACAGGGTAAGAACAAATTGAGGTTCGATCGATGGGCCAGAACAAACAGCCGACCTCAATAAAAAGTATGCATGGGATGAAGAATAGTGAAATTTCGATAAATCTCAAATTACAAAAAAAATCGAATCGAACGAAAAATGGCATCAAATAACGAGCAGAACCGAAATAGAGGTAAAGGCGTGGTCTGAGACACATTTTAATCAAGTTTGCCACGTATGAATTTCTAGAAAATGGTAGTGATAAACTTATTTAAAATTAGAAGTTTTGCAGGCAATGAAGTAGGGCTTGAAAGTTTTTACACAGTTTGATGTCAATCTGATTAAGGTACAAGCGGAACGTTCGATGAATGTTCAAATGACATTTGCTTAGATTGAACAAATAGCTAAGCAAAGCGGCAAAATTTTGAAATTTCAGCATTAACCATCGAAATATCAAAATCCAATTGGAACCAATACTCAAAAAGTTCGAAAATGTTCAAAGCCCTGTAAAATCATCATTTAGCAATCCTCCAATCTCATTAGCAAAACAAAAAATGCTGATGATGCAATTCTTGAGCGACGGTTGATTGTTTGTCATAGTAACGTGAGTTAACGAAGCAGATTGAGTAATTACATTGAGAAGGGATTAGCGACAAAGAAGTAAGTGAGCTTCGAGTTCTGCAAACATATAAACGACAAAAGTGACTCGGATAAGAAAACCCCTATAATTGGCAACAGTTATAAAAATAGAAACATTTGACAAATAAAGGTACTTCCAACTTACTGGTTCTTTTGATGTCAAATAAAGCGGTCGGTCTCCTTGAAGTGATGGACCAGTTAATACCCTCTCTGAAAAATAGATAGAAATAATTAGAAAATTGAATTATACTGAAAAAGCATTTTCCTGGTTTCAATAACCATCAACAAAAATTTGTTTTAGACACTCAATATCCGAAAATGGATTATTGGGATGAAAATTGGGAAGTTTATTCTTAACCGAAAAGCAATACTCCTACAAATAAAAACTATTATTGGATAACTTAATATTAACCATTACCCATTGGAAAAAGATTAATGAGGGCTACTTTTCGATCACTACTTTTCGCGATTTGTGAATATTATTAATTTCAGTACGTATAAACTTGATCTTAATCATTCAATAAAAATTATCAGAATTTTCCATAATAATTATATTACATCACGATTTCGTGAAGAAGTATGAAATTTGAAGGGTGATGTTTTGTGGTTGTTTCGTGCACTCTTCCTTGCGCAATCGAAAAATGTTCGATAAAAAAATGAAAAGAAATTCTAAACATCACGCACCACAACCAATGACGTCTCTTCATGAATTTTCGTGACACCAAAACCCAAAAATAAATTCAAAAGCTAAAACATTGAAAGCGCTTTCTTTGGCTTCCCTTCCATCCAAGAAAGATTTCGCGTGTCTCAAATTCGTGCTTAAAAAAAGCGGCAGAATTTTAAAATTAAATTAAACTTTATCATAAAGAGAGGTTGAACACTTTTCATAACGTTTTTAAACGTTGGTACAACCAGCTAAGCGGTCGCGTGCGTCCACTAGCGAATATTCTGGCATCGTGGGAATATTTCTTATCTTTTCTTCCGTTTGGTAAAGCCTGGAAGCAGAACTAATCTCCTCTCATTTCTGCTCTGCTGAAATTTTGCGGACTAGACAGGAAAATTAATTAAGTGATCAAAACAATAAAAATGTCTTTAATTGGTCATATTTTGTTTCATGTTCATTACCCAAATCATCAATAAAACCGATAAAACTGAATGACAGTAATGATAATTAAGCAACCGCAATGCAAGAAAAGTATGACAAATGGTAGGTGATTTGGGACAGATTTCACAAAGACCTGATCTCTAAAACAAAAACATTGAGAAACGAATTTCTTAAGAAGATTAAAACTAGACTTAGACTGTTGGTTTCTTTCAAATTACTAGCCTGTATTTCTGAAAACCACAATCACTTAATTTCTTCACAAAATCAACAAATTTGATTCTTGAAGGAGGAAAGCAAACGGTTCCATTCTTAAGTGGATTGAGATGATCAAAACGAACAATTTCTTTTGGAAGCTTCGAAGGATTGACTCTTTGTGGTCACTTAAAATATCCAAGGCTATCCTTTCGGTTCTATTACAAATTCCGAAAATGAATTTTTTCTTCACTCTAAAACCTTAAGATTCCCAAAATACCCAAAATGGAAGAATTTGTACATAATTATTCTTCTTGATGTTAAAGTTCATTTCCCTCGCATTATTATGTTATTATAATTGACTATTAGTTTTAGACTATGAACATTCATATAGGGGCCATATAGTACAGTTTTTACACAATTTTATTTGAAATTATAGCTCCATAAATACCAACATTTTAAATATCCTGATTCAATTTTATTCTCTTCCAATATTTATACTAATTTAGCGAGTTCTTCTAATTTATTCTCCCCGTCCAATTGGAAGAAATTAATCGAATTTGAACGTTTCAAAAATTAAAAATTAATTTTGGAATATATAGATTTAATTAAAAGAGATATCAAGCACAATCTTATTGGTTGTTGTTAATTTTTTTAATTAACCTTGAAAATTTACCCTGCCAATTGACCCCCAGGGGAGGGGGTACTTGGACAAAAAGGGATACTGGGATGTGTCGCTGGTCAGGGTACCTTTTTCAACCTCCATGAGTCCCAGGTAGGGTCGTAAAAACACCAAAATAGAAAAATCAGTCCCTCGTAGGGTTCCTTTTTGGGGGAATTTGGAAGAAATATGGAAAATTTTGAGAAAATTTTAGAATTTCAGTCCTTTTTAGGGTCACTTAAAAAAAACCACGTAGGGTTTTTTGAACTTTAGCGGCACACCCCGTCGGTCGGAAAGGGTAGTAGCCCCCTTGGCAAATGACCAATGGCAAATTCTTGTTTAGAAAATTTAACGAAATGTTGAGGATCCCAGTAATGAGTTTTATTAATATTCCAAAAATATTCTAAATCATGAATTTAAAATTCAGTTTCTTTGGTCCTTTGGTCCTTTAAGACGGTAAACTATAGCTATTAATTTAGAATACAGTATTTATTTTATCAAACTCCTCTCGAGATATCGAGCACTCTTTTAACATATTGAATTCAAAATTCAGTTTCTTTGGTCCTTTGGGACGGTAAACTGTAGCTATTAATTTGGAACACAGTATCGAGATATCAACACTCTTTTAACATATTGTAATTTTTTCAGATGAATATTTTTTGGTTCTTTGAGACGATGGCCAAAAGTAGTAATAATGCCTAATGATTTGATTTTAATTTATTACGTCATTTTGTTTTTATTAAATTTTGAGACAAATGTAATTTCAAAATAATTATCGAAATCGCGACGTCATAATTACGCATAAATTAGCACTCTTTAGAAGAAGCGGCTGAATAAATTTGCGGTGAAATTTCTGTGTGTTCTCTACCCAGACTATGTTCAAAAAAAATTTCCCAACGTCTGCAAGAGGCCAGACATACGTTTACCGAGAAAAAACATACAAAGAGAGAAAATTATGATTAAGCTTCGATTCGAACAAAAGAAAACGAGAAAAGAATATAAAACAAATTAATCGCTTTTTATTGGGCGACAAAAGCCGATTCCATAATAATCATTTCATTGTTCATGTTATATTGATTGTATGAACAATAGCAATCTGAGAACGGTCCATTTATAAGAGAGGGGGTACAGCAGAACAATGGAATGTCGAATTTTAATCTCATTCAGTGAAAGCTTGGATTAACACGGAAGCGAGAATTTAGTAGAATATCACCATTAGGTTTGTAATGCAGCAACAACAAGCATCTTCAACGAAAACATCTCATCAACAACAACAAGACATTGCATCTTCAGTCACTATCACTCTCATCACTGACCACGCAACAAACACCACACTCAAACCCAGACCTCTCGATTATTTCGCAAACCGAAAAGAACTCTTAAAAGATATGACCAATTTATCTTCAACATCACCACCCCAAGATTCTTCATGTACACCTTCACCACCCATGTTAGATCAACATCATACAGAATTTGAGAGGACGTCTTGTAAAATACCACACCCTGATTGTTACGGAACACCCATGAAGTCGGAAATCATTCAAGACACCAATTCTTATCTTGGTAAGAAAAGATTTTTTTCGCTTAAACTTTTTCTTTTTTCTCACTTTTGATCATTTTTGAGGAATTCTGACCTTTGCTTATAAGAATTTGCGACACTGCAAGCATCCCTCTGCTGTCAGCTAAATCATGAAAACCAAAACCAAACCATTCATTAGCTTTGGGATGTTCTTAAAAAAAAAATTTCTTCGTACTCATTGCAGTACACAACTTAAGCCTGCAAATAAACAAGGTAGTGTTTGGGTATAACGCTCGTAGAGTTGAAAGATACGTACAATTCCGAAAGGTCTTATTCTGGTTGTTTTTTGAATGTTTAGAAGATGTGTGTGTGTGTGTGGGTGAGTTGTATAGTTCGGTGAGTGTCGAATGAGGTCGTGGTAGTGGAGGGAAGTTTGATATTTTTTCTTCTGATTTACAACAAAAAAGCATCATTGAAGTGTTTCTCATTTTTCTAGTTGTTTTCGACAGTAAATTAAAAAAATGGTTTTTCACTAAAACATAGAAAAAATAAGTGATTTTTTTGTTATATGCCGGAGATTAGAAACTTATGCTAGATCGATTAAAGTTTGTAAAAACTATCACTTGTAAAATGTTGAGCGATTTTACACAAACGGGCGATGGGAGGCTTAAGGAGGCTCTTATCAAAAAAATTGATGATGACCCAATCATACTTAATGTTGCTTTTGATATTTTTTGTTGTCACATTCAAAAGATTAAGCATTGGTTAGATTAGCATAGTGATACGTATGAGATTTTCACAAAAAATTAAGTATGAAAAGTGACAGTGCTGAAAATTAATCAATATATCAATTCACAAGTACGTTTTTTTTTCGTCACTCGAAAAAATATGCAACAATCTGAACATCAAAAACATTTTGTTCAACCCTTTCGCCAGTGGTTGGCAAAAAAAAAATTAAGACAGTTGTCAACAACAAAAAATACCTCAAGGAAAGTTTTGCATCAACTTCTTGATGATACAAACAGTGTGAGACAGGGTCAACAATGGAGGAGTCAATCACTCGTGGTCCACTGATATCAAAAACTGATAAGAGCCTCCACTAAAACTGTCTGTCTAACGTTTTGATCTGAATAGTGTAAAGGCACAGCATGGTTGCAAAGACAGCAGACTCAATCTTTTAATGAGGACGACTGATTGTTATGCTTGATTACTTAATACTTAATGATTCTTTTTGTGATAATTAATCGCTAACTCACCAACAAAGTGGGGGTCCGATGCCTTCCCATCGTTTCTTTTCAGACTTCATTGACAAAATGCACACGTACGTCTGTTTACTTAAGGATTCCTCTTCAAAAGGCGCTGCACTAGATGAAGAGATTTCAGTTTTCGGTTTTTTGAGTTGCTGTGTGGACTGAGTTTAAATTAGTGTTTTGCATTTGTTATCTGATTTGGGTTTTTAGGGTCTGACGAATTGAAGCCCTTAACTGATTATAATCTTGGTGTGGTGAAACTTCTAGGAATTTTACACATACATATTCATTGGTTTATTTCTGATGAAGTTGAGGATTTAATAGAGTTTTGATGCATCAAATTATATCTAATCTTTCGCTAAATGACGAAAAAAACATCATTTTCGAAGATTATAATCAGAGGGAGGAATCGACAGTTTGTAACGATAAGACGAAAGTTTATGAACAAAAAAAAAATAGAAAGTGTTCAAAATTAGTGTATTTTTTTAAAAAATGGAAAATGAAGGTGATTAGCACATCTATTTTTGGTTAATTGGTAGTAGCTAATTATAGCTACAAATGTTTGGGAGAAAGATGAGCACAATGTAATGAAAGGCACTCTCTATTTCTAAACAAGATACAAAAATACTGATATATATTTTTCTATTGTTGTGATAAGTTAAGTGAACAAAAGAAATTAGTAGAACACGAGGAGGAACAATGATGAGATCGTTAGTAAGGCTTAGAACGTTAAACCATACTAGGATTAAGATGGTATATAGATAGAGTAGCGATGCTCTGTTGATCTCATTTGGTAGAAAATAGTCACCACTGACTGTTGTCCTCTTTTAACTATCTTTGAAATTTTGTTTACCTTAGAGAGGATGCTCTTCTTTGAGCTTTACATTTTGAGAAAAGTTTTCTTCTCTTTCTTACTTGAAGTTGTGATTGCATAGATAACATAGGAAGGATACAGATCATCAGCGTCAATGATTTCCTTTTCATGTTTTTCTCACGACTCGTGGATAATAGTTTTGTTGGGCTGCATGATGGTGGCGTTAGTTTCTTACCATGTTAACTTCCTTTGAAAATGGTTCTCTATTAATTGTAATTATTTCAATCAAGGTGCTGTCTGTATTAACAAGTCTGTCTGTTTAATTTATTTGGCAAAAGTTTGGGAGTATCGTTTTTTTAATGATTGAGATTTCATTGTTTTTGCTTTTGTGAGATTGTTACATGAAATCACAGCTTTTACATGTTTTACATGACTTTTCTTTTTACAAGAAAGGGTTTGAAACATAGAAAGTCTCTCCTTATTTACTTAAAAAGGGCTATTTTAATCATTTCACATGGGGAATAAAATTGATCAACAAAACAGGAGGAGTAGGGTCCCAAGGGAATTTCAAATGGAAAGCTCTACCTCGCACAGTTTCCATTTTCTTTGAAGTAAAGAAAGGAAAATGGGGACGAACATATTCTGAAACAATGAGAATCAGGATTTTTTGCTTTTTATTAAGGATGATGTAAAAAGTCGATTGGTACACCACAGTAATGATACATAAAAAGGAAGAAAATTCATGAATATTTCATACTGAACCCATTGTACTGCAACTTGTATTTTATTTCGCACCGTGATATCAAAAGGTTCCTTTTGGGAGTTTCTAAAGGGACTGGGGTCCAAGCCTTTTTGCTTTTTTTACAAATCTGTTTGGACTTGAGGTAGTTGATTCCAATTTTCTGTTTTTAATTATTCCCATTTCTCATTTTTAAGGATTGAATAGTTCTATTCTTGAAAAATAATAAAAAAGGAGAAAAATCAAAGAAATCAAAACACAGGCTTTACAAATCAAAAGGAAAAGATACTCTTTCTATAGAACTGATCCTATTGGCTTAGAAAGAACAAATTGAACAGGATCATATTTTTGGCCCTCATAAGAATCGCAGAAAATTGTTTTATGGTTGCAAATTAAATCAGTGAGCTGAAGAAGAAGAAGATACTTAATACTTGTTGGTGTGCGCTAAATTAATTACAATCATTCAAGATGACTTTATTGAATATGGCTGCTTTAGAAAACGATACATATCAAACGAAAGATTTGGTCAAAGATACAGCAAATTTATTAGGCCAAGAAGGTAATGAACGTTCGGTTTGATCCAAAAGCAAACTGGGTACTCTAATTTGATTTGTCTGATCTGTAATGGACTTTTTTCCAGTTTGAAATTTTTCATCCCAGATATATGGGAGATAAGATTTAAGTGGATTTTTAAAAAGCCATGTCTAAATTTGTTGAATTTTTCATCTCTAAGCTAGCGTGTGAAAAATGTCTTATCTTGATGAAAGGAAAGAAACAACAGATACATTTTTTTGGTAAAAACGAAAGAACATTTTACAACGAACAAAAAAATATAAGTGATGTAAGAATTTAAATCTTAAAACTGTTTTGAAATTTAAATCTTGATCAGAAAACAACAATCCGCTGAAATTCTCATGAGATTTTTTAAATGGACCGGTTTTTGTGTGAAATGACAAAAGGGTGAGACGCGTACGAGTGAAGGGAGAGGGTTAAGAGGCTTTGAGGAGAGTTGTTTTCATAAAGAATGATTCAAAATAATAGGGTCGATGTTGTAAGAAAGTTTGAATTTCTTTTATACATCAACCAATAATATTTTATGCATAGCGCGACCGCAGTAAAAAAGTTACGCACGTTTTGAGAAAAAGTTCGACTTTCAACACTTTTTATTGTCTCTATTTCAGGACTTTGGGGTTTTTATGTATGAAATGTTTAGACGCGCAAACTTTTTTTTGCGATCCCTGTTTGACTCTTCTACCGATTTAAAAGACACGGAAGAAACTTTTCACCCCTTTGGTTTTCCTTTACCTTTTTTTCAAATTGATAAAAAGTATCTTCGGAATTTTCCCCTTTGGGAAGTATAAAAAGTTCCATTGCGACCATTTTACATTCATTCCTTGATTCATTTATGAACGTTTGTGATTGCAGGTGTCTTGTTGATGTCGTCATAAAGAAATTTTGTTTTCTTGAAACACAACACAGCAGTGTTCGAAGTTAGCGCAAACAAATAAATAAATAAAAGAGAAAAGTCGAAACACATTTCATTGATTTCTTTGAAACTCATCCTTCTAAAAAGCAAGTCGCTAAAGTCAAACGGAATTGCAAAGTGTTCCATGGAATGTTTCCCCTATTTTCGCACTTTTTCGCGCATTTTGTTTATTTTTAAAGGATTTATTCGACGTAAAAGATCGCACCTCAATCTGAAATCTCAAAAAAGCAAAAATAGGAAAAAAACTCGCCAAATTCCCGAAAACTTTGAAAGTGAGGCATCTTACAAATGGCCGACGAAGGCATTCTTCAAAAAAGCCTCTGCTACAAAAATAAACTTTTTTTGAGCACCCATCATTGCATTATGACGTGAACATCTGTTCCGAAGTTGAGAGAAAGAAAACAAAAAGAGATGAGACAAAACAATGACTATGTCAAAAGTCTCATCTACACGACGTTGCATTCAATTTGTAAAAAAGAAAAGTACAAAACACTGACCAAAGACGTCATTCATCGGAAGAAGCGAGTCAACTTCAAAAGACTATGCACAACAAAAACTTTTTTCGCAGCAACAAAACATCGAATAGGCATCTCTAGATTTTTCAAGGAAGGATAATACCAACAATATATTTTGTTTTAGACGTTGATGCTAACAAGTTTAAATTTTTTGATTGCGTTTTGATAAGGTTTAAGCAGTAGCGCATGTCAGCTGATTAAGGAGTAAACTAATCAAGATAATTGCAAACCTATTGTTAATTTGTACTTCTTAAAACAACATTTATTTATTATTATACTAACAAGACATCGAGTCATTTGCTAATTTGCTTTCACGTGTACCGGTGTTCTAATTCTTTTTCCACCAAACATTTTGTTCAATGGGAGAACTCAGTGATGACCAAGGTTATTAATTTGTTTACGTTTAATTAATTGTTTGATGCAACCTTCACTACTACTGTGTACTTCTTGAATAGACTAGCCATACCACTCTGCATGGCATAGATACCAAATTCATATCACTTTCAATTTAAAATGGAAAAATTAACAATTCTTGTATTCTTCTTTCTACTTCAGACTCGTACAAGAATCGCTATCCCAATGGCAAACGAAAACAAAGACGTTACCGAACCACCTTTTCACAAATCCAGTTGGATGAGTTGGAGCGAGCTTTCGAGAAGACACATTATCCTGACGTCTTTATGAGAGAAGAACTTGCCATGAGAATCAACTTGACTGAAGCTAGAGTCCAGGTGAGATTCCATCTTCAATATAGTTTATCAAGGAAAAGCGAACAGTTTTTTATGACAACTGGAAATTTTTCTGTTTTTTTTTCGAAATCCCCTGTATCGATTTTTGTAATCAGGTTCGGAGGGAATCTTAATTCTCGAGCTTTTTTTTCTAATTTTGATTATGAATGCAAACCTCTATGATCTTAGTCTTTTTTGTAAAGCATTACATAAATGCGAGAGTTGTAAAGTGTATGCGAAAAAAAAGAGATTGTTTTCCTTAAGCAAAACCACTAGAAAATATAGCAAGGTAACGACTAATCCGCCATTTTGAATTGAAATAAAAATAAAGCTTTATAAAAGTTCGATTGAGCTAGATGTTAGATGTGGTTTTCTATTGGATAGTTCAACCGACGACAGATTAAGACCTAGGTATTGAAAAAGATGTCGTCGTTCAGAGATTTTATTTTGGTATCTTTACTCTATGTATCCCATAATAATATGACAAAATGTCTCTCATCAGCATAGTAGTATGCGCGGCATGCAAAAATCGTGACTTTTTTGTAATCCTCGTCTTTTTCCTTGTCTCAGGTGTGGTTTCAAAACAGACGTGCCAAATGGAGAAAGCGTGAAAAACTCAGTTTCAACATGCAACCGGGACAACCCGGTACCGGGATGCCCAACTGTGACGTCACAAACCCCTACATCCCGACCAGTCCAAAGCTGGGACAACAAGGTCAACAACAACGCGGCCCTTTCTCGTCGCACCTTCCAACGCCACTTTCGCATCACAGTCCTTATCAATCATGGGGACAATCTTATTACCCACAAGCCACTTCACCATACCCACAATACCCTGAATACCAACAGAATACGCAAATGACCACCGCCGGAACGTTTCGTCAGGTAGCAGGATACCCATATCATAACAATAATAACGGAATCTCTCGTTTGAATTCCTCCAATGAGGACATGACACAGGACCCTACAGCTTCGTACGGAAACCAATCATCATTCGCCAATTTGAAAGCACCGACAGGGGGTAGTCAGCTCATATACGCTTAAAGAAGCACCCGCAGTGACATCCTCCTGACGGATTGAACAAACACATTAAGGCCACCGATGGCGTAAATTGCAGACCCGAAAATGATCACGTGATCTAAGGGTGACGTCATTTTAGATGACAGATTTCATAAACAAGCAAAACGAAAAAAAACACTAAATCACATGAAAACGAGAATTTATTAATTTTATGCAACAGAAGACGCGTTCAACAAATATTATATATCATTTGGTTGAATTTTTAGGATCATTTTTATTTCTTTACGGCGGTATAAATAATATTATAAATAAAATGCAAATATTAAACCAAAGAAAGACTCTAGCCATAATTTCAACTTTTATATTTTTTAACTTTGAAAGGAAGAATTTTTTTTTGAAATCGCTGTACATAGTATATTTTCATGGTACAAAATTTTGGGTTTTTAAGTTTTAAGTGAATTCAATTTGAAGAGGAAATTCTTAAAAAGTTAATGACAAGGTGGTTGATCCTTGCCAGTTAGATGGTAATCTTTTCAGAAGCATTTCTTGTTAAAATAATGTTGAATTCTTTTTACTTTTTAAGGCATATATAGCTTATTTTATTGTTCCCTGGAAGGTATTTTATTTTATTGTAGTAAAAAGATTTTATCTTTATTATGTGATGAGCCTTACTGTAAATATGATTTAGAGCATAAAGAGAAATACAAAGCATTATACTCGACGAACATACAAAATTATGACGTCACACTTTCACTTTCGTTTTGATAATTAAAGAATTGTGACAATAGCAATACACGGGTTAGTTAATAATGATTTTCGAAAAAAAATATCACGTAAACAAACAGCCGCAAGTTTTTAAATTGATATTTTTTCGTGCAAATGACACAGAACCCAAAAAGAACTAATAGATATCCATGTATTTTTTCAACCGTGGATACGAGAATGACCTTAAGAATTTTGTCGAAACAGTTGAAACCTTAACAAGATAGGAGAGATAGGAGGAATTTTGAATTGAAAGGATATTTGAAAAGGTGATTGCTTTCGGATTTCCACTTCCTCACCTCCAATGAACGCGAATTAAAGATAATCTAATTTCCCATTGTCTTTCCATCAATACTTTCTATTTTCATGCTTATTGATTGATTGAGTCATTTTTCATTGTTCCAAGATTTTCCAAGATTATCATCTAAGGTTGAAAAGCTGGTATCTTTAGACTGATCTAACAATGTAACATTTAGCCTCAGATCATCAATCTAAAATAAGGTTTTGTCGCTGATTCATCCAATGTTAAAACCCTGTGTGGATATAGTGTAGTAAAGAGAGTTAGAAATGTAAAAAGTTTTATTTCAATGCTGTGTCACTCATGCTATATGAATTATTGGCGATGAAGCAAAGATGCTGATACTTGTGTTTAACAGAACTTTATATTAGATCCAATCCAATAATCTTATAATGTTTAATTTCCACCAGAATTACCTGATGGATGTCAAAGGTAGGGAGAGGGAAGTTGGATGATCATTCGTGATTGAGTGAGTGAGCAAATCAAAACTGATTATCTGACAACGTCTTAAGATTAAACAATACACAAGAATTTCCATTATAGACATGATGATATGAAATTCAGGGAAATTTCCAATTTCTTTCGATTCATAATGATTCAATTCATCTATTTTCCCGTCCTATATGTATAAATCTTCCCCTGTACATTTCTTACGAGAACCAAAATTACTAACAAATCGTAAATCAGAAGCCCGTTGTCTACCTGACGAAAACTCTTGAAAAAGATATCCCCACCGCCTAAACTTGATGATTGATCTTGGGACAGAAAATTATTTCAAGATAAGGCAGTTCAAATTTTATTCTTACTAGAGGTCAAGAGTATGCACAAGAAAACTAAATTCCGTATTTAGTCTGAAAATATTCGCGAAATAGATATCCGTACTTATCAATGGTTTATCAAAGATGTGGGTCTATGTTCAGATAAAGTACCGACAGAAAGGATAAAGCATCGATCGGTCGTCATAGCAACTTCAAGAAAGTGGAGATAAAAGCGAAGACAAGCAGATCAAAAGAATGATGACACAAACGATGAGGGCTCCTGTGCAAAGCCACTGACTATGATAAGAGAAGGGTAATTAAGCCTGTTGATTTATCAATAAACAAAATCTCTTTCGGTCAATTAATTGAAAGCTAAAGATACAAAGAGGGCGAGGGGGAACAATCCGTATATCGGACTGAAGACTGGCAGATTAATATGTGCTTTATATAAAAATGCGCTGTAAATGAAAGACAGAAATGTTGGACGAAATAATAGTCTTAGCGAATGAGTGATGAATGATAAGAGCGGTTTCTTTTGAACGGATTCCTCGAGACTCGTTCACGTCTGCGTGTCATTAAACTCTCTGGCGACATCTAGAATTCTTATTCCCTGAATCTCTTTTTTTGAAGGTGGGGTTAACCTAGCTTCTCCCCTATCGGTTTCATCAGGGTGAAAGGAAAAGAATAACCTTCCCTTTTCGAAGAGAAGATTTTCAGTGAATGAATTGAAAGAAGGAAGAGCACACAGTCCAACTGAGTGGTCCAGGGGTGACTTTTCTCACCGAACGCAAGTTATCACATTCACCCTGCGCATGTTTTGTAAACAACCTCTCGGAGGTACTCGTGAGAACCTATTCTTATCAATTAATTAATTGATTTCTCCATTGTAAGGAAGTAAATGTAAAGCAAGGAGGAGATTCGAAATAAAAATTAGGGTCAAATGAAAATAAGTGAAACTTACACAAGGCGATGACCTTCCTCTGTGTTTTCAAACTCTCCCTTGTTGCACTCTGCTGATCTGATCGATTTGTTTTATTTTTATGTTTCTAATTTTCTAATTTTCTCCCTGAAAAAAAAAATTATTTAATTTAATCCAAAAAAGATTGAAGTGCAAGGTAAAATTTTAAAGATATGTAATACTTTAGGCGTACAAACTTTCGCGAGTATAAACTTTCGCGAATTGCCCTTTCAAGAATCTTCAAAGTACTTTCACGAAAAGTGCTTAAATTCGCGAAAATCGCAAAAGTTTCTGCTCGCGAAAGTTTATACGCCTAAAGTATAAGTCATTCATCGAGTTACCAGAAAATATAAATGGGGAAATTCAAATATACCCAGAGTGGAGAGGCCCAAATCAAGCATTCAGTTAGGTCTGAAAAAATCGATAAACTCGAATAATACCACATCATCGTGATCCAAGATAAAACTAAGAAAACTGTTTTGTTTATTTTCCTATCATCTTCTGCTCTTGTAATTTTACTGAAAAATCGGCAACCAAGGACAAAGGGTCTAGAAAGGTACCAAAGGAGTTACTGACCTTGACGTCCGACGGGAACGGGCCGCTGGATTTCGCAAAATATTTAACCAAAAGTTAGACCCTGCCAAACAAAGGTTCGACGAAATATGGACTCTAACGAACAAAATTAGGATCACGTAATTTGGACCTTGTCAGATGCAATTCAATCTTTTTTAAAAGAAATCCGGACCCTGTCAGAACTTGTGCCCCTGTCAGATATTTTCACAGCTTAAAAAGTTGCCTGAGTAAACCTCCTCCCCCGGTAGAGCACAACCATGGTTGTTCATTTCAGCTCACTGATGTTACAAAATCAAAAGTAATTGTTATAAAGGTGTATTCAAACATATCAAAAAGTAAAATAAATTAAAATTCATTAAAAAATATTGATAGGCCATATGGATATAAACGAATAAACGTTGAAAAAGTATACTAGCTATTATGAAAAGGTAAATGTTAACATGTTTAACATGTATAAAATCATATTATTAATTTAAATAAAATTTTATCAAAATAATTTTCTGACCTCAACATCATCGTGAATAAGGAGTTTAAATTCAAATTTCTTATAATATAAAATTTACAGACATCATTTTTTATAAAATTATCTATTTATTGTTTACTTGACACATTGGTCAAATGGTGTCCATGTCAGCTACCATCTGACATGATTTATTTTACTAGAACTCAAACCAGGGGAAGAGTCAACCAACTGATTTGCACCTTATATCGAGTGTCTCGTGTTGTTTAGAATGAAACATTCGCTGCTGACTTTTGTTTGGAACACATCCCTTCATTTAAACATGGTTCGGGTCAAATTTAGGTTTTTGATTTCAAGTCAAACCAAATAGCCTGCACATAAAACGTGCACCAATTAGTTTACCAATGAATAAATAGAAGATTTCATTCCTTCCAGGCTACCAAACAGCAAATAAATTCTTCAGGTTTAAGCAGTAACGCTTGACAGACGTGATTTAGTTCTGAACCTTTCATTATAAGGAACAAGTCTCTTCCAAAAGAATGCAAAAATACACATGGTGATGGTCAGGAGCAAGCAAATACTGACAGACGTCCAACGAATACCACCCTTCTGATAGACAGCTGTCACGTAGATAGGACCAACTACACGGGCTAAACTACCTGTCCCTGTCAACCATCCCATATATTTACCCTGAAAGAGAAATAGGATATATTTCAGAGATTGTATACAAACAAAAGCAGGAGCAAAGGCTAGGAGCTTGAAATTGAGAATTTTGATAAAAGTTTAAAAGTCTATTCTGCATACCTGTGGGAATGGGCCAATCACTTTGGAGTAAAGTGTACTTAGCAAAACTGCAGCTATTGGGTATCCAATCCCGACGAGTGTAGCAGCAGTGAGGAACTGTGCAAAATGTAATTTGGGAGTATTTCTACACCAGTCGTAGTGATATGGGCAACCTCCGTCTCCTTCAACCACTTCGTTCACTACTTGGGTACCATTTTGGAAATTCAACACTGTCCAATAGTAATAAGATTGGTAGTTTATTACTAACAAACAGAATTTTATGTCAATGTATCACGAATCAATACACAAAATGGTGTTAAGAAGTTATGATGGAGATGACTATAGTTAGAGATAATAATAATTAACAGTTTTACCTTCATGAGTGAGTTTTGGGTAACCTGGGCCCCAGGGCAAATAGATAACAAAACCAACCAACATTAAGAAATACCCAAAAGCCAAAACATTCTTCCCGCCAAACCTGAAAAGAAATAAATTGAAACATTTCCTATGAAAGAGAAAGCTGATTGACATAAAATCATTGCTATTTAACTCCGGCTCTCACACACAATAAAACCAAGCGAATAATGTTCATCGTATTTACTTTTTCTCGAGAGGTGCGATGGCGAGGAAACAGATGATAGCAATGACACCAGCCACAGAAAGAAGTATGGATGTGTTGAAGACTGTCTGTTTGCGTGTCCATGCATACTCGTTCATCACAACTGGTGATAAAATCCTGAAGAAAGATATAAATGAACATCAGTTGAGAGTTTAAACTCTACAAAGCATTACTTAATTTGATGCAACGGGAATATAAACAAAAGAATAAAGCGAACATGATATCTGTAGAAGGCAGTCATTTAAATTTGCTGTGACTCCACCAATAAGTTTGACTTACGTTTCATTGAGAGCGAATATGGAGAGAGCGATGAACCAGAGCAAAAGACAAGTAAAGACAATCGTTGTGTCAAGCGGCTCAAATGAAGTCGATTCTAAATGACAAGGGATATAGACCGTGATAATAGCGTCAATAAGTGCGTGCTTTCACACAAGTTTTTTCAGCTCATAAAACAAGCTGCCATGGCATTATTACTTTATACTATTAACTGTTCTTAAAAATAGGAAACAATATACCAAATTCAAAAGAAGAAAACTTTCCTTAGGCTTAAAAGCTCTCACATCAGATGGTCAAAGAGGGTTGGAAGCCCTGATCAAAAATCATGCTTACGTCTTCTTAAGCGGCGACTTTCTTTTTTCATTTTCTCTTTAGCATGGACATTTTCTTTAAAGTAAAGAGCAACAAGTACAAAGTTGATGATGCTGAGAATTATCATGAAGAAACCAGGTAACGTGAAAACGTTGATGTACATCTTGATGGCTTTGATCTCATATTCGTTTGATCCTATTGGTTTGGCCATAGCTTGAAAAGCTGAAAGAAAGAACAGCAGAAAGGTAAAAGGAAGGAAGTGGTGCAAGTACATTAAGTATTTTTGCACTGAATCGCCAGGTACTGGTGTCTTATTTTTCAGTTTCCTCATATTCCAATCTGGATTCACATGGCTGTATAGTCCATCCACTATAATTTTAATAGGCTTTCATCAGCAAATGTTCTATGTCCATCACAATCCGGTAAAACAGTAGAAATATTTAACTCATTCAAGAATGAATATTGGATAAATTATAATACAGTACATTAAAATCTTTCAACAGAGCTTAACTCTGAGTAGCTATACCTGGACCTATTGAGAAACCGATAGCTTGCCATAAAGCTAATTGTGCCATAACTCCTGAACGTTCTTCTAACGTTGACAGTTGTGCTCCAACAGCTCTGGAAACTGCTACAACACCTGAAAATGTAATAAAACAATGGTCAAGGGTGACGATCCAAAACCTTGGATAGTCGTTAGTGATCATTTGAAAAAAACTTGTCAAAAGCAGTATGATTCGAATGTCATTTGAAGTAGAAAATATAAAGCAAGGAAAAGAGGTTTAAATTTACCTGCACTGGTACCAAGCAACACTCTACCTCCAAGGACCACCCAAATTCCCTTCTTACCGAACGTCTCAGCATAAGAATAAAGTAGACTGCCTGCAGCAAGCAAAATGATGGACACAAAGATTGGCTCTTTTGCATTCCTTTTCTCGCACCAATAGCCCATGAAAATGCCGGACACCATTTGCGCAAAACTGTATCCAGCATTGACCCAACCAAGAAATGATTCGGACACTTCGTGGTCAAGCTTAAAAATATTATAAAGAGAAAGATTTATAGGTGATGTACCTCTTCTCATATGGTAACACCCATTTCCCGAACAAATTTTGGCTATAATTAAATCATGGCTTGGAGGTTTTGTGTGACCCAAGTGCTAGAGTAAAAATTAAAAAGACCTTTTGTAATGGGAAGATAATTCTTTTTACAAAACGTTTTCCTTATAAATTTGCACTTAAGTAGACGAAGGCTTTTGTTTTAGACAGCCTACAATATAGCTGGACTCGGCAAGGGCTCAAGAGGTAGTTTGCAAAAAGTGAGCGATCACCATTACATCAGTTAGTCAAAACCATAAGAAATTCTAGCCATTTTTATTGAGAAAAGGTTTTTTTGGGGACCTCTTTATCTCAAAATCTTTTAGGATTTTATTAAACCTTTTTTTCTTTCACTTTTTAAGGCAGCATAAATTGGTTTGGAATAAAGTTCAGTGAAATGATAATTAGAATAAAATCTAGTACTTTCTTACTTTTTGTAAAAAGGGCCACAATGATGCCATTACAATAGAAAAGCCTAAGAACAGAAGAAATAGTGTTACCAGGTCTCTGGAGAAAATATTGGATGCAGGAAGATAGCTTTTCAAGCTGTTTACAAAGGGATTACATTATAGAATGAGCTATGAAACAAAGAATCAATTTCTCAGCAGTGAAAAGCAGCAAAATTGCTTTTTTCTTCCACCTTTCCAAGTAGTATATTTAGGTAGTAATATCTGGTTATATAGTTTATATGGGATTTCAAAAGCAGTTTTTGCCAAGCTGGGAAAGATCTACAATAGAAAACAGCCAAAAACTTTTTATTTAAATTTTAGCTTAAAATAATGCATTTCTGAAGACATATCAGGCATTTTTAGGGGACTAAAAGTCAAACTAAATTATCAAATCATCCCATTTTCTACTCTTCTTTAAGCACTATCAGACTGCACAATCAGCTTTCACAAATAAGAAACAGTAAAATTGACTTTGTAAGCTCTCTTAGCCAAAATGATTAATTAAAAAACTATTTGATACCCTAAAGATTCTTCCAAGCTTTGTCAGCTTGGCAAAACAGGCTTTGAAGCTCAAAGGGCCATAAAATGAGAAAATAAAATAAAAACCCATATTTACTACTTGTTAGAGTCAACAAAGACTAGATCTGGACGAACACTAAATGAACCTTACTGATACTTCCAATGAATGCATTCGCGTATATCACTCTTATTGATCTTTTACGTTCCTTATCCGTTAGAATATAGGACTCTACTGATGGTGTTCTGGTGTATTTACTATAAAGAAAATATTCCGATTTTTATGGTTTGGTGCTAACCTATAAAGTTATTGAATTTGAATATATTGGAAATTAAATAGAAAAATTACATTGACAAACCTTATTGTGCTGTCATAATTGATTCCCTCTGAGCCAGCAATCAAGGGATCTTTTTCATCATCATCCGATGACATTTTTTTGTCTATTCTACTAGTTGTAAGAATGTAATATAATTATGAAGCAAACATTTCAAAGAACTTACATGAAAATTTGCTTCAATTTTTCCCCATCGTGTACACTTCTCGTGTCATTAGATGGACCCAGGATAGCCCAGAGACAACTAAGAAGGTTTTATAATCAACTACATGAAAGTGCTAAGTTAAACTGCCTGTAGTGGAAGCCCTGAAAAGAATATCGAAAAGTAAGCTTTTGTTAAGGAATTTATTGTATCAAACATTAAACCAGCATAAAATTAGGTTTAATGTTTTTTTTCGAACAAAACTTTTTTCGTATTTGCTTCATAACTTTTGAACGACTGAACCGAATTTAATGTCTTTCACTTTCCAATACCAAAAAATAAATAAAAATGGATTGATAAAATTTCTAGTTTTCTCAGAATTTCAACCTAAACTTGAGCACTTGTTTTTAAATTACCTGGAACATTAAAAAAATTTGATCAATGCCAACTTTGCGAACTGATTCAAATAAGATAGCAGAAAAAGAAAGACCTAAGGGGGAGAAGACTATTTCTAAGAAACTTTCCAATTACACATTGACCAATTTCTTTTGAGCACAGCTATTTTGGCTTTATTATTAAGCGTAATCCTTATCAAATCGATCATTCTCTCAACAAAAAATTACAAATTTTGGTTATATGTTTGGCTAGCTGCTGCACGTTGTTTAACCCTGTACAGCCCCAAGATGTGACCCCTGCCCTAAGATGTGACCCCAAAAAGCTGCCCTAAGATATGACCCACTTGCCCCAAGATGTGACCCCAGAAAAAATCACTGGGAAATTATAGGTTTTGGTAAATGTACTGGTGGAGTTGATGGGTCTGGTGAATATACTGGTGGATTTGATGGTTTTAGTGAATCTGCTGATGGATTTCATGGTTCTGGTGATTCTGCTGATGGAGTTGATGGTTTTGGTGATTCTGCTGGTGGAGTTGATGGTTCTGGTGAATCTGCTGGTGGGGTTGATGGTTTTGGTGAATCTGCCGGTGGATTTGATGTTTCTTGTTCAATCTGCTGAGTGCTTGCTCTTTCAAATGAAAATTACCTGTCATTTGCGGTGCAAAAAATAATTTTTTATTCTTGCCCAAAAAAACTTCAACTCGTCAAAAGTTTTTGTCAATTTTCTCATCGGAATTTCTCAGACAAACTGCCATAACTTGTGATACATATATTTAGAAGCATTTTCCTCAAAATTTCAAATACAGTAGACTCTCGTTAATTCAAATCCTCAAAGGGGAAAAAATTTTGATATAATTACAGAGAGTTCAAACGATAGAAAATCACGATAATTCGAATTTTAAAGCTTTTTGACATGAATAATCGAATTAAAGTCTGTCCAGATATAATTGGCAGTGGAAACAAGAATGCCTGTAACTTTTGATAGTCAAATATAATTATGGAATTTTTTTGTTGCTTGTTTTAGAGAATCAAAAGCGCTATATTTGAATGTATTTTTGGTTGAAAAATTCGCGATTTCTAGCGGTTAAATTTGCGATTGCAAAAATTGAGCTTTTTTTCTACTTATGCTATAACGTTCATTTTTACACCAGTGGTAGTTTAACCTTAGGTTAAGAAGTTTGACAAATTTCAAGGCGAACAGAAAAGTCATTCGGAAGATATGAGACCCGAAATACCCCTTGGTAGCACTTTTCTGTGAAATATCAAATCTCCAACTTATTACTAAAAACGGGGGTTATCATTTTTGAAAGGTGCAATTAAAAGTTGGAAAAGGTTAAGTGTTGTTGCATTGGTATTATTGGTATCATTGATTATTTCGAAACGAAGTGAAATCACAGTATAATTGTTTTTATTGAAAAATAAGCATGAACTTCAATTGCCTTTGTTATTTTTAAGTCATTAAAGAACTTTGCTAATTCCCAAAAAACTAAACACAGTTTGGCTATGAGGTCATTAAAGAGATCGTGAAATGTGTTATGATCGAAAAACTGTTTTATCAATCATATCACTACCCCCGTTTTTAGTAATAAGTTGGAGATTTGATATTTCACAGAAAAGTGCTACCAAGGGGTATTTCGGGTCCCATATCTTCCGAATGACTTTTCTGTTTGCCTTGAAATTTGTCAAACCTCTTAACCTAAGGTTGAACTACCACTGGTGTAAAAATGAACGTTATAGCATAAGTAGAAAATAAGCTCAATTTTTGCAATCGCAAATTTAACCGCTAAAAATCGCGAATTTTTCAACCAAAAATTCATTCAAATATAGCGCTTTTGATTCTCTAAAACAAGCAAAAAAAAATTGCATAATTATATTTGACTATCAAAAGTTACAGGCATTCTTGTTTCCACTGCCAATTATATCTGGACAGACTTTAAAGAAAAATTATCATTTTTAACTCGAAAGTATGTACACTTAAAGTATTCTACTTTCCAGGAAAGATTTTGGGGGCTATTCATAACAAAGTGAGAAAAATAGTGTAGTAGTTTGTCCATAAGTAAATTTTCACATTTCCTTTTACATAATTCTTTGAAAATTCTTTGCATCTTTGGATTCAAAATTTGTGATTGTTAACCTATAAAAGCTGCAAAAATGCCTGACAGTCCACAGAAAATCGAATTAGGAAGAGAAGATTGCTGAAAAGACGAAACAAAATTGTTTGAATTTAATTATAGAAAGTTTTGAATACACGAGGTTTGAATTATAGAAATTTCACCAGCTGATTTACCAGAACTTTCAAATCCACCAGCAGAATCACCAGAAACCGTTGTCTTTTTGTCCACAAAGATTGCACACTCTTTGCATCGTGTCACAAAGTTTTTCACTTTTTCAAACATACAATGAAAAAAGAAATGGAATCTTAGTCTTCTCTTGATGCCACTCTGCCCTGGATGTGAGCCTCTGTGTGCTAGTTCAATTGCTAATTGCTGTAGAGCCTCAGGCAAGACGACTCTATTGTCCTTAAATATAATGCCGTTGGCAACAATAGTTAGTTCTGGAAGAATCGGACCAAATTTCTTGACCTCATTTGAGGCGCTTTGCGGAATCTTTGAGTAGCCTTTCTTCAAGTAGTCTTGTATTTTACTTAGGGTTTTATCCTGTTTGGTGTGTCTATGTTAGCAAGGGTGATGTGATCAATTATTTGTGTTGTGTGGAGCGTATAGAGTAGCTTGTTAATTTCATTGCATTCTTTTCTTTGTTCCATTGGTAGACTGGAGATGTTCCTAGCATGTCTGCTCACGTAGTCTACTTTATTTAGCGAGCCTTTTTGGAATTCAGCTATGAAGGGAATGCCTTGGTGATTTAATTCTATTCGTCTTGATTGAGCCATTGCGACGACCGTTGAATATGTGAACCAAGGGCTTTTGATCTGTGATCACCTTGATAAGAGTAGGTGATCCTACAACATATTCACGGAATCTTCGCAAGCCAAAATCAAGACTAGCAGCTTCTAACTCTAGCTGAGGGCAGTTACTTTATGAGGTATTTGTCGTTCTTGAGGCCAACGCTACTGGCTTAGTCCCTGTGCGAATATTGCTCTGAGGCCTGTTTTGTAGCCATCAACAATGATGAAGGTAGTTGCGACTGGGTTGAAATAACGTAGTAAAATATCCTCCTGAAATGCTTCTATCAAGGAATAAAAAGCGTCGTTGTGCCTCTTTTCCCATTTCCCAATCGTTTACCTTTCTTCGTAAGTTCCCTGAGGGTTGAGGCTTTCTGGGAGAATCCTTGAATGAAATCAGAATTGCTCTACATCATGCAGAGAAAACTGATCCTCTTCTTCTAGTGTTGATTCTTCAGTTAGTTTGTTCACTGGTTTGTATTTGGTTGAACTCCTGCATACTTTAGCGTAATGGCCGGTTCTGTCACATTTGCTGCAAACAGATTTTTTAGATGGACATTCCTTGGCGTGTATCTTGTTTTTTTCCAACTATCTCACAAAAGAAACATGTTGTTTTCTTGTTTTTATTTGATGGTGGAGCTGGAGGCCGTCTATTAGTGTTAGGATTCTTTCTGGAATATTTCCCATATACTTTGTTGACCTTGCCTTCACCACTGATCTCTAAGGCGCTTTTGGCAGCGTTTTCTAGTAACATGCCCTCTGTTCTCAGTGTGGCAAGGTCCCACGAGTTTTTCAATGCTTCTTCCCTGATCTCTTTGCTTGATGTTCCAATAATTGTTTGGTCTCGGACTGCGATTGTCAGAGCTGTACAATTTTGACTATCACATGTGAATTAGCAGTGTTTTGCTTCTTTCTTGACTCGGTTGCAGAAGGCTATGAACGTTTCCTTCTTTTCCTGGCATAGAGACCAGAATTGAACGTACTTCAAAGTCAGATTTTCAGTTGGTTTGTAGTACAATTGCATTGCCTCTTTGAATTGTTGCCATATGACTTTTTTTCTGGCTTTGTCAGTGGGTGATGCCATTGTCCAATCACTGACAAGTCTTCGTGATGAGTATATACCCAGAAATTTAGCAACCATATCCTTTGATTTCTATTGGTTGATGATTTTGTTGTATTCTGTCATTGTTGGATTTCTGTTGTTGTTTCCAAACTTCCATCTTTGAATGGCAGAATCCAACAACACTTTGGGCGGGTCCGGGTACATAGCTGATTTTAGCTCATGGTCTTGACTGAATTCCACAAATGACTTCAGTGTATCATCTGGATGGCAGTCAGGGTCAAAGAATAATTGTGGTGATGCACTGGTGGAACTCATACCAGACCAGATTAGAAACCTGGTAGTTCACTAATTTGTGAAAGCTGTGAGTTATTATGCTTATATTATTCAGACCAGATGGGTAGATCTGGTAGTTCACCTGTGAAAGCTGAATGAGTATGAATTTAATATATTATCGTTAAAGAACAGGGTTCAGACAGACCTTCGAAAACAAAATTCCCTGAGTTTCCCTGAATTTTAATCAATTTTCAAAGGTTTTTTCCCTGAGAAATTCCTCATTTTAGCTATTTTTCCCTATTTTTTCCCTGAGTATCAAGCAAACCATAAAAACTAAGCAGAGTCAAAAGAGATGTATCTTTGAACAAAAGGCACACAAATCAAATGGTAAACCTAAGGTAAAAATTAAAGCTACAAATACTGCATATGAATAAACACTTTAAAACTAAAAAAACTTTTAAATCTGTTTTTTCCATTCATTCTTCAAAAAATAAAATTCCCTGAGTTTCCCTGAGCAGTCTGGTAAAAAAAATTTATTTTCCCTGGGTTTCCCTGAGTTTCCCTGATTTTTCTGAAAATTTATCATATTTCCAGGTTTTCCAGGTTTTCCAGGGTCTGTCTGAACCCTGAAGAAGGGTTTTCAACTTACCGCAAACTTGTGTTTCTGAGCAATTCAAGGATTTTATGTATTACATACAGACCAGACAATATGTTTTGTCTGGTGGTTCACCAATGACTTAGTGAAAGCTGAAACAGGTAACACAAGTGAGGTGTGGCTTAGTCTTATATGGTTTGTGTACCAAGTAGAGATACAAACCAAGAATTATGACTTGCTACAAAGGTAGTGTTGATGCCTTATCACTTCATTTCATCCCAGCCAGAACAAAAATAATGGTGTTTTATCTTCATCGCCAAGAATAATGTCATATGTTGTATATATTTGTTATGTATTATGTATTATATTAATTTTCCCTGACTCTAAAATAGAAATAAATAAAGTATATTAAAAGTACTGTGAGTGGTCCTAAATCCGACAGCCCTGCCTAAATCTGATGGGGTCTTTCAAAGATACAAACTAAAATAAAAAAAACCTTTCGCTGTGATGCAGTGAAGATACTACCAAAGTGTCAACTAAACTGAGAGATTTGATACACTGAACCAATTGAACCAAAACATTAATTGCTTCTTATACAAAACATATTGTTTTATACAAAATTGTTAACGTTTTAAACACAAGCAAAGTGTTCAGAATAATAGAGGTAATTATTGGTAAATCTGCTGGTGGAGTTGATGATTCTGGTGAATCTGCTGAGTGATTTAATGTACCGTGAGTGGTCCTAAATCCACCAGCAGATTTACCAAAACTATCAAATCCACCAGCAGATTTACCACAACCATCAAATCCACCAGCAGATTCACCAAAACCATCAAATCCACCAGCAGATTCACCAAAACCATCAAATCCACCAGTATATTCACCAGAACCATCAACTCAACCAGTACACTTACCAAAACCTATAATTTCCCAGTGATTTTTTCTGGGGTCATATCTTGGGGCAAGTGGGGTCACATCTTGGGGCAGCTTTTTGGGGTCACATCTTGGGGCAAACGGGTCATATCTTAATGCAGGTTTCACATCTTGGGGCAATCGACCAGCCTGGAATTAGTGCACAGTACGCCGAATATATTCGGCGTGAGGCAGTAATTACTTTTGGCGTATTGGCGTAAGGAGCAAATATAAAGTAAGATATTGGCGTAAGTCAAAGCTTTTCAAGACGAAAGGAGCACCACCATTCTAACGCCCGATATAATTGCTCTAGGTTTAAACGCATCCACCTCGCTCTTCCTTGACAGCTTGGCTAGCTCTAAAGCTCTAAAAAAGCATTCTAAAAATATGAAAACCAGAAAATAATTCTTTGATGGGAATCAAAACTATAAAGTGCACTTACAAACATCAATATGTCAGATCTAACAAAATTAATAACGGCACTGTTATCATTGACAATAAAACAAAGGATTTTCTGTCAAGAGTCTTGTAAACATTCCGACAACTTCCATCGAAATGATCTGTCACAGCTGAGTCTACCATTTTTAACACAGTCCAAGGATTGAACCGAGAACGCTTGCAGAACGCCAGCGAGCTCCCGCGCGACTGAAAAACTTTAATCTGTCTATCATCTTCTCAAGCGAAGAATATGCCAAATATTCTAGCTTTACATAGTGTGGTGGATCATCAGTGGATATTATTCAATTATTATTATTCCTTTATTTTCATTTCTGGAACTTTTGCAAAAAAAGAAAAAATAGAAGAAAGTGCATTTTTTACTGCTCTATTCACATACTGAATTTGAAAGATCTTCTATGTGACGTTTTTTTGTAAACTTCAAAAAACTGATTTTTGTCCCACCTTTGCGGGACTTTGGCTTAATTTTTGTGATGAAGAGTTAGGTCTATACTGTTTGACCACCATTGTAACAACATAGAGTGTAAATAGAATATAAAGCGCTTTATATTCATTCATCAAATTCTTCAGCTTCTCCAACGATTCACGATGCGCGATGCACGATCCATGCATATATTATGTTAATTATTCTAATTATGCATTTACAGGTTTTAGTAATCACATATTTTAATTCCTTCTTTTGTATTCCTGGAAAATCAATGTAAAGTATGCGCGTATATATTTTAACCTCAACAATCAAATCACATCAAAACATAACCTTTTTTTCTTTCTTAAAAAAAAACGTTCTCCGATTAAACCAACCAAATGCATTGCATTGAGACAGGGTATAAATAAAAATTTTACAATTTGTGGTAAAGTAGGGAAGACGTTTTTAATGAAGCGGTGTATAAACACCTTTTTTTGAAAGATAATGAATTAACTTGATCATCAAAAAAAAAGATCAAATAATAAAAGCACCAGTTGCATTGAGTTTGAAAGGCTTTTTATAGAACATGCCAAATAATGTACCAGTAATTCCTTTTTACCTTATTCACTGTTCTTAAAAAAATAATAACGTACAAAAATGATTTGTTTTTGATAAATTTTTCGCGCCAAAACTTTTCTATGACATCTAGGCTTTTTCTTTCATTTTAAACGAGTTGAGGCATGCGGCGACATTTCTTTCTTCGCTATCATTTTTGTTTTTCTACACAGAAGATATAAGTTATTTTAAATTATGAAAACTTATTCGTGCATGATTAGAATAATTAACATAAATCGACATAAGTCATGCATGGATCGTGCATCGTGCATCGTGAATCGTTGGATCGCGCATCGTAAATTACACAAACCGTTCAAACAATATAGGGGGATTGTTCACAGAAAGAAAACACTCATTGTCCTTTTTTGACAGCAAGTTGATCATTCTATTTTCCATTGATAATTTTACTGTACAAACGTAGCTCGATGTTTTTTTCTTATCTCTTTTCATTTTTGTTTCATTTTGTATTTAAGGAAACAAAACAATATTATTGATAAAAAGATATTTAAAAAATAGGTGTTTAAATCATTTGAATTAATAAATCGATTCACTTTGGATTCCTAAAATATGGCTCATGGTCATAATTCATTTAATAATTTATACATTTCTTTCTTAGAAGTACCAGCAATGCAAGCTCTTTTTCTTTAAATTTTGAGCAACTTTTAGGCATGAGAAGATCAAATATCTCAGGGCTTTCGGGGGCTTCGCCGCTTCAACCTCCACCAGGGGATGTGTTTACAGCGCCCCCAAAACCCCCTGCAATTTCTTCCACAGCGTAACTTCTTTTGGCGTGCACCTCAGTTTAATCAAATAACAATTCGGCGTAGACTTTGCATCGTTTCCTAACTCTTCACACAAAAATTACGGGAAACGCATGATTGGACTTTGTACCCTATGCTGCACTCAAGCACTTAAGCTAAAGTCCCGCAAAGGAGGGACAAAGATCAGTTTCTTGAAGTTTGCAAAAAAACGCCACATAGAAGATCTTTTAAATTCAGTATGTGAATAGAGCAGTAAAAAATACAACTTTTCTATTTTTCGTTTTTTTTTGCAAAAGTTCTAGGAATGAAAATACAAGGATAATGATAATTGAATACTACCCATTGATGACTCGCTGCACTATCGTAAAGCTAGAATTGCTTCGCATATTCTTCGCTTGAGAAAATGATTGACAGATTGAATTTTTTCACCCGCGCAGGAGTTCGCGGAGCGTTCTCGGCTTTATCCTCGGACCACGCTAAAAATGGTAGACTGAGCTGTGATAGACATTCTGATAAATAACGAGATTGCTCAAGAGAATTTTTAACCCGCGCAAGTAAACCCGCACCTGTCAATCATTTTTTAGACCTGTCAATCATTTTTTAGCTGCTTTTCTTTTCACTTGTGGTACTGAAAAAAGTGATAATAATAAAAAAAGATGAAAGTCGATTTTTATGCATTTTTTTAGTTGAAAGTTCTTGAATACATGATTTTCAAGAGAAGGGAAAGTCATGAATCTTGACTCTTGACTCTCCACCCGCTAACCAACCTGATCTATTTTGAAATACTGTACTTGAGTCAAACTGCACTGAGGTGACGCCACCTAGAAAATTTTTGTTTCTTAAAAATTTTGACGCCAAATTTTTTCTGTGTTGCCACGATCCTGAAAATGCAACAATATGGCGGAAATCAACGAAAATTCTAACAAGGAAATTCAACAAAATTATGGATATTGCACACCCAATAACTGTTTAACAAACACCATCATAGCAGATAACGACACCTTACAATGTAGGAGATGTGATAGACTTGTCCATTATGCTTGCTTTGAGCTCCCTATCTGAGCCTATCAGATTCAGCTTTGTCTGCAATATAAAAGCCAGTGCTTCGAATGTGGAAATTGCGTTACAATAACGCCACTCTTACTTGAGAGGATTAAAACAAGCAGACAAAAAGCTCGCAGTAACATTACAACGAAGGAAGCCGATAAAGATGAACATCATGGATTGAAATTAGGTTCAACAAGAATAACCTCTCTAGAAAGGAAAGTAAGGCTAATGACAAACAGAGCACATGCTGAATGGACTACCTAATGATTAACACAGATAAAATAAGAAAAAGTGCAATAATTGTACAAAAATCAGAATGGAAAAATAAAGCTTGTGTGTTGAAATGTAAAATGGTAAAAAGGAATGTCCCCAAAACGAAATCATAACCATTCAGACCCAAAAACCTTAAGCTGTTTTTGGCCCAAATTTGCCCAAAAAAATTTTCCTTAAAAATCGGCTCCGTCCATTTTGGGCATTGTCATTTTGCACATTGCAAAAAATCAGAAAAGTAGGGTCAACATTGAGAAAAGATATTTCTTATTTGGTTAAAGGGAATTTTCCCATAATACGAAATCCATTTTTTTAAGGCGAATAAGAATTTCCGGGAAAAACCACTCAGCCATTCGGTAGAGAATCTTGCCCTCCATCTTTGACAAAAAAGCAGAAAAAAGAATGACAGAATTTGCACAAGTCCAAAAAACCCTATTTTTTAGGTAGTTTTTGGCCCAATTTGCCCAAATAAATTTTTTCTCAAAATC